>NC_134872.1:26039239-26381739 GCF_049852395.1 Peromyscus maniculatus bairdii | reverse complement strand
AAGCTGGATTGGGTACAATTGTTTGTAGACCTGCTGTGTGGCCCTCGTCATCACCACAACTACAAAGACTGGAAATCTCAAAGACTTCTTTCTTTCTGTGTTCCGTGTGTGTGTGCATGCTTGCCTGCATGCATGCGCACCATGTGCATGCAATGCCCAAGGAGGCCAGAAGAGGGCGTTGGATCCCTTGGAAGTGAAGTTAGAGGTGGTTGTGAGCCACCATGTGGGTTATGGGATTCTGGGAACCAAACCCGGCCGGGTCCATTGCAAGAGCAGCCAGGGCTCTTAGATGTTGAGCCAGCTCTCTAGCCCCGGCAGGAGTAAATCTTACTGGAGCTTTGGACACCTATCAGATGCTCAGGGAACTGCTAGCTCTAGGCCTTTGAGCATGGACATGCCACATTCTTTCCTTTGTTGTCACAGCTTTGAGTGGTGACTGTCTCAGTCAGGGCTTCTATTACTGTGAAGAGACACCATGACCACAGCAACTCTTACAGAGGAAAACATTTAACTGGGGCTGGCTTACAGTTCAGAGGTTTAGTCCATTATAGTTATGGCAGGAAGCAAGGTGGCACTCAGGCAGACATGGTGCTGGAGAAGGAGCTGAGAGTTCTACATCCAGATCGGCAGGCAACAGGGTAAGAATGCCACACTGGGCCTGGCTTGAACATCTGAGACCTCAAAGCCCACCCCCAGTGACACACTTCCTCCAACAAAGCCACACCTACTCCAACAAGTCCACACCTCCTAATAGTGCCACACCTCCTATGAGGCTCATTTTCTTTCAAACCACCACAGTTGGAAAAAAAAAAAAAACCAAAAAAACAAATGTCATGTGCAAACCATTGCAGTACAGGAGATGAGGTGATGGTATTCAACATAAGTCCAAGGTTTGCAAAGCTCTGTGGTGCCCAACATATACCCCATTAGTAAATAACTGTGGTTGTGCAAAAATGAGATATGAACATTTCCCCTTCAATTTGCATATATTCGCTTTTTGTGGATGGCTGCAAAGTTGTCAGGAAAGAAACACACACTAAGTTAACCAATGCATCTTTCTGGTGTTTCTTTTGACATTAGGGCCACGCCAGTGAAACGTCACTGGGACAGAAAGGTGTCATGAACCGAGGGAGTCTGGGGGAGTCTAAGACATCTGCACCCAGCCTTTTAGCGTTGACACAGATACATGCGTCTCCGTCATCACTGCGCTCATGTATGGATACGATCCTATAGTGGATTTCACAGCCCATCAGTGAACGCAAGCCACTCCAGAGGGGAGGAATCTCACGTCTGGTCAAACTCATCTAGCCACATCTCACCACTTCTTGGTTTAACAGTCCCAGTGTGGCGGAAGGCTATGGCTCTTACAAGCTCCAGCCTCACCGGTTAATAGTCACGGGCTGGACAACACTCTGTCTTCCTTGAGCTATAGGCACGGTGTGGTCCCTGATCCATAGACATGCCAGAAATCCTCAAAGCTTACCCCGTTACCTGCTCTGCTGATCCCTGAAATCTCATTCCCCCCACTTTCACAAAAAAAACTCCCTCAGATAGCAGACCACTCTGGAAAGAGGCCCCTGAGATATCATCAACCATGAATATCTCCAGGTGGGTTCTTCAGGTCAGTCTTTTCTGAGAGAAAGAGGGAGAGAGAAAGAGAGAGAGAGAGAGAGAGAGAGAGAGAGAGAGAGAGAGAGAGAGAGAGAGAGAGAGTCCATGTATACGCAGGTGCACATGTCTGTGTACAGGTGTACATGTGTTTGCAGATACATGCCTGATATTTATTGAATTATTTGTTTGCTTGTTTTTTGAGACAGGGTTTCTCTTTGTAGCCCTGGCTATATTAGAACTCACTCAGTAAACTAGGTTGGCCTCAAACTCAGAGATCCACCTGCCTCTGCCTCTCAAGTGCTGGGATTAAAGGCGTGTGCCACCGCAGCTGGCTTAGGTACATGTATGTTTGTAGACACACATGCACACATGTTCATGGAGAGGCCCAAGGACAACCTCAGATGTTCCTCAGGCATCACCCACTTGATTGAAAAACAGCATCTCTCACTGGCCCAAGGCTCTCAGAGTAGGGTGGGCTGGCCCACCAGTGAGCCCCAAAGATATACCTGTGTTCACCTACCTCCCTAGTGCTGGGCCTACAAATGTGTGTCACCCTACTTAGAGTTCTTACATGAATTCTGGGAGTTGAACTCAGATGTCATGCTTACAAATCAAGCACTTTTTAACTAAACGAGCCATCTCCCCAGGCTCCAAGAAGTCTCAAAAACAAAAAGAAAAAAAAAGGAGATGTCTGAAGGGAGTGACTAGGGGCAAAGTACTGGTTGGGGAGGGGGGGTTCCTTGAAATCAGAGAGACTCCTAGAGCTGCTGCGCAGAAAGTCATGAACCTCTGTAGGAAATATACCTACAGGGACCTAGGGAGATGGGAACAGCAAGGACTGGCTGACCCAGATGTGATGGGGCTGTAGGGAAGACCTTGACTGTTCTGGAAGAGGCACTAACTGCCCTTTAAGCTGTCTCAAATGAAGGCAGGGGACAAGTCTGTAGCCTGGCAGCTGTGCACTGATGTGGACACAGAACAGAGAAAGGTCCCGTTCCCCAGCTGCCTCCAGTGTCACGGAATGCAGCTGTGAGACACAAGTGCCCCCCCCCAGGGGATGGATGCATGTGCTACCCGCAGCCCGCAGTGCCCTCATCAAGGGATGGCTGGATGCATCACCAGCAGCCAACAGTGCCCTTGGCAGAGGATGGGTGCATGGGACTCTCCAAGGAGACCTGAACGAAGGGCTCTGTGCTGAGTGGATGGGGTGTAAGTCTTGGACAGTGGGGCCCAGGTAGAACCTGGGAGGGAAAGGCAGGTAGGCTGGAAGAGCCTTGAGATGAAGGGAAGTTGCTCCCCTCCCACCCCAGAATCTTAGAACCAGGCCAGGTGGTGAAATGCAGCCTCTGGGTGTGGCTCCGAGGTTGATTGCCGTTGACATTAGACTTCATATGATTCCCACATTTCCAGCTGCTCTGAAAGATCAAAAGATGATGATGGATGGGGCTCACTTTCCTCCAAGGCCCCGAGGCGGCCTTACTTAACCTGTCCTGTGCACTCCAGTTTGCCTCGGTCTCTACCCCCGCTTCTCCAGTGTTTCCTGTCAGCTAGCCACTTAGCCTCAGCATGGATTCCTCCAGGGACAGGAGGTTCTCAGTCCCCAGAGGCAGCTCATCCATTTAGTCCTGGCTAATTCTGTTAGAAAGGTTTCCACCCAAAGCGACAAGATGGTTCACTGGAGTGTCACCCGTGAATGGACCACAGTCCACACCTCATTCAACAAATATCTAGGAACACCTGCTATGGACTGTCATTGGGTGGGGGATGCAGACATGACCAATGCCATCTTCAAGAAGGGATGATGGACACTATAGAAATATCAGTTGTAACTGCACTAAGGTCCTTGAAGGAGAAATCATGTGTGTGTGTGTGTGTGTGTGTGTGTGTGTGTGTGTGTGTGTGTGAGAGAGAGAGAGAGAGAGAGAGAGAGAGAGAGAGAGAGAGAGAGAGAGAGAGAGAGAGAGAGATCAAGCACATATTCCTACATAGTCTAGAGGGATGGACAAGGCCCAGGAAGCCTTCTCAGAGAGAGTAACATTCAGACTGAGGTCTTAAGTTTGAAAAGAATTTTAGTAAGTAAAATTAGGGAAGAACAGTTGCAGAGTGTATGTTCCAAGGTCCTGAGGCAGGAACACAATGGAGCAATCCACAGCTGAGGTTGCAGCAAACAGCCCATCATAAGTCAAGGCTGGCGTGCAGCTTGGGTCAAGTCAGACAAGGTGGAGCCCCAGAGGGGTTGGAGACCTCATCTCAAGGAAGTGCAGGCAGGGAGGTCAGTTAGTTACATGCCCAGGTCATTCACTTCCTCTCTGAGATGCTTCCTTCCCATTTGGTGGTGACCTTAACTAGTTTCCCCCAGATGCAGACAAGGTTGCCCTGAGGTTCCCCCCTCTGCCTCTCCAGAGCCTTCCTGGCTCCAACCAACCCCAGGGCTTCCATGGCAGACAGGAAGCAGCCCAACTCTGGATGTCCCTCTAAACCTGTGGGTCCTCTCAAAAGGCAGAAGAACCTACCAAGAGATGTTTTCTGTCCTCGATCCCCTCATCCTGCCCAGTACAGAAGAAGCTGTCCCGTGACAAGCAGCGGATGGAGAAGATGATGACTCAGCTGAGCTCCGGCAGGAAACGGCTGTCCTGCCGCCATGAGTCAGCAGAGCCTGGAGAGCCAGTCTGGGAAACTGCTCAGCATTTCCAGGAACTGACCCGAGTGGGTCCCAGAGGGCTTGAGAAATCAAGGAAATGCCAGGGGCTGATCCTCCACGGATGTTCGCTGCTACTGTAGGAGGGTCTCCTGGAAGCCTGGCTGTGGGGTGCCGTGGGTTTCCAGTGCACACCTGCTCACACCCTAGTCTGAAAGTAGTCACCCTGCATGAAATACCAGCACCTATTATACCACTCTAGTATATTTTGTTTGTGTCTAGCCTATTCGTGTGTGTGTGTGTGTGTGTGTGTGTGTGTGTGTGTGTGTGTGTGTGTGTGTGTGTACATGTGCATGCATATGAGGAGAGAGGTCAGAGAGGAACTTTCTGGAACCAATTCTCTCTTTCTCCTATGTGGGCTTTGGGGATCAAACTCAACTCACCAGCCTTGGTGACAAGACAAGTACCTTACCTGTCAAACTTTCTCCCCACCCTAACCTTGTTTCCTGATGCCCTTGAAAGTACAACCTCTTGGTGGGGGCTAGGGGTGGGGTCCCTGAAGTTCTGTCTGCAGAGCCACAGACACTCCTCCCTTAGCCCACGGGAACTCTACAGATGGAATTCTGGGGGCCGTGGAGATCTGGATTCCATTCCCCATGAGGAAAATGAGATGGCCAGAGATCCCTGAGGGCTGTCCAGGGTGGAGATTCTAAACCACCACCTGCTGCAGCCAGATACCATCGCTGAAAACAAAGCGGACTTGTGCTTTGATCTTTCCAGGCAAGAGCACAGGTTCCCAAAGCAGGGCCAAGAATGTGGCAGTGTGAGCTGTTCAGATGCCCAGAGCCCCAGACCTGGGGCCCAGCTCCTGGGCAAGGGTGGTGACAGGCTGGAAGAGGGATGAGAGTTAAGAAGACCAGGACGTGGTTCAGCCAAGAGCTCAGGAGGGGATGAGCTGCCTCTGGACCAGTCTGCATTGGCCTTGGCGGGATGGGGAAGGGGGAGGGCAAAAAAGTTCAAAGGTGGGAGGTCACATCCTGGAGAGGTTCCTGGGTACCCAGGTCAGGATTTGTCTGGTTTATAGGCAAAGAAGCTAAGGCTCCCGGGAGGCCTGGCTAGGGCCTCTTGGAGGATGAGAAGAATTGGAACGGAACCCAAAGGCTTCTTTACTTCCCGAACTTTGCCTTTGGATGGCAGTCGGCTGACCTGTTTATGCAGCACTGACTCTTTAAGTCACACACAGATCTTTAAGTCAGAACCTCAGAGGAGAAATACAAGCCCAGAAAGAGGAAGCTTAAGCCAGGGCCAAGTCCAGCCATGGCCACCAGGACCGCAGACCCAAGCTCCAGCAATGTCTTCGATGCTCATCCTACCTAATCCCTCAGTCCTGGGCATCCCGGCCACCAAAGGGTGGGCACCAGGCTCAGCAGGGTGGCTGCCTTAGGGTCCCACTCTGGTGTCCCACTGATCAATTGAGACTGCTGTGTTACCTGTGTTCCGTATATGGAGTAGCCTCTCTGTCCCCTCAGGTCCTCTCCCATGCTCACTGCCCCCTTTGTTATCTTTTATCTCACCTGTCTTAACTACAGAAGGAAATCTGGGTCCCAGAGAGAATCAGGGAGCCCCAGCTCACTGCTCTTTTCCATTTGGGAGTCTCCGGGCCTGATGCTCACACCAGACTGTGTTGTAATGGTGCCGGAGGAGCAGGTAGCATCATCTCTCCTAGGCTCAAGCCACCTGTCCCCTTCATGTCCCCTCTCTCAACTACCCAGAAAATGGGTGCCTCTTTGGCCAGCCTAAGTGATGAGAATTCCACACAACTCAGCCCCCAAGCTAGCCAGCCGCCCCTCCCTCCGGCTGTTTGCTGACAACCAGGAAAAGAAGTTAATCTCAGAAACAGCCCAGGTGGGGAAGGGAGTGAGGGGCAGCCGGGAGGGCCATATGGAACCTGTTTGAGGCACTGGGTCAGAGCCCAGCTACGCCTCCATGAGCTGGGGCGGCAGCCAGCTCTTGGCTTTACCTACTCGGCTCTGGCCAAAGAGGGGAAGGAGCGTGGGAGAGCAGACAGGCAGGCCGTGTGGGGACAAGTGTGTGCTACGTGTGTCTTCCCAGCCGTCGTTCTTTAGGTGAGGACATATTAGCTCACTGGCCATTGGCTGGGCCAGGAGATGGGGGTGGCTTTTACAAGGTCTAATGGCTCAGCCAAGTCTGTGGCCATAGCAGGTCAATAAATTGGCATGTGGGGTCTCCTGAAGGCAATGGCAGGGTCTTGTCTGGGAATGACGCTCTAACCGGCTCTGCCATTTCCACGGTTGATAGAAATCCTACCAGAAACTCTCAGGCAGCACCACTTGGTTTCCATTTTGGCTCCCAGAGCATAGCACACAGCCAGCCAATGCCCTGCCTCCATCTGCCTGACGTAACCTCAGTCCCACACCCGGATGTTGGTCCTAGTTCTGCCTGGTTGACATGGTCAGGTTGACATGATGATGAATCCCACTAAATATTGGAGTCTACGGCTTGGACTCACCCACACTGGACTCTAGATTGATCCAGATTTCAGATTGAAATCTTGCCGGAGTTTGGATCAACCAAATTTCCAACTATCCACCTCAATCCATGTGAAGCTTTAACTTCTGTCTAGACTCCCAGGACTTTGAAATGAACTGACTGAGTTTCTGATTGATTTTGCAGACGTTTTTCATGAAATCTGAGGGAAAGCAACTCTCTCCACCCTCCTCGCTTGGATTTCTCACTTGTTTAACTCGGAAGTTCTAGCCTATTTTTCTGGGTATTATTTTTTTTAAAAAAAACAAACTTCTTGAATATTTGACTGAACTTTCTGGACCCTTTTGCCTTGAGCTGGTCAAGTGATGAAGCGTTCCTAAACCCACACTCAGTAACAGGAAGTCACTGCTGTGGCCCGGCTTGAAGGATGGGCGCAGGCACAGGGTGATGTCCCCACCTATATGCTTGGGTTTCATCCAGAGCCAGCTAATCTCACTGCAGAGGGGATGGCATGAGAGACACCACTGATGCCTTATATCCTTCTGGAAACTTCTCTCACCCTAGCACCTTTTAATTTATTTCCAACTCTACCCATCTTCCTCTCCTTTCTCAAACCACCCTAGTTCTTTTATCTGGGCATCAGGAACACTAGGAACCCACGCTCCTGGGTCATTTGCTTTGAGGAATGATTAGGAGGTCATGGATGACAGATCCAAACAGTGAAGGGTTCCCAGGCTAGCCCACAAAGGCTCAGAGCTCAGCTCAGCCCTCTCTAGCTCTCTGATGCTGGGACAGGCTTACAGACTTTTATGGACCTCAACTTTCTTCCCTCCAACCTGGGCTTCATTCCGCCACTTGTCTCTTGGGTTGGTTTTCTGTTTCCTGGCACAAATACAAAAGATGTCTAGGGCTAGCTGAGGAATCACTCTGAGCCAGGAGTGTTCTGGGGTCTCCTGCCACCTCAGCTCCTCACTGGGTCCCTGCAAATGCTCAGAAGGCTGGCAGGTGGCAGGACAGGAGATCTCAACACTGCCGAGCACATCTGCAGACCTGCCCCCTGCACCTGCAGACCTGCCCCCAAACACCTGCAGACCTGCCCCAAACACCTGCAGACCTGCCCCCAAACACCTGCAGACCTGCCCCAAGCCCCTGCAGACCTGCCCCCCGCACCTGCAGACCTGCCCCCTGCACCTGCAGACCTGCCCCCCGCACCTGCAGACCTGCCCCCAAACACCTGCAGACCTGCCCCAAACACCTGCAGACCTGCCCCCAAACACCTGCAGACCTGCCCCCAAACACCTGCAGACCTGCCCCCAAACACCTGCAGACCTGCCCCAAACACCTGCAGACCTGTCCCAAGCCCCAGCAGACCTGCCCCCAAACACCTGCAGACCTGTCCCCAAACACCTGCAGACCTTCCCCCCACACCTGCAGACCTGCCCCAAACACCTGCAGACCTGCCCCCAAACACCTGCAGACCTGCCCCCAAACACCTGCAGACCTGCCCCCACACCTGCAGACCTGCCCCCAAACACCTGCAGACCTGCCCCAAGCCCCTGCAGACCTGCCCCCAAACACCTGCAGACCTGCCCCAAACACCTGCAGACCTGCCCCAAACACCTGCAGACCTGCCCCCAAACACCTGCAGACCTGCCCCCAAACACCTGCAGACCTGCCCCAAACACCTGCAGACCTGCCCCAAACACCTGCAGACCTGCCCCAAACACCTGCAGACCTGCCCCAAACACCTGCAGACCTGCCCCAAACACCTGCAGCATGCCTCCCACTGATGGTCCAGTCAGTGTGGCTAATATCACCCTGGTTATCCAACGTGCTCCATGGGAGAAGTAAGCTGCTTTGGGGTTTCTGTGTTAGTAGGATGTTAACAGTGTCACTTTATAGTCTTTTAGAAACACTAAATGACTCTACCCAACCCCTAATGGGGTTGGTGATGGGGGAGTCATTTTTTAACCATATTTGTTTCATTATGACTTCTCTTATCTCCATGGGGATAAATGACAACTAGGAAGTTGAAACATTGTTGTAAATAGGGTAGAGGCACATGTACCAGTGCCTCCCTCATGTCCTGACTGTCTTATATCTGAACACAGACCTAAGGTTCTCCTTAAGGCCGGGTAAGTGTAGGCAGGTCCACAGTAGTGGGCGGGTCTTCCCACTGTCCAGGTCCTATCTTCCAGGGCTGTCTCAGGGATACTGCCTCTTCCTGGGGAGTAGAAGTTTGGAAAGTTTATTCAGAAAAGCAATTGCAATAAGAAAACTGGAATCTGAGCATAGTCTGGCCATTCACTGGTGTGGCATTAGGCCTCGGTTTACCTCTGTTTTTAATGAAAAGGCTGGGCTTTGTCTTTGAAATGGACAGGACGATCTAGGAAAGCCATTCTGATGAAGTTTTAGTCTTGAAGACACTGACCTGTTTGTTGTTGTATCCACTCTCCCTGATCCCTGGTAGAAATCCTTAGGATAATAGGACAAAGGGGTTCAGGTTCCATCCCTGGCACAGAATAAACTGGAACATGTCTGTAATCCCAGCACTGGGAGGTGGAGGCAGGAGGATCAGATAAGGTCATCTTCAGCTTCATGGTGAGATTGAGGCCAGCTTGGGAGACACAAAATCTGTCTTTAAAAGAATCAGGAAAAAAGGAGGAGGAAGAGGAGGGGAAGGGGGGGAGGAGGAACAGGGAAAGGGGGAGAGGTGATGTGGCATTTACAGATGCTTCACATCTGCCTGCTGCCCTTCTAGGTGTTTCCTGTGTGTTAACTCACGTCATCCTCCGGCAACCCCACCAGACAGGTGTTAATGTTCAGCCTCCCCTCACTGGACCGATGAGCGGTGTGGGGCTTGGAGAGCTAATGTAATGGACCAAGTTGGAGGGATAAGAAAGCAGCAGATGCAGGCGCTAAAGCCAGGCTGTCCTTGGAGCATGCATGTTGAAGGATCATCCACACGGTTCACAGCAGGATGAAGGACACAAAGTCAGAATTTACAGCCTAGAGGAAGGATGGGCTTGCTTAGGAGCTATCCTGATACAGGCTGGGGGAGCTGTCGGTGACCCACAGAGAAACGTAACATCCCCTAAGGGCTCTGGTGGGGAGAAACCTGTATCCAGCCAGAAAGAGAATCGGGGAACTTTACGAAGGAGGTGATGTCTCAGCAAAGCCCTCAAAGGCAGGGGGGACTCTGGGAGAGGGAACAACGGGGGTGGTTTGGGGGAAGGGGAGAGAAGGAAGTAAGAAAAATCTGAGGCTAGCCAACAAGAGCTGAAATGCCCCCTGTGCTGGCTAGTCTTGTGTCAACTTGACACAAGCCAGAGTCATTTGGGAAGAGGGACCCTCCATTGAGAAAGTACCCCCAGAAGAATGCCCCCGTAAGATCTACCTGCAGGCAAGTTTGTAGTGCATTGTACTGATTAATGATTGTTGCCGGGGCCCAGCTCACTGAGGGTGGGGCCACCTCTGGGCTGGTGGCCCTGGGTTCTATAAGAAAGCAGGCTGAGCAAGGCATGAGGAGTGAGCCAATAAGCAGCACCTCCTCCCCCGTCATGGCCTCTGCATCAGCTCCTGCCTCCAGGTCCCTGCCCTGACTTCCTTCAGTGATGGGCTGTGATACAGAAGTGTAAACTAAATAAACCCCTTTCTCCCCAAGTTGCTTCCTTAACTAAGACAGCCCCTGTCACCCTGACTGAAGATGGGTGGGACTTCCACACCTGTGAGGTGAGGTGTCATCCAGTACTTTGGAAGGCAGAGGCAGGAGATTTGACATGGTTGAGGCCAGCTTGGGCTACCTAGTGAGTTCCATGTCAGCCTGGTCGACAGAGTGAGAGCCTGTCTCAAACATCCCAGAGACGGGGGAGAAGCAAAGCTGGCCTGTGCTTTGGGGATTCGTGCATAAAGAGCCCAGCCGGAAAGAGTCTGGCTGGAGGCTCGATGGATGGACAAATAAACCATTATGGAGAGGTGAGAGGATCCAGAGCAATAAATAAAGGCTAGAAACCTCATCGCTGTGCACAATGCGGCACAGAGAAAGGTAGGAGAAGATGAGCAGCAGAATCCAGCAGAGGTAGACGGACAGCCCAGCCCAGACTAGCAGGGTAATGAAGGTCTAAGAGACACTGAGCCTGAACCAAGGCAGCAGCTGAGGAAAACGGGGGTGCTGGGGACAGATGTGAGGAACTTAGGGGAAGAGACTGACCAATTGTGGGAATCCACCATCTGCAAGGACAAGGGGGTGGGGAGCTTTGGAACCTGCTGAGCGCTAGGTGTGCATGCAGCGGACCTTCAAAGTCAAGCTAAAAATGAACTAGCATGGGGATTGACTTCGCATGTTTTTAATCGGAAAGGCTTGAAACGCGCCACGCTTGACGAGTGACGAGCCGAACAGGTGGGGAAATGATCGGCGTGAGCTCAGAGTCGCTGGTGTCAAGCCCTTACAAAAGAATAAAGCCGCGAGGCCGTTCGGGAGGGTATCACATGCACAGATGCCTGGTGATAAGATATGTCCCCAAGACTGCCAGAATCGCAGCTATGAACAAAGGCCACCGATAGCTGCTGCTGAAACGTCTGCCAGGACATCTGATCAGCGTCTGCCTGTCCAAGCTCGGCAATAATGCCACCCTCCTTACTAGTCCTTGTAGCCAAGGATGACTGATTTAGATAGCCCAGGCTACCCTCCTTGTTCACCCAGAAAGGCCTCCCCTTACCTCGGCCCCTTAGATGGGTCTTTCTGTCGGCGCTCTCTGCCTTTCCCAGGTAGATTTGGAGATTTTCTATCTGTGCTGTGTGTGTGTGTGTGTGTGTGTGCGCGCGCGTGCGTGCGTGCGTGCGTGCGTGCGTGCGTGTGTGTGTGTGTGTGTGTGTGTGTGTGTGTGTGTGTGTGTACATCCATACTAGTACACCAACATACCAGTGATGGGGGGGGGTCAATGTGTGGTATCTTCCTTTCTCTGTCTCCATCTTGTTTTTGAGACAGGGTTGCTCACTGGACCTGGAGCTCAATGATTGGCTGGGCTGACTGGCCAGTGAGCTCCAAGGATTCATCTGTCTCCTCCAACCCCTAGTAATGAAATTAGACATGTGCACTGTGCCGGGCTTTTACACAGGTCTTGGGGGTCCGAACTCAGACCCCCATGCTCACACAGCAGGTGCTTTACCCACCAACCCCACCCCCCAACCCCACATTTTTCAGATGACTCCTGTTTGTCACAGGGTCATCATGGAAGGGCCAGGACAGCAGGGTCGTCTCCTCATCGGTCACCAGCTACCCGACCTGGACTTCCTGCGTGGGTTTTTCCCATTCTGCACTGTGAGAATGTGAGGCACAGAGAATTTCACTGGTCAGGGAAGATCTCAAAGCAAGATTGCCACAGGGCTGGGATGGAAGCCACCCCACTGTTCCCCATCTGGAAAAATAAAGAAGACAAGTCCAGCAGGGAGGCCGGGGATGTGCTGCCATTCCATGCCTCTGTAGACATTGTCCCCACTACATTCTGTCCATCTCCCTTGCAGCCAGGGCCTCAGGGTGAATCTTTCTTTACCTTGGAAAAGCCACAGGAACTAATAATCAAAGATGGTGCCTGGCCAGGGATCCCTGAACGGGCTTCCAGCTCCATGTTTACATGGCCTGTTCTTGTTCAGCGGGTGACCGGGGCAATCCACTGCAATGACAGATTGTAAAATAAACGATACCACTCAAAACACTGTCATTATCCTGTCGTGGGTTTTTGGCAGCTCCTCTGGTCTGGCTTGTTCTATGTCTAATTACATATCACTGTGCATGTCCCCCATATGTTATCTTTCACATAATAAATACATGGAAAAGCCCCCTGTTTTTCCATCAGCCGCTGCCCAAAAAGAGACAGATTTCTGGTGTGAGCTTACGCAATAAAGAAGCAGTTGTTTGAGATATGGTGACACCTCATAACTGGACTTTAGAGGTCCCGTCACTCAGATGGGAGGGCTTTCCTCATGCTCTCCCTGCCAGGAAACCAAGGGCCTCATCAAGACCTCAGTCCTGGGGTGGCTGGAAATGCAGCCAATGCCTCAGTCTGGTGGATTCAGAGGCTTCCCGGGGCTGGAGGGTGACATTCCTGCTTCCCGGAGAGGAAGCCTGGCTACCAAGGTTTTCCCAGACCCTGCAAGTTCACAGAGGAACAGGGGTACTGATCGTCACGGGGTGGGGGAGATCTGCTTATCTGTCACCTAACTATGAGTGTGTTTAGTCAGCACGTCTATCCGGGCTTGTTCTCAACGCTAGTCAGGTAAGGCAGCGGACAAGGGGAGGCTATGGGGGCGGGGCAGACATGCTGAAGGAATTCATGATGCGGTTCTGAGAGGGGGCTTGGGAACAGACTACCTGGGCTCCAGGCTGAGAGCCTCCTCGGGTTACAAGCTGTGGGATGTCATCGAAAATGACTTGAAACCTCAGTTTACACATCTATAAAGTGGGGGTGGCAAGGGATGGCTCAGCAGGTGCAGGTGCCCGCCTCCAAGCCTGATTACCCGAGTTTGGCCCCGACACAAGTCCAAAGTGATGTCAACGGCTTCCTGTCCAGTGTCTTCTTATCTCACGCATACACGCAGCCCGTCCCGCCTGCAGGCCAGGATGTAGCTCTCAGCTACTGCTCCAATGTCAAGGGTGCCATCATGTGCCCCCTGCCATGGTGAGAACGGACTAAGCCTCTGAAACTGTAAGCCAGTCCCCGGTTAAGTGCCTTCTTTCCTAACAGTTCCCTTGGTCATGGTGTCTCTTCGCAGCATTAGAAACAGTTATTCTACACTGAAGAGAATCATGGTTCTTTTTTTTTTTAAGACAGGGTTTCATGGTGCATCCTTGGCTGTCCTGGAACTCACTCTATAGACCAAGGCTGACCTTGAACTCACAGAGCTCTGTGTGGTGGAATTTTGTGTATGTTCTAACAAATAAAGCTTGCCTGAAGATCAGAGGGCAAAGCCAGCCACTAGTTAGCCATGGAAGCCAGGCAGTGGTGGCACACACCTTTAATCCCAGCACTTGGGATCTCATGCCTTTGCTCCCAGTACTTGGGAGACACACACACCTTTAATCCCAGCACTTGGGATCTCATGCCTTTGCTCCCAGTACTTGGGAGGCACATATGCCTTTAATCCCAGCACTAGGGAGGTTGAGACAGGAAGTGATATGGCTGGGTAGAGAAAGGAATATAAGGTGGGAGGAGACAGGAGCTCAGTCCTTTTCAGCTGAGGAGTTGATGAGGTGAGAGGTGGCTGTGGCTTGTTCCTTTGTCTCTCTGATCTTCCAGCATTCACCCCCGTGTCTGGCTCCAGGTTTTTATTAAGACCAGTTAGGATTTGTACTACAGCTCTGCATGCCTCTGCCTCCTGAGTTCTGGGCTTAAAGGCGTGCACCACTGCCCAGCTGAGAATAATGGTTCTTATGGGGATGTCTAGGCACTGTACAGTTCTATACCTTGGTCACTGTACTTGTGAAATGCCAGGTTTGAAAGGACTGTTCTGTAGTTTTACATCAGCTATTGCCTGCGGCTCCAATGTGCAAGATTTTCTGAAGATAATGTTTTTAGAGAGAATTGCTACTTCCACTATAGAATAGATACACAAATTTAAAATACTGACAAAAGTGAAAGTAGCATATTTTAAAGTAATTACACTTATGAATTTGTTTTTCACATTCTATAGTTGGTATGACTTAAATGAATTGCTGGAGTAGGTGGTGAGTGTATTTCTTTTAAATGTTTCAGTTCTGTTTTATTTTCATTAACTTTTTAAAAGTTAAATTGAATATTAGACTGTAAAAGAAAACCTATAGCTTCTATCCCTTAACTTAAAAAAAACTTTTTTATTATTATTTTATTTCAATTATATGGGTATTTCACTTGCACGTATGTCTGTGTGTGCCATATGTGTTCCCGGTACCCTAAGAGGCCAGAAGAGAGCATTGGATCCTCTAGAACTGGTGGTTGTGAGCTACTATGTGGGTGCTGGGGATCAAACCTAGGTCCTCTGGAAGAGCAGCCAGTGCTCTGAGCCATTGAACTACCCCTCCAGCCCCCTCTTAACTTTTAATATCAAAGAGATTATCTTGGAGAAATAATTTCAACCTCAACTTAAAATTTAGAAAAAAAAATTCTCTCTCTCTCTCTCTCTCTCTCTCTCTCTCTCTCTCTCTCTCTCTCTCCCATCTGTCTTATGATTTTTATTTTTTTTCCCTTCAACCACACTAACAGTATGATATCCAAACTTTGTCTTAACTGGTGGATCTGTAAACACAGGCTTAGCCACCCCACTTACGGGCAAGGTAAGTGCCGCATTTTGAAATGGTCTCACTGTGGACCCCTCTGGTCATCCAACCCAAGTCACCCTTTACCTGGCTTTATCTTCGCTATATTGTGTGTTCACACCACTGAATCTCATTCCAGACCTTAATGTTCCATGGCTTCCATGTTTTTCCCGTGTTTTCCACATAGAACGTGCCTGGCCTTTACTGCATTGCCGCCACCTTTGTGGCCCGGAGCCTTCTTGTCTGTGCTGTCCCTCCTGGAGCATGCACCTCCTTCCCCGCCTCCTCCAGAATTCCAGAGCCACTCTTCTCCTTCAGTGGCCTCTCCTAAACCAGCTGTTGAACTCTCAACAGGAACGGCAGTCTTTATGAGGAGCACAGAATGGGGCTCAGAAGACAGTGTTTGCTTTGTACCGATATTTTTCATCCGTCTTTTTTTTTTTTTTTACTGTTTTCTTTTTTTTTGAAACAGGATCTCATGTAGCCCAGTCTGCCTCAAACTTCCTGTGTAACCAAGGATGGCCTTGAACTCCTGATCCTCCTGTCTCTAGTGCCCAAGTTCTGGGATCATAGATGCCAACCATCATATCAATTCATCTTTAAAAAAATATAATGTTTTTATTAATTCTTTAGGAACTCCATATGCTAATGCTAAGCAAAAGCCTCAGTGGAAAGCCTCACCAACAGCAAAGATCATGTTGAAAGCAGAGGCAAGAATGGGAGATAAACTACAGAAACTGGATCACTTAAAAAAAATTTAATGTGTAAATGGAACAGGAGAAAGTTTTAGAATATCATGAAAAGACCCAACCTCTGAGTTATGGACATAAAAGAAGGAGAATATTGTGGTGAAGACATACAGAATATCTTCAATAAAGTCATAGAAGGAGAATTTCTAAATCTAGAGAAAGGGATGCCTATATCCAAGAGTAAGAAACCTACAGAACATCAAATAGACAGGACCAAAAAGTAACTCCCTATGACACAATATAGTTAAAATATCAAAAAGACAGAAGGGAGAGGGAGAGAGTACAGAAAACTGCAAAAGAGAAAGTTCAAGTCACTTATAAACACGAGCTCATTAGAATAACATCTGAATATTCAACAGGAAACTTTAAAGCCAGAATGGCCTAGGAATGTATTCTTGGTTATGAAAGACCACAACTGTAAAAATCAGACTTTTATCCCCAGCCAAACTATCTATTAGAACTGAAGGAGGGGGCTGAGAAGTTGACTCAGTGGTTAAGAGCACCTGTCACTGTTTCAGAGGACCCAATGCTCACCACAATCTATGACTCCAGTGACACCCTCTTCTAATCTCCTTGGGCACCAGGCATGCACATGGTGCACAGACATACATACAGACAAAACCTCCATACACATTAAATAAATCAATAAATCTTAAAAAAAAAAAAAACTTTTAATTGGTGAAACAAAAACTTTCTGTAGTCAAAACAAATGAAAGGAATGTGAAGTTATTAAACCAACTCAACAAAGGAGATTAGAAGAAACACTTCAGCCAAGGAGGAGGACAAGCAACCCCAGGAGGAGGTCAGTGACATGCCCATGGATGGCACCACTCACAGTGAGCTGGGCCCTACTATAGCAATCATCCATTAAGAACATGCACCACAGGCTTACCCGTAGGGACACTTTCTCAATTGAAGTTCTCTCTTCTAAAATGACTCTAGCTTGGGTTTCTATTGCTGTGATGAAACACTATGATCAAAAGCAACATGAGGAGCAAAGGGTTTGTCTGGATTATAAAATCCACATCACAGTTCATCACGAAAGGAGTCAGAGCAGGAACTCAAGGCTGTAGATATAATTCTGAATGGTTTTATTAAATAAGAAACACAGAGGCAAATGCAGAGTTAAAAGCCCAAGAGATCAGAGAGCAGAGCCAGGAGCTGAGACCAAGACTGCCTTCTTACCCCTTGCTGCCACTGCCGTCCTTCCCCTCAGAAAGAGACCTACTTCCTGTGTGTTTGTCTTTTTATTGACTTTCTGTTCTGCCTTCTCATTGGTTGTAAGCCCAGCCACATGACCTCCTCATCACTGCCTATCTATACAGACCTCCGGGTCTCTATGGTTGGTATTGAAATTAAAGGTATGTGTCTCCATGCTGGCTGTGTCCTTGAATACACAGAGATCTGCCTGTCATGTGATCAGGATTAAGGGCATGTGCTACCACTGCCAGACTTCTGCTAAATGGCTTGCTGTTAGCTCTGACCCCTAGGCAACTTTATTTATTAACATACAAATAAAATCACATTTCAGCACAAATAAAATATCACCATATAAGACAAGAACCTGGAGGCAGAAACTGAAGCAGAAGCCACAGAAGAGTGCTGCTTACTGGCTTGCTCCCCATGGTTTGCTGGGTCTGCTTTCTTATACACCTTGGAACCACCACCATGGGTGACACTACCCACAGTGAGCTGGGCCCTACCATATCAATCACCTATGAAGAAAATTCACTGCTGGCTTTTCCACAGGCCAGTCTGGTAGGGGCATTTTCTCATACCTGGTACTGCTAACTGGGGCCAAAGTCCCGTGACTGCCTAAGTCATAGATGAGAACTAACACATTTATTCCCAAATGAACATAATAATAACTTACCACCTAAGTTCTTGGCCCACAGATTGGGGCATTTTTCAACTGTCATCAAAGAAGTTTCTTTTTGCAAAGAGGTTTCTTTATGCAGTAAAAGGTGATAAAGGGAGCCACAACCGGTCACTGCTGCAGGCCGCAAGAATATGAAACAGAGATTCAGGTGTATATGATAAAGCTATACCTAGAAAGATCAAGGAATTCTTCTGGAGGAGAAGTCAAATATCAAGGAATATTTGATGTTATTTAGTTTTTAATATATCAGCTGTTTCCTACTATCAGTTTCTTGTGCACCTATAACTCCTAGGCCATAATGACAAACAGTATAAGCCTCTCAGACCTACTGCTGATCTGTACTAGGTAACACCCCTACAGAGACAATGCCTCTCTCCTAAGCCTGGGAGACAGGTGGACATGTAGATGCATAGCTTTTTTCCTGTGCAAATGAAGCTCAGCGCATCCCTTTCTCTCACAGACCTAGTGGCATTGCAGAGCTATTGACTAAGGACAAAAGCTTTTTTTGCATAACCAGGTGGAGTGAAGACTGGAGCAGAATTCCCGATTCCTGGTTAGGGTAAGAGTGGATCAGCCAGAGGAGCAAGGAGCAAGAAAAAGGTTTTGCAGATTGTAGGCGGATTTGAGTCAGGTCAGGAGAGTAGGAGAGGAAGGGAAGATGAGAAACAGAGGATGAAGATGAGATTGATAGCAGAAGAGCTTAGTTAGGGCTATGAGAGGACAGGAAGGGAAGAGACAGAGAGGAGCTAAGCATGAGGGCAGAAAAGAAGTTGTGTAGAGAGAGAAATGACTCAGAAGAACAAAGTGTATAGACTGAAGAGTTTTGTGTACTTAGATTCATTTATTATTATCAAAGAGTAGATATTCAGCTGGTCATAAATTCTTCCCAGACCCTGGGAGAGGGCTACCAAGGAGCTGGACCCCTCATATTCCACTATAGGTCACTCTCCAGAGAATAAGAGACTGGATTACTCAGCTCTAAATGGGACATCTGCCATGCCCTGTCTTAGGGTTTCTATTGCTGTGATAAAACACTATGACCAGAAGTCATAGCATTGGAGAAGAAAGGGTTTATTTGACTCACACATCACAGGCCACAGTCGATTGAGGGAAGCTGTAGCATGAGTCTTAAAAGTTCTTATTAATAATATCAAACCTGAGGCCAGTTATTGTGGTGAATATTGGAAGATCAGAGAGACAGAACGAGCCACAGCTAACCTCACCTGGCCAACTTCTCAGCTGGTCCTATTTTCTCAGACTGGAAGCTTCTGTGTCCTCATCCCAATGGCTCTCAGCTGAACTGTGCTGCTCAAAAGCCTGAAGCTTAACCAGCTAAAAGCTTAACCAGGCCAAATGCTTCTAGTTTCTGGTCCTCGCGCCTTATATACCTTTCTGCTTTCTACCACCACTCCCTGGGATTAAAGGCTCACTTTCTGGGATTAAAGGCATAAGTCACCATGCTTGGCTGTATCCTTGAACACATGGATTTCTGCTTCTGGAATGCTAGGATTAAAGGTGTGTGCTACCACTGTCTATCCTTTATGTTTAATATTGTGGCTTTTCTGTTCTCCGACCCCAGATAAGTTTATTAGAATGCAAAAAAAAAGTTTATTAGAATGCACAATATTTGGGGGAATACAATACCACAGGAAGCCAAGGCAGGGAAGAAGTCAAGACGGAAACATGAAGGCGAGACTGAAGCAGAGCTATGGAGGAACGCTGCTTACTAGCTTGCCCAGTCTGCTTTCATATTCCACTCAGAACCATCTAACCATGGATGACACTACCCACAGTTAGCGTGGCTCTTCCACATCAATCATTAATCAAGAACATGAGCTAAAGACTTACATGCAGGGCAATGTAAGTCTTTTAGGTGTGGGAGGCCAGCTCCCACCTTTTCCAGGGTTCCTATGAGGAGGAGAGAGGGATAAGAAACTTTTAGATAGAAAGATAGCGAAAAGGAGACAGACAGAAACACAGGATAGCTTCAGGAGGACCTGGACCAAAACCCAGTGGTCCCTTCTGCCTCTTCAAAAGGGCTTTTTATAACAATGCCAAGGGGCAGGGCAAAAGACCTCCACCTTGCTAGATCAAAGCACACAGCAGAGCCAAGTGCAGACTTCCAAACACCTGTGGTCAAATCATCCCCTTATACAGCCCTGCTGGGTAAAACAAGCTCAGATTCTCAGACTCTAAGCTCTCACTAGGAAACCTCTGTGGGTCTCTATACTTAGGGAGGCATTTTATCAATTAAGATTCTCTCTTCTCAGATATGTCTAAGCTTGTGTCAAGTTGACAAAACCCAACCAGCACATACCCACTTCAACAGAAAACTGACTCTGCCCCAGAGACCACCAACCATCAGTGGCTACTTAGCTGGCATGGAAGCTCTGGAACCCTCCCCATAGCAATCCATTTTTACACCAAGACAGAATTTATTATCTTTTGTTATGTGTTACCCAATTCTTTAGAGTTGGTTTAGTTTGGGTGGGTTTTTTTTTTTTTTGTGTGTGTGTGTGTGTGTGTGTGTGTGTGTGTGTGTGTGTGTGTTTGAGACAGCTAGCCTAGAACTCATTATGTAGACCAGGCTGGCCTCAGGTTGTAGTTTTCTGCCCAGTTCTGCCTCAGGAGCCCTGGTATCACAGGTGTGCACCTCCAAGCTGGCTCTTGTCTCATTCTTCTGAAAAAATTAGCACCAATTTGGTAATTCTCCTACTAATGCTCCAACTTCCGAATTCCAGCTTTATTTTTCTGGGAACTTGGTTTTGTGTTTGTTTGCTGGTCTTGGTCAAAAGGATGAACTTGTAAGAATTTTCCTTGAGCTCAAGAGTAAACTGTGAAGCTCACGCTTGAGTTCCCATAAAGGACAGTGACAGTCACATCCTCACAGGGGAATTGTGTGTGACGTCGCAGGCAACTGGAGAAGATCTGAACAATAGTACGGACTTACTCATATTTTTCCAAAGGAGTTTCATATCCATTATTTTGTCTGGTTCTCGAAATAACCCCAGGAAGGTGTCATCGTTGTCTTACAGGCAAGGAGGCCGAGATGAGAGGGTCGATGTAGTGAAGTGGCAGAGCTAGCCTAGAGCTGTAACAATAACAGTGATGACAGCGTTGACAGTGATGACGTTGGCTGGCACATGCCATTTGCGCTCCGGGCTAAGGTCTCTTCCTCATGACACCAGCAGAGGACTAAGTGTCTTCTAGTTGCCCAGAACCTGACAACAATCTGTGATCTTCTTCCACCCACCCTGCTGAACCAGGCTCAGTCCAGCCCCTCCAGGTCCTGTGAGTGTGTCCCCTGGGGAGAACTCAGAAGGGGAGAGCAGAGAAGCCACAGGGTGGAGTCAAAGCCACAGAGCACTTCAAAGGCCTAGGGGAGGTGGGAAGACATGCACGGGCTGGGGACAGTATCATGTTTGGATCTCAGGGAGACTGAGGGTTACCAGGGGCTGAATAGGCACATCCCAGGGGACAGCATCCACCTAAGCAGGAAGGATAGCCAGCCAGCTCTGGTCCCTCCACAGCATCCCACCCTGCCTGCACTGGACCAACAGCTGGAGCTGGCCGTGGCCAAACATGGTGTTAATGTCCTCATGAGTGTTAAATGTAAGAATCAGGGCTGGGCGGTGGTGGCACATGCCTTTAATCCCAGCACTCAGGAGGCAGAGCCAGGCGGATCTCTGTGAGTTCAAGGCCAGCCTGGTCTACAGAGTGGGATCCAGGACAGGCACCAAAACTACATGGAGAAACTCTGACACAAACTTAACCTTTCGGGAATGAGGTTTGTTAGGAGAAAGAACTTTGAGATCGTGATAGAATTGTTGCCAGCACATATCTCCATTCTATGGTCCAGACATAGCCCTTGTTTGTGAGTTGGCCTTATGTTCAGTTTCCCATACCAGTGGTGGGTACACCTCAGGCCCAGACAACTCAGTGGCACCTACTTTTCCTCAGGGGGATGATAAAGTACCCAATCGAACAAGAAGGGTGGTCCATGTCAACTTGATCAGAACAGACGTCCGTCCCATAATCTTGCATGCACAACCCCTGCAGTCTGGGAGGGATGGAGAGTTCTAGACTCATTTGTTGACTCCACACTCTGCTAGAGCAGAAAGCCAACAAGGGCTTGTGTTAGCCACTTTGCTATTGCTGTGTGAAAACACAATGACCTAGTCAACCTATTTTCAAAAGGCATTTAATTGGGCTTACAGTTTCAGAGGGTTGGAGTCTAGAGTGGTAGAGCTAGGGCATGGCGACAGGAGGCTAGAGCAGCAGCTGGGAGCTCACATCTTGATCCACAAGCACTAGGCATAGAGAGCACACTAGGCATGGCATGAGTCTTTGGAAACCTTAAGTCCCGCCCCTGTGACACCCCTCCTCCAACAAGGCCACACCTCCTAATCCTTCCCAAATATTTCACCAACTAGGACCAGGTCTGGACCAGGCACTGCTGGTGTCTGAGGCCTGGTGCCTTGCCTAGAAATACTCTAACTGGATGCTCCCCATCTCTTCTGCCTCTTTCAGGCCCCATGTAGAGTATGGGCAGCAGGAATGGACTAGTCCATGAGGCTTCAGGGTTCCCCAATGCCTGTGGACCCTTTTGGGTACCAGTCCCCTGGAGGCCCCAGAATCACACACACCCCAGCTCAGGACTCAGCCCCCAGGCACCAGCATGCCATTTTTCTTAAGGAGCAGATGTTGGTCTAACAGAGACTTCCTGCCTGGTTCAGGGCCAGTAATCAATAAAGCAAATATTGGCTTCCATGGGTTGTACTCTCTAAAGCTCACCGTGCAGCCCAGGAAGAACCTGCTCTGGAGGTTGAATTAACTTGTCCGAGTTCATGGACCGGGATGGACGACATCAGGGGCTCTTCCATCATCAGCTCCCATCCTGAAGCCTGTCACCAAGGTCCCTCTTGACTCAAGGCCACAGAGCTGCTCCTGAGACATGGGACAACACAACACCTCCTCCCACACCCAGCAAGAGCGTCTCTAGGCAGCTGTCAGAAACCATGGGACTGTCAATCTCTGGTCAGAGGAGGGGTCCCTGTCAGCCTTGGGGGAGCCTCTTGCTTTCCACACACAGCCAACCTCAGGGGCCTGGCCATTTTTCAGAGTGAGGCTTGACTTTCTGTGACTACAGGAAACCCACGTGGCTCTCTCTGGCTTTGCCAGGGAGGCAGCCCTTGGCAACAAGGGGGTCATCATCTGGTCTTCTCAGGGTCTTAGGAAGTTTTCCTGAGCTCCTGATAGGACTCCTTCCTTACTGTGGACCTGGAGACTGAAGCTGCCCTCTGCCAGAGGACACCCAAGAAAGCCATACCCTCCTCTCCCACTTACTTGGTGCTTTGAGGACAGTTGTGACCCCCATAAAAAGGCTTTGTCCTTGTCCCTCCGAGACCACACCATGCCTGTCCTAGGGTCAGAGGTAGGAATCTCAGTTTCTGCAGGTGAGGTCCCCAGGGCCCACTGAAATGGAGTTGCCCCTGTCCCATCCCTAGTCATCTCTCTGTCTCTGTCCCTCTTTCAAGCATGCACACACATCCTCATCCTTCACCCCTGCAAGTCCGTGTGCTTCAGGAGACGCTCCTCCCCAGGCAAAGCCTCCCATAAAACACCAGTTCCAGTCGCAGACTCTCATGGGACAGGGCCAGCTAAGATAAAACACTCTGAGGGACAGCAGAGCTGAGAGCCCTGTCTGAGACTGCGCACCAGCCTCCTGTCACCAGGCCTTCCAATTTGTCAGGGCAGGGGGAGACTAGAAATCTACATTTCTACGTATGAGATTCCCAAATTGAAATACCAATTGCTAACTTGAAATTAATAATAATAATAATAATAATAATAATAATAATAATAATAATAAAGAACAGGGAGGGCTGGAGAGATGGCTCAGCAGTTAAGAGCACTGGCTGCTCTTCCAGAGGACCCAGGTTCAAGTCTCAGCACCCACATGGCAGCTCACAACTGTCTGTAACTCCAAATCCAGGGGATCCAACACCCTCACAGAGACATACATGCAGGCAAAACACCAGTACACATTAAATAAAAGAGAGAGAAAGAAAAAAAACAGGGGGAAAAGGAGAAATATAAAAGTCCTGGGGGTTGGGAATATAGCTCAGTTGGTAGAGAGCTTGCCTAGCATGTACAGGGCCCTGAGTTCGATCCCAGCCTAGTATAAACTGGGTGTGGTGGTCCATGACTATAATCCCAGAAGATAGGGGCAGGAAGATCAGGAGTTCAAGGGTCATCCTTGGCTACATATGGAGTTTGAAACCAGTCTGAAATGCATAAGATGATATTTAAAATACAATAATAAAGCAAAACCAAACCAAACCAAGCAGGCTCAAGGCCCCAACACTGCTCAGAGAGGCAATGTAACTAAGACTGACATCAATCACTCTGGCCTCTGAAGGGGCTCAGTTTACCTCGGGGACATTTTAGAGATGCTGATATCAGCCACCTGTCTCTTAGGGCAGGTCCTTGAGGGACTTCTGGTGTCTTCTGGAATTTGCCACTCAAGGCGTTTGCTCTCTGAGCTTCCTCCTTGGGTTCAGCCTGCCTCTGACATGCTAGGAGCAAACAGATGTTTGTGGAGGCCGACAGCTGGCTAGGTGTGCCTTGTCCACTTGGCCAGCTCCCCAAAAGCTGAGAAGACATCTGGGAGCCACCTACCTGCTGCTGGCCCCCGAAGGTTCCAGAATCCCCATCCTGCAGCCAGAGGAGCCGATGGAAAGACCAGCCGAGTGCTCCTTCCTGGAACCTGATGGCTGTGTGGGCTGATACCTCTTAGTGTATACACTCCAAGTAGCAATGCAGCCCTGCTTAGTTCCAGACGAGGCCCAGGCTGGCCCTTCCACCCACTTCTCCATTGACCAGCTCTGCCGCCTGGCCCGGCCTTGCCTATCATATGTCTTATACCCCTGAGGCCTTTTTCCCATGTAAGCCTGAAACCTGGAAAGGTATCCCCATCCCTCACTTAGGAGCGCCAATGCTGGTCTGAAGTATGTCTCCTCTCTCAGGCCTGCCTGCTTTCCAGACCACCTCAGTTGCCTCCAGGAGGGGCCCACAGGACACAGGGACCGGCAGGCATGGGCTCTGAGGCCCCGGTAGAGTGAGAGCATTCATGGCATCCAATCCCCCAGGCTCATGTATGCAGTGGGTTTTGACAAGACGAGGGGTCCATCTGGTTCCAGAATGGAATGGAGGGATCCAAGATCCTTGCTGGGCTCCTGTGGTATCTCGGGGTCTCACTGAGCCTCAGATCTGCGAAGTCCAGAACAATGTGTCAAACCTACACAGTGGAGCCAGATGGGCCTGCTCTGCACTCTTAGGTAAGTTCCTTAACCTCTCTGAGTCTCCAGCACAGTGGCAGAGAGGAAAGGATGCTAAAACCTACCTTCCGTGGCTGTTGACAGGGCTGTGAGAGCCGTGCACGGAGTATCTGGCACCGAACAGGGCTCGGCAATCAGGATCGGCCGTGATTACTTCATAGGATTAAATGGAATGAGATAATGTGTGCACAGCAGCTCAGTGAAAAAAAAAAAAAAGGCACACGGATGGTTACAATTACCACTTATCGGAGTGTCCGCTCCCTGGGCCTCATCACCGTCCTGTGTTTCTTTCTGGTTTATTTTTTCTGGCTTGACCACTTCTTGGCCTCCTTTTCTCGAGTCTCTTTCCTTTCCTTGAATTCCTGTTGCTTGAACCAATCAATATTCCAACACTGCTTTCGTCCGTCCTTGCTTCAGAACTCACAGTAGCTCCCCGTCAGCCCTCACGTCCAGACTGAACAGCGGTACTAACCACCACCCTGAGTTGCCATCTTGACCCTCCCCCAAGCCTCCCCTACCACCCCTCGGGACCTCTTGCCTCTCTCCCTTGTACTAGCTGCCCAGTCTGGGGGTCCTGTGCTGTTAGATGTCCGAGTCCAGGTTGTTTCATTTCCAAGTCTATAGGATCGCAGCTAACCGCTCTGGGGCAGAGACATCCCAAGGGGTTCTCTCCTTGGTAGAACCACCTTAAAACGAGTCAATATTTTCTAGCTGCAACCCTGGGAAACTCACCTATCCTCTCTGGGTCTCCCTTTATAGTAGCCATAAAGGCCAAGTGAAGTGAGTGAGTTGGACAGTTGCTGGCAGGTGTCCAAGTACAGAGAGTAGGTAAGAAATAGTCGTTACTTACATCACTCTGGGCCTTTATAAAATGGATACATACAATGAAGCCATGAAGACTAGCAAGAAATGTTCCACAGGGACTGTGCAATTAGTGGCCCTTTTGTTTTGTTTTTGAGACAGGTTCTCGTGTAGCCCAGGCTTGCCCCAAGCTCACTATGTAGCAAAGGATGACTTTGAACTAAACCGATCTCCCACCTCCACTTTCCGAGTTCTAGGATTTCAGGCATGCACCATCATACCCAGGGGTTTGTGCATACTAGGCAAGCACTCTACCTGACTTAGTGATGTGCCCCGCTTCAGAATCCTTTGTTTCATGTGCACAGCCCCAGCATCCTTTATTTGACATTAAGCATCTTCTCTTAACATGCCAGTCAAATCCTCTCCTGTCTTTTGACATCTTAGGAGAAGAGTCCTGGCTCCATCTGAACCCTGTTCTCCTGGCTCCCCGTGATCTGAAGCGAACATCAGCTCCTCCTGACCCCCATAGCCTGTGGTGGAGCTCAGGAAGGCATCTGCCACCTGCTGCAGGCTCACAGGATGACAATGAAAGCCAGGAGGGGTACCTCACTGCCAATGCAATCTAGAAATGTCCATGGAAGAAAAATGGCTTAGGTACCAGACACAGGGGCAGTTTGAGCAGAGTAGGGGGCAGAGTGACATTGGAGTGTCATCTGGGGTCTCTGCCATGGGAACTTCTGAGAGAGGGCAATCACAGCCCAAGGGCAGGCTTCCACCCAAGCCTACCCACCCTACATCTGGAGGGGTCCCTGAACTCCTGCCCACCCTACATCTGCAGGGGTCCCTGAACTCCTGGTATGATGCCTCAAGGTCCCCTTGCAGAGCTCCTGAGGCAGGCTGTGCATGTCAAAGCTCTGATGAAGCTTCCTCCATGATGGCATGTTCTGGGCTCACAGTGGGTCACATGATTTGGGCTTCTCCAAATTCCCAAACCCCACCCCCTTCTATCATCCTTCTTGCTAAAAAAGAAGATCTCTCCCTCCCCCACCCCTCAAAAAAAATTTTTGCTTTCCTGGGTTACGTCTGCAAAGCCCCATGATCCAAGGACACCCAGGAGACCCAGACAGTACTGCTAAACCCGTGGGGAGCTGCGAGGAGCCCACAGGAGGTCAGCACCAGCTGAGCCCCACAGGGTCTCTTCTGCCCAGATGCTGTTACATGGAGGTTCTGCTCCCCGATGGAGTCAGGAGTAACCAGGGATCGTGGCACTGGCCAAGACTGGGCTCTTGGAAGTGTTTGGATTGTGCACCTGGTGTTTTTGCTTGGAGTCATCCCATAGTCGCTGAGCTCTTTATTTTGATTTTTTTACAACAGAGCCTCCTTATGCAGCTCAGGCTGATTAGAACTCACTGTCCAGGCTGCCCTGGACTCATGAACCTCCCCCTCACCCCATCACCCAGCTTCCCAGGTGCTAGGATTACAGGTGTGAGCCACCCAGATGTGTTTAGCATTTCCTTTAGAACCCATGAGAACTGAAGGACCGGGGAGGCTCCTGGCACCCAGAGCTACATGGCTTTGTCAGCTGGATCCAGAGCTCTAGGCTGAGTTGCTGGTATTTCTGGTGTCCCCTTCCCTCCTCCGAACCTGGTCCTTCTCATCTCCCATTAGCTGTGGCTTTTCCTCCCCTCCCTCTGTTTCCTGCCCTGGCATACAAAGCATAGGTGAATCGGGATGGTGGCTGAACAATCATTCTCCCCTGGACTCCAGGGGAGCACCAGGCTGGGAGATCCCACCTATTGATTTTCATCTAACCTGGTGGATCTGATCACTCAATTGACCCCTGCTCTCGCTGATCTCACTGAGACAGCTACAGCCCGCTAGCAGCCTCCCTCCTTACAGCCCGTCACTTCCTGTTCCCCTGACCTCCACTCCACCAGGGCATCTTAAACTTCTTCCACTCATGATCCCTTTACATCCAAGAATTTCACAGGAACCTGGGCATCCAGTACATAACACAAGTAAAACATACAGGTATGTAGTCTATAATACAAATCGGTCAAACATCTGCTGATAATAAATCATTAAAAATTATTTTAAAACAATTCTCCAATGGACATATAATTTTAATATTTATTAAAGATTAGTGAAAATTGCATATTAATGAGACAGATGTGCTTGCTTGCTTTCACATGAAGAATTAAATCCTGGCTAAATATTTGCTATTGCAGGACAACAGGGCCCTGGTGGGCACCTCCACCCCAGAGATGCTCGTCCCACTGACTCTGACTTTCCATCTGTCACTCAAAAAACCTCAACTCATAGGGGCCTGCAGATACTCAGCAGACCCAGGAAGGGTGGAGAAGGGGGTTTATCTCTAGCTTAGAGGGAGTTTGTCTGGCTTCCTGGGGCTCATGAGGCTGCCAACAACTGGAGGCCCTGGTAAGGGCCTGGCATCTGGATGACCCAGAGAGCCCCAGACCCAGAGACAGGAAGGTGGGGGCTCAGACGGGCTGGGAAGGGACATGTGGATCTTAAATATAACGCAAGGCCATTGTTTCCGGGAGCAATTGTATTCCGCCTCTCGAGAGGCAGTTGAAACTAGGAACCAGCCAAGACGGGGCCTCGCCTGGAAGTCCTCGCGGCACAATTGTTTCCATGATGAAAATTCAAATTGTATATTTTTACGTTTAAAAAAAGCAAGCACTCCAAGGTCACGCATTGGCCATGAGCCTCCTGGAACCAGGCCTGCTTGCTCTTTTTCAATGTGCCTGAGTGGTGAGGGCTAAGGATCGGCTGGATACAGTCGCCATGGGAGTCCCCATGAAGATGGCTGAGACATAGACCTAGGAGGACATTCGGTCACCCCTGCCACCGCCGCCATTGCTGCTTTGGGTGGCTCACATTCACCAAGGGAGACTCACAGGCCAATGTATGGCTGTGTCCTGCACCAAGCCAGTATACGGAGAGACACATGGATCAGTGGGTAAGAGGACTTGTAAGCACAAGGACCCGAGTTCAGATCCACAGAGCCCTTGTAAAAGGCAGGCATGATGTCTGTAACCTCCGCACTGTTGGGGCAGAGACTGGAGGGTCAGTAGAATTTGCTGGCTGCCAGCCTAGATCCAGGTTCAGTGGGAGACCCTGTCTCTACAAGATGAATCATGACACAGCAGGACTCCTGATGTTGCCTGGGGCGGGGGGGGGGGGGGGTGCACACCTTTAATCCCAGCACTCGGGAGGCAGAGCCAGGTGGATCTCTGTGAGTTTGAGGCCAGCCTGGTCTACAGAGCGAGATCCAGGACAGGCACCAAAACTACACAGAGAAACCCTATCTCGAAAAACCAAAAAAAAAAAAAAAAGACTCCTGATGTTCTTCTCTGGCCTCTGAGTACCTGCACCCACCCACACGCACACAGACACTGCACACACATACACCACACATGCCCATAGGCACAGATGCACACACATGTATGCAGACGTGCACACAGAATAACTGCTGATAGGCACACATGTGTGTACCTGCTGCCAACGCTCCTCTCCTCCTCCTCCCTTCTTCTTTAACTTCTCCCCGCTCTGCCCCCCCCCCTGCCCCAGTAACATGGCATCTCTGCCCAGAGTGACTGTGGGACCACATGCTTAGAGTCAGTGAACAAAATAAGGCCAGGAATCCAGGGCCTGGATCTCCCCACTGCGAAGAGATGCCTGAAGCAGCGGGGGGACCACACACTGGGCCCTCCCCATCTTCTTCTCTTCCCTGGCCCTGCCTGGGGGAATGTTGGGGAGCAACGGCCCTTTCTCACCCCCCCAGTCTCCCTCCTGCATGTGTGTCCCCCCACTTCCTCTCACCACTCTGGTAGTCCTTCCTGCCAGCACTCCAGGGAGTGCAGCCTCATGGTCAGGCCATGGTGTTGACAAGGCTGAGCCTTCCGGCCACCAGAGCCGTGTACTCTTGGAGCCTGTTGTCAATTGGACTGCTCCCGCTGTG
The DNA here is from genome assembly GCF_049852395.1 of Peromyscus maniculatus bairdii. Taxonomy (NCBI): domain Eukaryota; kingdom Metazoa; phylum Chordata; class Mammalia; order Rodentia; family Cricetidae; genus Peromyscus; species Peromyscus maniculatus. The sequence continues at coordinate 26,351,938 of NC_134872.1, read as the reverse complement.
GATCTCCACGGTCTGCTCTTGAGGAGAGAGCAGGGTGAGGATGCTGGGCGTGGGAGGGTGCCAGGAGTCAGCCTCCTTTCCCCACAGCCCGCCTCTGGGTGGCACTTGGGCAGCGGGGCCTTGGACGGGCAGCATGGAGAGAGACCCCTGATCCTCCCAGCAAGCCTGGCACCGTACTAAGCCAATTACATCAAGGTGCTTGGATCTCACGGAACACACCTCTGGGTGTGTCTATGAAGACTTTTCCAGAAAGGCTCAGCTGAGGTGGGAAGACTTCCCTCAACGTGGGTGGTGCTATCTCATGAGCTGGGGGCCCAGACTCAATCAGAAGAAACAAGAAGAGCTGGGTGGCGGCACATGCCTTTAATCCCAGCACTCGGGAGGCAGAGGTGGGAGGATCTCTGTGAGTTCAAGGCCAGCCTGGTCTACAGAGTGAGATCCAGGACAGCCAGGGCTACACAGAGAAACCCTGTCTCGAAAAACCAAGAAGAAGAAGAAGAGGAGGAAGAGGAGGAGGAGGAGGAGGAGGAGGAGGAGGAGGAGGAGGAGGAGGAGAAGAAGAAGAAAAGGAAGGAAGGAAGGAAGGAAGGAAGGAAGGAAGGAAGGAAGGAAGGAAGGAAGGAAGGAAGGAAGGAAGGAAGAGAGCTGAGCTAGTATCTTTCTGCCTGGATACAATGTGACCAGTGTCTGTCATTTCTTCAGCCACACCATGGTGGCATCTGACTGTGTGCCACAACCCTTTCCCCTGGAGGTTGCTTTCCTTGAGTATTTTGTTGGCAACAAGAACGTAACCGAGGCACAAACCCTTTCTTACAAAGGACCCCCCCCCCCCCCGGGGTTGCAGGACTCCAACATGCTGCTCTCGGGCTGTACGTTTAAACTGCTGCCATGGAACCAGCATGGCCAGCTTCGCAGGTGTGCCTGCAGTCACCATCTGGCAGTCCTGAGTAATCAGGAACCTTTCGGGTTTGTGCCGGGACCTGTCAATCTCATGGTCCATCAGGAGCCAGGCCCATGTGACCACTATGTCATGCTAGGACAGCAGCTGTGGCTTCTCTCTGCCTTCTGCTTGTTCGCTAGGTTTCAAAGTCCTCTACCTGGGTGTCCACTGGACCACCTGAGCTCTGAGTTGGGGGGGGGGGGTGTGCGTGTGTGTGTGTGTGCGTGCATGCGTGCGTGCGTGCATGCGTGCGTGCGTGCATGTGTGTGTGTATACATGTGCATGTGTTCATATATGGGAATGTTGCATGTCAATGCACCTGAGCTCTGAGTTGGTGTGTGTGTGTGTGTGTGTGTGTGTGTGTGTGTGTGTGTGTGTGCATGTGTTCATGTATGGGAATGTTGCATGTCAGTGCACCTCAGCTTTGTGTGTGTGTATATGTGTGTGTGTGTGTTCATGTATGGGAATATTGCATGTCAATGCACCTGACCTCTGAGTTGGTGTGTGTGTGTGTATGTGTGTGTGTGTGTGTGTGTGTGTGTGTGTGTATGTGTGTGTGTGTTGATATATGGGAATGTTGCATGTCAGGCACCTGCACTTTGAGTGTGCTCATGTATGAGAACATTGCATGTCAGTGTACCTGAGCTCTGAGTTTGTGTGTGTTCATGTATGGGAACGTTGCATGTCAGGCACCTGTGTGAAGTCAGCCCCTCAGGTGCCAGTACTCACCCTCCAGCTTGTTAACGGGGTCTCTGTTGTCTTTCTGCTTCCTCTGCCTCTCAACTCCCTGAAGGAGTGTTGGGGTTATAGACACACACATTACAAACTTGGCTTTGAGGTAGGTTCTGGGGATTCACGTCCTTGCATGTGTGTGGCAAGGACTTTTACTCCCAGGGCCACTTCCCTAGTTTGGGTCTTTCTCAGGGCAATGTCATCATGAGAGACACCAAGTCCCCATGAGGATGCAACAGAGCACTTGCCTAGCAGGCCTGAAGTCCTGGGCTGGATCTGCAGCATAAACTACAGGGCATGATGTCATTCCAGCCCTGAGCTGGACCGAGTGATCAGAAGCTCATGGTCATTCCCAGTTACCTAGCAAATTCAAGGCCAGCCTGGGTTACATGAGACCCTCTCCCCCCACACCACCAAAAAAAGAATTCTTTTAAATCTGTGTCAAGTGTGGACTTGTGAACTAACTTGGGGAGAAAGAGCCTGCTTGGGTTAGGGCCGAGTGTCAGAAATAACAACAATAAAACAAGCAAAGGGGTAAAGACGAAAGCCACACGATGAGATGAACAAAAGGAATATACAGTTCACATCAGGTTTGGGAGTTCAGAGGGACAATGGATTTCAGGATTGGTCTGACCTGGTCAAGGTGGCTTCTAGAATCTCCCCTGACTATATATTTCTCAGAAAGAGTGAGTGAGTGAGTGAGTGAGTGAGTGAGTGGAAGGGGAAGGGGAGGGGAGGGGAGGGGAGGGGAGGGGAGGGGAGGGGAGGGGCAGAGGAAATCTCTCAATTCACTGTGCCTGGACAGCATGTCCACTGACTGTGGACCAGGGACAGACTACGCCGGTGGCTTCAGTAGAACAGGGTCCGTGACTACCTGAAGCTGGGGTCAAGGTCACTATGCCACCAGCGCAAAAGCTGAATGGAAGAAAACAGGGTTTTGCTAAGAAACATGCCTTGTGGTCTCTGACTCTTCATCCCAAGGTGGGCTGGAGTTCCTAAAAGACCTGTCCCTTGTACTGTCTGAACTATGGTCCCTAGATTGTGATGTGGATGTTGACATGCTTGTCTGTCAACTAGAGGGTGATGTATGCAAGGATCATGTCTTAGGTCCCCCCGTTCTCAGAGTCTTGGGGCTGTCCTAAGGACTCGATCATAACAGGCCTTTAGTCATTCTCTCCTGGGTGAGAGAACCCGGACAGAGATCATCAAACGGACGTCCTTCTGCCCAAAGAGGCCTTAACAACTTCCGGTGAGTTCTGAAATATACATGTATCCTTTTCCTCCCGTGATTTCTAATTGGAGAAGCTTGGCACAAGCTTCTCCCCATGGGCTGACGGCAAGAGACGGGACTCTGGGAAACGGGTTCTAGGCGCCTTCTGTCTCATTTCCTGCCTGAGCCAAGGAGAACAGAGGTGGACAACATCCTCCAGATGCCCCACTCCCCTGTGGCCGGGGAGACATAAATGGCATCACCCCTGTTTTAGTTACTGTACCCACGCCCCCGGGATATGGAACAGCTACAGGAAGCCTAGCACCTCACAGATTTGTCACCGTCACGGCACAGCATTCAACTCTGGGGCTAAAAGTGGCCTTGGGTGGTGGTGGTGGTGGTGGTGGTGGTGTGTGTGTGTGTGTGCTCGTGTGCGCGCATGCGTGCATGTGTGTGTGTGTGTGTGTGTGTGTGTGTGTGTGTGTAAGGTTCTTCCTGCTGGAGGAGTCCCAGGGAGGCAGAAACCCATTACACTCTGTTCCCAGAGGCCTTGGGGTTTCCAGACCCCAGAGGCAGCTAGATGCTTGGCCAGACCTCCTCAGCTCTTCTGTTACATCTTTGTCTAACCTCTGGGGTCTCTGGAGTTCCAAGGAGAGCCACAGCCCCTTCCCCTGGCTGGACCACCTCACCACGCCTGCCCCAGGGCTCCTGAGTATACAAGCCTCCCAAGCTTCCACTGACCCATCAGGCAGGACCTAAAAATACCCTCAAGGGAAGGCGTAGTCACGTGTGCACGGGACCTGCAATGGGGCCACTTCCCAGACCACCCCCTCTCCAGCTGTATAAACCTGCCCGACTGGGGTGGCTGGTAAAATCTGGGTCAGAGCACAAGAAACGGTCCAACCAGTCTGTTCCCTGAGAAAGCACAGGCAAGGAGAGAGATCAGTAAGAGCCGTCGCCTAACAATTTGAGAACAGCTTCAGGCTCAGTGGTCGGGCTCTTTCTAGCTTTTTCTAAAGGCAGGAGAAAGTGGAAAGGGAAAAAATGGGTATTTCCCATTCTAGCCAAAAGTTGGGGGGGGGCGGAGTGTCCCCCCAAAGGCCCAGGTGCTAAAGGTTTGGTCCCTAGTCTACAAACCTTCAGGAGTTGGGACCTACTGGAAGGAAGTTGGGTCAGTGGGGACACATCCTTGAAGGGGGTATCCTGACCCCCCTCCCTGTCTCTCTACTTACCAGCCACCATATGGTGGGCAACTCCTTGGGCCTGGCCTCCGGATCCCACCATGTTCTTTTTCCACAGGCCTCTGCCACTGAGCCGAGCAGCCTCGGGTGAAACCATGAACCATGGTTAACTCTTCCTCGTGAGAGGTGATTTTCTCCATCAAACACAGAGAGCTGAGTGGCGCACCCAGCAAGGCCGCGGGGAGGCCTGCGTTCCTGAAGCCCTTAGAGGCACCACTGCCTGGAGGGTGGAGGAGAGAGGCCTGGGAAATGTCACTCGGGAACCATGGTGAATTATATGCATGATTCTTACAAATATAAAACGAAGCTAGAAAGCAGGCTGACCAAAGGAATAAGAAAGGGAAGGAGGAAGGAGGGGAGGGAGGGGAGGGAAGGGAGGGAGGGGGAGGGGAGGGAGGGGAGAGGAAGGGAGAGGGAGGGAGAGAGAGAGGGAGGGAGGGAGGGGAGGGGAGGGAAGGGGAGGGAGGGAGGGAGGGGAGGGAGGGAGGGAGGGAGGGAGGGAGGGAGGGAGGGAGGGAGGGAGGGAGGACCACCAATGTATCAAAGCCTGGCAAGAAGAAAGCAGCTTAAAGGCAGACAGACCACTTCTCTGCCTTTATTAGCTCCCAACCCCTCTCTGAGTGGCTCAGCTGATGAACGGCCTTCCCAGCCGGCCAGTCCTCAAAGCTGGTGCTCAGGGTGGAGATGGCTCCGTGTGAACCGGTTTTAGGCTGGAATCCTGGCGTGGACAGCCACTAGTCCTCACCCCACGTCCACCACGGACAGACCTCTCCGGTGGTCTAGACTGACCCGGCTCGCCCGGAAATCTGAAGAGGGTGGGGACAGGATCCCAGGGAGTCTAGTCTGTCACACGTTCACTAGGAACTCTAGAGCCTGCACTAACATCCCTTCCTGGCCTGCAGGCCTGTTTCCATGGTGACAGAGACCCTCATGCTGTGTCGTGCAGGGAGGGAAATGGACCACAGGTCCCCGGGAGCCCAGCAAGCTCTCCTGGCCCTCCCTGCCAGCCCCCTCCCTCCGGCCCCCCAGCCCCTCCCACCAGGATCCTTTATGTTTAGCTGTTCCGCAAATGCCTCTGAGGAGCGTCACCCCCCTCCGAGCCCCCTCCTTCTGTCTGCAATGGCGCATGTCCCCTCACCCCTGACTGACATAACAGGCAGAAGAAGGAGAAGAGACTTTAATGAATCTGCCGCCTCCATTCATTATTGTAATGGCTTCAACTTGGGGGACAGGGCCTGCCATGTGCTTAATATGTTTCCATGTCCACAAACACATTCCCTGCTTGGCAGGGAAAGAGGAGGTCTGGTTTAGGTTTGCATTGCGGGGTGATTTATAAAGACACTAGCCTACTAGGGGGCTCTCCTGCCAAGACTTAGCCTTCTTGCACCCCTACCTCTCCCTTTGGGCTCCCCCAGTCCCTCCACCTCACCTGTTCCCCTTTCCTAGCACCCCTCTTTGGGTCGGGCTTGCTTCCGATCCTCCTTATGCCCACCTTCTCTCCAAGGGCTCCCCAAAAAATGGCTGCTGACAGACACTCTCTAGATTGCAATTGATCGCTTTGTGCATCGAGTCGAAGGCCTCAAAGGACATTCTGGGGAGAAAGGAGGAACGGTGTCTCCACTCTGACCCGTTTCTCTGGCACCACCCACCTGGCCAGCCATTGAAGGGGCTTCGTGCCCAGTGTGGTACAAACCGTGGCAGAACCAAAATACTGGGGAGAACACTGTGCCCCTCCCTTGGCTAGCAGACTCCTCAGACCCCTGACCCGAGAAACAAGAATGCCCCTGGGAGCTTCATGCCGGGAGAAGGAAAGGCTGGTGTAGCCAGAGGAGGAACCTGGCCCTCAGGAGCAATTGCACACAGTTCTGGCAGCCCACCCTGCGGAAGAGACGGAAGCAGGAACAAGATGGGCAGGACCACACACCCTGGCCAGGATGCTCGGCTACGCACACCTCTAGGGCTCTGTTTAAACTGAAACATCATGCTATTAGTCCAAGTGTGAACTTGGGGGTCATAGGACCTCTTTATCTGTTTCCTTTCTGGGTGGCCATATTGCATACATCTCCTTTCTCCACTTTGACTAGTACTTGTTTCTGGAATCAGCTTATGGAGGATGAGTGGCCAAGTGTGTAGGTTCTGACCCCAAAACTACAGTAACAGTAAAAGGGGAGATGTTACCAGGGCAACCGTGTGTTAACAAAACATGTGAGGGACATTATGGCTGGGGAATTCCTTTGGAGAGGTGTCCAGGTTTACTGTGATTGAGAAAGAACCATTTGGACTCCAGGGTTCCTTAAAAAGAAGGTGCTGAAATATAGAAGAAAAACAAACAAACAAAAAAACAGTGCCACAAATCACTCCTCAATGAGGTGAGAGTCTCCAAGGCAACCTGCCCAGGGCTGAACACCAGGAGGCAGGAGATACATGGTCACCATGGAAACCACATCCTAGAAACCCACTGGTATTGGTTTGCCACACTGTGGATGAGGTATTGGGGGTGGAGATAGGACTGCAGGGTCCCTGGGGGTATGGGTGGGGGGACTAAAGAAAGGTGTGGGGAAGAGGGTGGGAGAGAGAAACATGGGAGAAAGAGATGGGGGAGGAGAGAAAGGTCCAAGCCCTAGACAGTCTCTCTGAAGCTGTGTGAGGTGTGAGGGATGTGACAGGAGCTGGAAGGAGAGAGATGAAGAGACTGTCCTGGAGCCCAGAAAAAGGATTAGCAGTTGTAGCTAGGTGCCACCATATTGTCCTTCTTGCTGTATTCCATCTCAGCCACTCACTCAACATGAGTCATACTCCATCGACGCTCCACTGATGACAGACTTCGGAAGGGTTTGGAATCAAAACAACCCCATTTGGGACTCCCAGGTCCTCCTTTGACCCTGGGTGCTCAAGCACCAGGTACAAGCTCATCCCCAAAGCCTGTCTCTGGCCCTAATTACTCTCAGCCACCGCTTGGCTGGTCCTTTTTTTCTAGAAGCTAAGCAGCAACTGGGTACTTAGCGCCACCTGCTGGTGGTCCCTGGAAGCAAGGCAGCAGTGACTAGAATTAGTCCGCCCCCGGCTGTGTTTCAGACAACTCTACCTCTTCAAGCAGGCATTGAGACTCGGACCCATCGCCAATCACCACCCTCTTGGTGTCCTGGGGACCAAATGAGTTCTACCACAGAACAAGCCGCAGAACACAGCCTGTCCACATCATCAATCAGCCGTGTGACCTCAGCCAGCCAATGGCATCTCTGGGCTATAAGGCATGTCCATGACATGGAGTTCGTGTGCAATTCCCCACTGGGGTTTTTGATCGTTTGCACATGAAGCATTAGCCCTGTCCTGGAGAGTTCCATTAAATCTGAGGAGAGATAACACCCCGGAAACACAGCACCCCATGTCTCTCGGCATCTGTGTGATTTAAGGCAACCTGGTGCAGAAGGGCCCACCTTCCACCACGAGCCAAGAGGTGGGAGCTAGGCCCAGCACATACCACTCTGCAAATGAGCCCTGGCCACAGTCCACTGGGTCCAGCCTGCCCTCGCCTGCTGTCTAGAAGAGCTCAAGGCTCGTAGCCATATGTCAGAGGAGGATAGCTGGGGACCGAAGCTTGCCCTGTGGATGCTGACCTCATCACCCTTGACACAGGGAGGTCTCCACAGTGAACAGCCACTCAGAATGCAGGGCTGTCTATGCTTCCTGAGACTGGCTATCCAGTGGTAGCCACAGGAGGGCTGGGGGGGGGGGTAGACCTCAGTCTGGACAGCCAACTTCACGGCCCAGCTTTCCCACTTGCTCAGGGAAGAGCACAGCCAGGTCTACCTCTCAGGGTCTGTTGGGGATTAAACAGGGTCAGGGCCACACGCTTGATCTTTTCAGGCTGAAGCCTGGTCCGTAGCAACACACTCATCACCATGAACTCAGTCTAGAAGATGCTCCAACCTCTTGCCCTATCTAGAGCATGTATACAGCACAATCCTGGCTATTCCCTCCACCGGTCATTCTACTGAGTGCTTACTGTATGCAGAGCATTGCTCTAGACAGCAGGACTAGCATGATGGAGGAGGCGGGTTAGAGGCTATACCCTATGGAGCTTCTGGTCTAAGAGGGACTTGGGAGATGGACAGACGTCAAACTGAAAGACTCACAGCACAGCTGCCAAAGGAGCATGTGACCAGGAAGGAGTGGACCTGAGTGCTTTGCCTTTCCTCCTTCCTGCTGGAATGAGGGCTCGATGGCTGGTGTTTTGCAGCTGTTCTGGACTGTGAGGCAAAGCTGATGGGTGAGAAGGGCCTTCACCCCTGGCAACTGCACTGTCCACTCTTGGCTTTTCTGGAGACAGAGGGGACAGTTATCCTGTTTCAAGAACTTCGGGTTTTTAGTTGCCTCTTTGTCCTCCAAAAGCTCTGAAGCACACGCCTGGAGTTCTTAAGGAGCAGGCCGCCTCCTCATTAGCCAGTAGGAACTTGGGTGGGAGGAGTCTCGGCAGGATTTGGTTGAATTCACTGGAGTGGGAGGGATTGGCAGAAGTCAGAAGGATGACTGAATAAATCCAGTAGAGATGAATCCGGAGTGACGAGCTGGGAACGAGCTTGGAGGCTGACTGCAGTCAAACTCATCAGGGAAGGACAGGCCCGAGAGCAGGGGTTCAAAGCCAGCGGGAGTCTCCACACCAAGGGTTCAAGTCCAGCCCTCAGCTGACCCTGACCATGTTGTCACGAGAAGACCTCAGAGTCGGTGACCAAGGGATCTTGGTCTTGAAATCCACCTCTGGCTAGCTAAGATGGCCCAGGCAAGCTCTCTGGCACCTTTGAGTCTTCGTTTACTAAAGGAGCAATGGCTATGTGTGAAATGATGTGAAAGCAACACCCAACACTCCTCCTGTCCCCCCGTCCCGCCCCCGCCCCCCCCCCCCGCCTGGGTGTTATCCAGTCCCATGATGACAGTTTCCGGATTTTAGCTACTTGCTCAGAACAAGGTTGTTCCCCAGAACCAGCTGAGCTCCAAAGAACAAGAAAAACACCAGGCCCAGACCGCAGGAGGCTTCTACACAGGCAAACGTCTTTGGGTATGTTTGTGAGTATGCAGATGTGTGTGTGTGTGCATGGGGCAGAGCAGGGTGGTAGCGGTGCAGAGGACAACCTCATCCTTTCTCGCCTGCCTGCCCACCTGCCCACCTGCCCACCTGACCGCCTGCCTGCTGGGTAGTAACCAGGTTGGGACAGTTTTCCTGATTGGTTTTTTTATTCCCCCTACCGGAATTTCAAAAGCAAATTTCATTCTCCATATTCCTGATACAGTCGGCAGCTTTCACTGGAGTGCTCGTGGGCCGTGGTCTGATTCAAACCACTGTGCCACCGTGCCATGTCCCAGAGTCTGCTTACACACTCCTCCCTGGGCCCTGCAACCGCTCTTGAGTTCCAGTCTCCTCCGTTCAGACGGGCCAACCGTGATGCGGCAGCATGACTAGCCAGGGGAAGGTCTGCCTGACTCGCCTTGGGAAAAAGACAAGTACTGAGTCACTGGTCCACGTGGTCCACGTGGTCACACGTGTCACATTCACTAAAGGAAACCACTGGGCACCGGGCCTTTGAGCAAGGCCAAGAGGGCGTGAGAGGGGCTGGTGGGCAATTTCTGGGTGCTCTGGGGTGGATTTGGCCACCCCCACTTACAGAGAACACAGCCCTAGAAAGGCACTGCGTGCCCCGACCCGGTCACCTCATGTAACAGCAGAACTGTGGGCCAGAAATAACCAAGGCTATGAGATGCCATGACTCATCCTCCCCCAGCGGCCCCCAGGCACCCCAGCCTCGGGCTCCCTGATTCCGTGTACTGAGGGCAGCCAGTCGGTATCCTGTTGGTATGCGGTCTGCCTCTCCTAAGCCTCCGTCCCGCCTGTGAAAAGGGAAAGGTCCGCTTTGCTTTGATGAAATGGCAGGCTTATGACTCTTCCTGACATCAGACTCAGACCCGGGTGAGGCCGCAATAAATGAGGATTAGAATAAAACAGCGGGCGCTTGCCACCAGGAATCTCCCCGGAAGGAGACCATGCTCCTGCCCAGACTTCCCACCAGGTGGCGCCATGAGACAACCTTCAAAACACAAGTCTCGGGACCAAGTCAGTGGGTAGAGGGGTTCATGGGTTCAGAGCTAAGAGCCCAAGGCTGGGAAACATTTCATGACTTCCCTTCACCTTATCCTAGATGCTGTCCAGAACGTGACTGCACAGGAAGCGGGCACAGACACTGACTGTGCAAACCGGATAACGACCACCTACTAAGCTCTGCCGCGGGCATGAACAGGTCAAGCCAACGCGTTAGAGCTTCACAGCTGAAATGGGCCTTGGTGAGAATCTAGCCAAACCCTCCCCGCCACATTAGCTAGTGGTGGAGGGCGGTCCATGAGGAGCAACAGGCGGCCCCGGGTGAGGCCCCCTACTGGTGAAGATGAGATTGCAGCGTCTCAGCAGCTAAGGGGATGATCAATTCACCCAGACTATGGCTTTGCAGGCGGTTTCCCTCAGCTTCTGCTGGCACATGGGAGATGTTTCCAGAAAGTTTGAGAAGATTAGAGTCCCGGGACTGTGCTTAAACCCTTAATTGAGTTATACGCCTCGAGGCAGGCATTTCCACTATGACTTAACCCAGCTCAGGGTTAGGGCTCCTTTTGGAGTCCTGTGGGGATAGTACCCCCAGGAACAAGTGACTACTGAGGCCAAAAGAGGGTCACAACTCATCCCATGCCAAAACCCTATGGAATTAAGTTCTTTATTATGAAATGTGTCTGGGATAGATGGCCAAGAAAAGAACTGTGGGCTGGAAACGCATTTAACTTACTGTGGTTAAAAAAACAAAAAACAAAACTAAAAATTCAAATAGTTATGCTTGTTTATATTGGCATAAATTCAAAGAAACTGGGCCTGGTGGTGTATGCTTGTAATCTTAGATCCTGGAGAGGTTGAGGCAGGAGGCTCACAAGTTCAAGGCCTGCCTGGGCTGTACAGAGTGAGTTCAAAGCCAGCATGGGCAACTTATGAGAAGTCACAAGAGGGCTGTGGATGTAGCTCATACAGTAGAGTCTGAGCCTAGGATGTGCAAGGCCCTGGGTTCAATCTCCAGAACCACCAAGACACCAATCAATCAATCCATCCATCAGTCCATCAATCAATCCATCCATCAATAAATCAATCAGAGAGCCTGTATGGTATCACATGCCTATAACCCCTGCTACCTGAGAGACTGAGGCAAGAGCACACTCAAGGCCAACCTGGGCTCTATATCGCACTGGACCATACCACCCACCCTTCGAGGGGCGGGGTGCCTGTGCCTGGGTCAGTCAGGTTGTCTTAGGCCCTTCAGAAGCAAAGCAGCACAGGGTCAACCAGGCCAGAGCCCAAGGGCACAGAGCCAGGACACCTCCAGCCCCGATCTCCTCTGCCCTGTGTCCTCACTGTAGTCAGCCTGCAGCTGTCACCAGCTCCTGCTTGTCTCCCAGCATCCCACCTGGACATGAGGGTCACCTGCTGCCTCTGGGGCTCTCGTCTGGACCTGAAATCCTGCTCATTTGTCTTCAGTGAGACAGAGTTCTCTTCCCAGGATGCAGACTCTGGGAAGGGAACTGAATTCTGAAAGGGAGGCTACATTCCCACAACTGTAGAGCTCCAATGTGTTACACGAAGACTCTAATCCACACCTCCAAAGACATTTTACGTATGGAACGAGTCCCACCACAGATCTGAAAGTGGACCCAGAGCCCCAAAGGAACAAGGTGGCTCGGGGGCCCCGGGGTGTGGGACCACAGTCTGCTGTGGCTGGGGAGATAAGCAGGCATGCCTGCCAGGACAGGAGATATCACTGTGAACAGTCAAGGTCACAAGCAGCTGGCAGCCATCCTCCTCCTCCACCAAGAAGGCCCATAAGTCCCCTCCTCAGGCCCAGAAATGAAGACTCAGAACACCTTTGGTAAAGGAGGTACGCCCTGACACAAGGCTCCCAGCCCCAGGGGAGCCGTGGACACAGGGATCCAACCAAGTTCTTCTGAGCAGGACAGCAGGCCCGAGAAGAGAATGGAACCATCTCTGCCCTGTCCTCCCCAACACTTGGCCACATACAGACACCCCCAGGGACCTGAGAGGGTGAGGTTCCGGAAGGTCTTCAGGCTTCACTGGGGAGGCAGAGCCAGGAGGATCTCTGAGTTCGAGACCAGTCTGGTCTATAGAGCAAGTTCCAAGACAGCAGGAGCTACACAGAGAAGCCCTTTCTCAACTCCCCTTCCCCCCCAAAAAAAAGAGTTCAAGAGCCAAACCCAAGGACTCTCCTCTCAGGAAAAGTGGTCTATCTCAACCCAACACCCACTGAGGACAGCTCACTATGGGTTTCTGAGCTGCTGGTGGTTGGAGCAGCCCCTGGGGAGAACCTCTGAGCAAGAGATCCCAGCATGCACCCCATTCTTTGACTCCTAATGCGTCCCCAGTCATTCTGGGCAAAGGACCACTCCCCAGAAGCTGACCCTGGAGTTCAGTGTGTTGGGGTACGCAGAGCTTCAGCACTAGGCAAGGGGTCCAGGCCTGTGCCTCACCTCCCAGCTCCCCATCCTACTGAGAAAACCCTGGAAATCACCAAGGTCAAAGGCCCCTGCCACCTCCCCCACACACACTAACCACCCCCACCACTTCTTCAGTTTTCCAGAACACACAGCTGTGAGGCATTCAGCAGCTTCTCAAAAGAGACTCAAATTTATTTATTTATTGAAAATACCACAATAGCAGGACCACGGTACCGCACGCCCGTGGTCCCAGCACTTGGGAGACAGAGGCAGGTGGATCTTTGTGAGTTCAAGGCCAACCTGGTCTACATAGTGATTCCAGGCCAGCCAAGGCTACATAATAAGACTCTGTCTCAAAACCACCACCACCACCCCAAAAGAAAGAAAGAAAAATGTCACACTAAAGAAATGTCAGTACTCTTCCTCATACAGAAGAGCAGCTAATAAAAAGACACCATTAGAACAAAGGAATGTTGTCAAAGTCTGGACGATGCCTAGCTGCCCCGAGTTCCAGTTCTGCTCCTGGTGGGGGAAACTTGTGTTCTGGGAAAATACAACATACTAAGCCTTTCTCACCCTGGGCTTGTACTTCTTAGTGGAGGCCCTGCGCCCCTAAAAGCCTCCCAAGGAAACCAGAGCACTCTGCAGCTTTCAGTGATGCTGGTCCCCAGTCCCTCTGCCTCCTGGTTACCACCGTGGGGGAATCCACTCGCGGCCCCATCTCTGATCACACCCTCCAAGCACTCCCAAGCTCCCTCCCCCTCTCCCTGCTCTCACACTCCCACGCTCGCTCGTGCGTCCCCCAGAGGTCACCGCTGGCTCAGGTGGGACACCAGGTAGACAAGGCCCACGAGCAGGAGGCCACGGACCCCAAGCATCATGAGCAGGAAAAGCAGGAGAATGGAGGTCACGGGCTCCACCACGTGGTTCCCAAGATGCCATTGAGGGAAGCCCATGTTCACCAGCTGCCGGTTCAGGTCACTGAAGGGAGACTGGGCGGCACCTAGCCTGGCACCTGCCTGCTGCTGACGAGGTCCAGGGCCCCCGGGAGGTCCACCATGACCTCTGTTGAGAAAGCCCTAGAAGATGGAGACAGACAAGTGAATCCAGAGGAAGCTTTCTTGGAATTGAACCACCAGCCAGGAGACTCAGAGGCTGGGTCCCTCCCTCCCCCATAGTCACCCTACCATGGTGCTTCCTTCCTAGGAACAACCCAGTCACAAAAATCTCACAGCATAAAGAATCGAAGCCCGTGGTTCCCTCGCCACGCCTGGGACAAGGGGGCCAGGACCAAGAGGAGAGGAAGGATGCATTCCTAGTGGGTATAACTTTAGGTTGGCATCCTCTCCGTAAAATATCCTGCAGCCAGCCACTCATCTCTATTATCCAGCCAAACTTCTTGAGAGATGCTGGCCCCGGTGGGGTTTGCAAACCCCACCCAAAGAGAGTGAGCCTCTAGGTATGAGGCCTGGAGGAGGCTCCCTCCCCAGGAGGCAGGAGCCAAACAGAAGTCGGTTCTGACTCTGCTAGACCCTCTGTGGAGAGAATACCAGCTAGCGGACAGCAGTTCTCAACCTGTGGGTCATGACCCATCTGGGAGTCCAAAGACCCTTTCATAGGGGTCGCCTAAGACCATCAAAAAACCACAGATACTACAATATGACTCATAACAGGAGCAAAAGGACAGTTATGAAGTAGCAACGGGAATAATTTTACAGTTGGGGGGGTTACTACAACATGAGGAACTGTATTAAAGGGTCACAGCATTAGGAAGGCTGAGAACCACTGCTATAAGAAGGTGAGAAGCCAGCTCGAGACACTTCTGGGAGTTGGGGCTAGCGGCTACCCTTCTCTTTGGGATGGATACCTACCTGCCGAGGACCACTGCTTCTCTGCTGGGTGGTGGTCCTCACTCGGGGGTCATCATCTTGAACTATCTCCCCATTGGCCAAGATCCTCACCATCCTCCTGGGAGCTGTGAATTCCTGCCGGGCTGTGTGTGCCTGCCAAGAGCGCACAGCCAGCCAGGTGTCACCTCAGAGGTCCCCTCAGCAATAGCCTTAGGGATCTGTCTTGTCCCTGACCTCGAGGGGCTTGCTGCAGACAACTGAGACCCCGGGGGGTGTTTTTCAGTGGTCATAGGGTGACCCACCCTTAGCAAGTGCCTGTCTAGTTGACAAAAAAAAAAAAGAGGTGAAATAATTCAAGGGGAGAAGAGGAGGGAGGAGAGGAAGGCAGGAAGAAAGCGGGGGAGGAGAGAGAGGGAGGAGAGTCCCAGGAGTCTCGCAAGAGGTGCACACCTGTAATCCAACCACTACCAGGACTACAGGAGGTGGAGGCTGGATGATCAAGGGTTAAAGGGCAGTCTGATGTTTGGGGAGTAGCCTCGGCTATGTGAAACCCTACCTCAAAAAAGAAAAAAAAAGAAAGAAAGAAACAGGGAAGGAGGGAAGTACTTTGTATGCCAACTTAAAAAAAAAAAAATCGAGGGGGTGAGGGTGCGGTTCCCAGGGCCTGTCAAGAGTCAAGGAGCTATCCGGGTCTCCTCCCAGGTAGTAGAATGCAAGCAGCTGGCCACCACGCGGGGAAAGGAGGACCCCCGCTGCAGAGGACACGCCCCCCACTGCCCCCCCGCCTCCAGGGAGCAACCACTGCCCCTTTGCTAAAGGACAAGGCCCAATGCTCGGGGGTGCGAGCTGCGGCTCTGGGGGAGCCCAGCTCTGCAGCCCCCAAGGGTGACAGCGGGCCGGGCACTGTCAGCCGAGGAGCGCCTCGGTGCTCCTCTGGACTCTCCACGCGCTGGAGCACCGAGGCAAGGCCGGGCCCGGGGAGGAGCGCGGCGTGGACCCGCAGGATCGCAGGATCGCGGTCCCGCGCGGCGTCCCCGTGCTTTGTCAGCCGCAGGCCGGACCACCCGCGCCGCCGCAGTACCTCGGCCAAGCGGGGCTCCAGTCCCCGCAGCGGTGGGGAGGGACCCGGACCCGGACCCGGCGCGAACACCCACCTGCGCGCACGGTTCCCGGGCCTCCACGTCCACGGGCGGCCGCTTCCTCCCACCTGACCTCACAGGAAGCGCGCGCCGCAGGGGCGAGGCCCGGCACGGGGCTCCCTCTGCCGGCTGCCTGGGGAACTGCAGCTGCGGAACGGGGAGGAGGGAGGAGGAGGAGGAGGAGGAGGAGGAGGAGGAGGAGGAGGAGGAGGAGCAGCAGCTTGACGGGAGAGGGAGGGAAGAGATGAAGGGGCTGAGAAGGATTGGGGTGGGGAGTAGTCAGGGAGTGTGGGAGAATACATGATGGAGAGGAGGAAAGGGAAGAGAAGACCAGGATGCGGGATGGAGAGGAGGAGTAGGTACAAGCTGAGGCCACAGGTAGAATCTGCTCAGATATGCCCAGGTGACTCTACAGTGCCCCTGGAGTAGGACCCAGACCCGTCCTTCAGGAGTTCTGAGCGCCATGGGAGGAAGAGGTCTAGATCACAGGGCAGGCTCTACCAACTTGCAGCGGACTTCCCGAGGGTGTGGGGTGTGTGTGTGTGTGTGTGTGTGTGTGTGTGTGTGTGTGTGTGTGTGTGTGTGTGTAGGGGGCGGGGGTGGGTGGGTGTTTGAGACAGGATTGACAGAGACAGAGCCCGGAGATGGCTTAGCCAGGAACATCACTTGCTTCCCAGCCTGATGACCTGAGTTGGATCCCTGGAACCCATGTGGAGGAAGGAGGGAAGTCGCTCCCTGGCAGCCCTCTGACGCTCTTCGGGTAGAAATGCTGACGAGTATTGCAGCCTCCCAGGGTGGAAATCTAGGCCGAGCGAGCAGCTGGCCATCACAGGCGTGGGCTCTTTCCCATGGTGTTCCGCTTGAGCGAAGCGGCTATCATCATCTAAGATTAGTTCTGTCTTGCTAAGTATCCTTCCCTAGCTTTCTGGCTGGGAGGAGCAGACTTTCTGATTGGCTTTAACTGTCCTCAAAACCGGCTGCTTCAAGGCCGCTAGCAGCTCCAGATCTGAATCTGAGATCAGAGCACAAAACCGAGGGTCCCTCGGCCAAGGGTTGCCATTCCTGGGTAGCGGAGGTCCCTGTCTGCCTGCTCCACCCTAGTTTTCAAAGTCTTGTTTTTGTTTTACCCTTGATATCCAGGGGTGTTTGTTGTGTTTAATAAGTGCATCTACCCCACCCTGCTGGAAGCAGATCGCCAAGCTTTGAGTTACAGTAATTGAGACGTCATGGCTGAGGCACTTGACTCACGAAATGGCAGTGGGTAAATAGCGTTGGAACAACCCTGAGAATCGGGATCTATGATAAAGTGGAAGTATAGAAAAGTAAGGGCACCCCTTCGTTTTCCCTCCTTTCTTCTTTTAGACAAGGCGGCCTTGGTTGACCTGGAACTCCCTACCTATGTAGACCAGGCTAACTTAGAACTCAGAGATCTGCCTGTTTCTGCCCCCCTGAGATGAAAAGTGTGTGCTACCATGCCCAGCTAGGAATGTTTTATTAGCAAGTAGTTGTGACAACTAGGTCTCTAGAGGGAATTTTATTCCACATGTGTCATAGAACCAATCATGTAAGACAAAAACAAAGGCGTCTTTGTAATTTATGTGACTTCGGAGTTCTCGTAACACATTGTTTGTTGGGGAATACTATTCTAAGGTATGTTACATTTGTTTAACTCTCTGAAGCTGTGTTACTGTGCCTGTCTGAAACACCTGATGATCTAATAAAGAGACGAACCGTCAATAGCAAGGCAGAGGAGAGGATGGACAGGGCTGGCAGCCAGAGAAAATATGTAGGAGAAACCTGGGAGAAAAAGAAGAAAGAACCAGAGAAGGAAGAGGACTCCACAGGCCAGCCACCCAGCCACCCAGCCACCCAACCACCCAGCCACCCAGCCACCCAGCCACCCAGCCACCCAGCCACCCAGCCACCCAGCCACCCAGCAAGCCACAGAATAAGAGTAAGATTTACAGAAGTAAGAGAACAGGAAAAGCCCAAAGGCAAAAGGTAGAATGGATAATTTAAGGACACTGGCTAACAACAAGCCAAGCTGAGGCTGGGCATTGATAATTAAGAATAAGCCTCTTCTGTGATTTGTTTGGGAGCTGGGTGGCAGTCCCCCCCCCCAAAAGCAAAAACAGCAACAGTTAGTGTCAACTGTAAAGGAAATGATTGATAAACTTTATTACATTGAGCCTACATTAATCTTGGCTATAGCTCAGTGGTATAGAATTTGCCGGGTATGTAAAAGACCAGCCTGGTCTCCAAAGCGAGTTCCAGGAAAGGTGCAAAGCTACACAGAAAAACCCTGTCTCGAAAAACAAAAAAAAACAAAAAATCAAAACAAACAAACAAAAAAAAACCAAAAAAAAAAATTAAGAATTCCTTTTGGCTGGGTGGTGGTGGTGGTGCACATCTTTAATCCCAGAAATTGGGAGGCAGAGGCAGGCAGATCTCTGTGAGTTCAAGGCCAGCCTGGGCTACAGGGTGAGTTCCAGGAAAGGCTCCAAAGCTACAGAGAAACCCTGTCTCGGGAAAAAAAAAAAAAAAAAAAAAAAGAATTCCTTTTGACCTACTAATCAAGGTACTTTTTTTTTTTTTTTAATGAAGCATACCCTGGCCTTGAATTCAAGATCCTCCTGACTCAGTCTTTGGAGTACTAGGATTACAGTTATTAAAGTTAGGATTACTCTACCACCCCTAGCTTAAGCTATTTTTTTAAAAAGTAAAAACGGCAAACGTCATACAAAGAGAGGTTTTTGCAATATAGATAGTATGATGGTTAGTTTTAACTGTCACCTTACCACAACCTAGACTCACCCAGGGAAAGAGTCTCATTAAGGAGTTATTTAGATCTGGTTGACCAGGATGCATGGCTGTAGAGGATTGTCCTGTTAATTGACCAAACCCACTGTGGATGGCACCATTCCCTAGGCCAGACCCTGAGCTGTGTTAAGAGTAAAGAAAGCCAACGTGGATGCATTGGTTTCTTTCTGCTCTTGACTGGATGTGGTGTGACCACTGTCTAAATTCCTGCATTGACTTACCCTGGACTACCATCTGGAACTGCAAAGCAAATAAACCTTTTCTATAACTCTAAATTATTTTTTAGTCAGAGTATCTTATCACAGAAATGAAACTAGAACAGATAACCAACAATGATAAGTCTGATGTCTGGAAAGGAGAAAGAGTATACGAGTATCTGCAAATGAATAATATAAGCAACCAAGTTAAAACCCAGACAAAAGATTTGGTCAGGCATATTATAAAAGAAATCTAAATGACCAGTACACTTTCAAACTGTGCTCAATGTTACAATTGGAACATTATGAGCCATCAGATGGCCTGGGAGTGGAAAGTGTGACCACACCACATCCCGGTGATGCTGGGCTACACAGAGTGTTCATATGCTGCTGGTGGTGCGTGAATAAATATACACCACTCTGAAAAGCCAATAGGAGATTCGGGTAGATTCGTTCCTCTTCTCATCCCTGTGATAATATAACCGAAGGAGGCAAATTCAGAGAGCCAGGATTTATTTTGGCTCATGGTGGAGAAGGCATGATGGCTAGGACTCCATCTTTTGTGATGAGAGTATGCAGCTGCCCCTTCTTATATGGCTCTAACCAGGAAACAAAGAGACAGGTACAGGAAGTGGGGCTTGGATAAAACCCTCAAGGCCCACCCCCAAGTTACCCATTTCCTCCAACTAGATCTCATCTTTTAAAGGATCAAAACAGCACCACCCACTGAGGATCAAGTATTCAAACACTTGAGCCAAGGGGGGACACTTCACATTTAAACTATGACAATCAGCATTCTCTTGTTGTTGTTGTTTTTTTTTTTTTTTTTTGTTGTTGTTGTTGTTGTTGTTGTTGTTTGAGACAGGGTTTCTCTCTGTAGGCCTGACTATCCTGGAACTCTGTAAACCAGGCTGGCCTTGAGCTCACAGAGATCTGCCTGCCTCTGCCTCCCGAGCGCTGGGATTAAAGCCATCTAAGTAAAATAGGTAAAGGAATTGTACTGGAGTGATGTGATATAATACTGGGAGGTAATAAAGACCGTGGCTGGAGAGATGGGGCTGTCATTAAAAGTGTGCTGTTGGCAAGGACACTGTGGTGACAGAAGTGTGTGGGAGAGAGGAACTGTTCACCTCATAAGCAGACAGGATGCAGAAGGGTAAGGAGGTGACTGGGAAGCCAGTATAAACATCAAAGGAATACATGTAGGGACCAACTTTCTCCAAATGGCTTTCGCTTCCCAAGATAGCTCCAGCTAACACCAAGTGTTCACAGAATGAGCCTGTGGGACATGCTATATTCAAAATTCAACAGATATTTTAAAACATCTTTTAGGAAGATTTATGTTACTTATGCATAGGTGTGTGTGTGTGTGTGTGTGTGTGTGTGTGTGTGTGTGTGTGTGTGTGTGTGTGTGTGTGTGTGCAGTTGCCCACATAGGCCAGAAGAGGGCATCTGATTCTGCAGAGCTGGAGTTACAGGCATTTGTGAATTTCTCAGTGAGGGTGCAGAGAACTGAGCTCTGGTCCTCTGCAAGAGCAACAAGCTCTTAACCACTGAGCCAGCTCTCCAACTCCAGCCAAAGCTTTGGCGGTTTTGTTTTTGTTTTTGTTTTTAAAGCAAAGAAATCAGCCGGGCAGTGGTGGTGCACGCTTTTAATCCCAGCACTTGTGAGGCAGAGGCAGGCGGATCTCTGTGAGTTCGAGGCCAGCCTGGTCTACAGAGTGAGATCCAGGACAGGCACCAAAGCTACACAGAGAAACCTTGTCTCAAAACAAACAAACAACAACAAAGAAATTATTACAAAATTGTAGGGGTGAGCTCTAGGCAAGAAGGTGGGGCGACACCGGCAGGAAACTTACACATGACAGGCAGGGTTCAATTCCTTGGCCTGCTGAGTGCTCCATGGACATTCCCTTTGTAGTAACCTGCTAGCCTGCATGGGAAAGAGGAAGAGAAGGACCAGGGAAGTGCTCAGATGGCTCTGTTCTCCCTCTGCAGTGGCTTGGACAGGGTGGACAGCTTCGGGGGCCAGGGAGCTTAGATTTGCATTTTCCGACTTCTCTGCCTATTTGCTGGTTGACCTTGTGTGGTTCCCTCACTTTGTCTTGTAAGCCCTTCTGTAAAAGGGGGACAGCGTGACCTCTGTGAAGATTGGTAACTCCCAGCATGTTAGAAGCGGGGTTATATAAGTGTTAAATAAGTTCAAATTTGTGGATTTATTCCACCTAGGAGTCTCTTAAACGCCGTGCTGTGCCAGCCCTCCGGGAGCCTTCACAGGCAGTAAACTTGACCCCAGGGCACAGCTCCCAGAACGGAGGCTACTTCCTACAGTCTGTGCAGACCTTTATTGCACACTTTGCCACCGACGTTCAGGTTAGATTGGGGCTTGGACTAACCCCCACCCTCCAATCTCACAGAGTCCCAGAGCCATTGCGACTAAGGGCCAGCAAGTCCAGAAGGCCCTCATTGGCTGCTTGCTTCTGTAGCTAGACCTGACCTGCCCCAGGAGCAAAGGCGGCCCCCTTTCCTACTCCAGGACTCAAAAGAATAGACAGAGATATGAACTCAGGTTCCCAGGAAAAAAGTCATGTCTATGTTAAAGACTCGACCAGTTTGATTGAATCATTAGAACTTTGTGATTGTTGGGAGTTAGAATGTTACAGATCCAGAGCCAAATTATCTTGGGCAATCTTTAGTCCCCCTTAATAGCCACTCATTGCCCATCTCTACGTCTGAATTAACATCCTTGTAGGTATCAAATAATACCTTTAGGAATGTATTAACAAGCCACTTGCTCCCACCCACCCAAAAGCTGAGACGCCCTAAGATTGCATTGAAACCTATAACAGAGATTGCCCTGCTTTACAGTAACCCCTGATGTTTCTGCCAATGGATTCGGGAAATCCCTTGATTTATGACTTTGTGTTGTTGTTGTTCTGTAACTGTAAAAACTTGCACCATGTTCTTTGGGACAACCTGAATCCATGTTCCCAGGCTGCGGTCACTCACAATGGTTCAAGGATGAAGTCTCTTCTTCCCTTAGAGTGAGAGCTGTGTGTTGTAGCCACAGAAATCATGTTGTGAGAGAAGACAGGCCAGGAGGTGGCAAAACCAGCCTTTCATCTGTCCTCCCTCAGAGGAAGAGGCAGAAACAGAAGGGTGGGGGTGGGGTGATCGGGAAAGCAACTGATGGCAGAGAATGAGGTTTGCCCAGCCAAGGGCTCTTTGTGGGGTCTTAATTAAGCTCGGAGGCTCCATTGTTCCTTTTCAGGATGAAACATATGTTCAGGGCCTGGCTGAGGTTTGGGACTGGAATTTCAATGGTGCTTGGCCCCATGGCCTACCAGGGGAGGGGCGGGGAGTGGGAAGACACACACTGTTCCAAGCTGTAGGAGGGTCCACAGCATCCCCAGTCCCGTGTCCCACCTTCTACGGGAGGTGGCAACAAGCAGCTTGGTGTGGACACACGCGGTGTGACCTTCCGTGGGCCTCAGTTGCCAACCGTGCACCATTCAGATGAAGCTGAGAAACTCGTCCCCAGGATCGCCACCCTCTGACAGAAGCTGTCTAACCATCAGATGGCCATTTGAACAGATTTGGAGAAACCACGTAGGTAGTTGGACACACGGTCCTTGAAGTGTGAAGAAGGCTGGTGTTGTGTCTCCTGACAGAACCACTGCCCCCACTTGGAAAACGAGACTCTGAGCCAAAGGAGCCTGAAATTGCTGAAACAGGAAGTGAAAAATTTTGCTACTGGGTCACTAGAAGTGAGTGCATTCTGCCATTCCGGTTCCCACCTCTTGACTCCTGGCTGTGGGAAAAGCAGTACCACATACCGGACTCTGATCGACAGTATACCTGCCTCCTGGAGCACCCTGCCCCAGCCTTCCAGGCACTTGTCACCTAATTGGTTCTGTGTCTATGCCTTTTTAAAGTTCATCCCATCAGGATAGATGCTTCAGGACAGTGGGGACACGCTGAGACCAGTGAACTCTGAGTTCGAACCCACTGTTACACTCTTCTCTGTTGGTGAAGTGAGCTCCTCAGTCTGAAGCAATGTTCTGTGGATTACCATAACCGTGGATTAGGCATTCTGTAAGTCCTCAGATGGTACTAAAGATAGAAGCATTGCACGCACAAAAGTCAGGTCCATAGCCAGAGGATGTATCAACTCCAGTAGGGTCAAGGTGTTGTTCTCTCTATGAAGAAGTGGTCCAATGTAGTCAACCTGCCACCTGGTCACTGACTGGGTCACATACCCCAGAGAATGGTGCAACTCAGCATCGTTCTCTGCTGCTGGCGCTCAGCAGCACTGTGGCCAGGTCAGCCTCGGTGAGTGGAAGTCAGGTTGCTGAGGGGGTACCCACCATCTCTTCACTGTGAATACACTGTTCACAGGCGCACTGAACTGTCCGCAGGGCAGGCCATCCTACCCGCTCAGTTATAAAGGTTTCTCTCTGCTGATGTCATCTCTTCCCCTGCCCCCCCCCCCAAAAAAAAGCAGGATGTTTTTGGTTTTGCAAGGAAAATATTTTTTATGTTTAAGTTCCTCCATTGATCATGTGCAATACAAACCAAACCAATCTCCATAGAGAGACTGACTCCTCTACGTCCTGGCAGACTTGAGATGGAACAGGCCACCCTGAGGTCACCTCTGTCTGTACATGAGACACAAATATCCTTGCCTCTTGCCCACTGGAAGAATTCTAGCCACGTTTTTTGCCATCAGTTTCCCAATCATGCTCCTTCCAAGTCCCTGACCATTGAGAAAGACCGCTAGCTACAGTCTATGAAGCAGTGTACAGTCACCCACCTGGGCATTTTTTTTTCCTTTCCAAACATAATGTACAAGTGGGTGTACTGCCTCAAGTTCCGCCCACTCTGAATTCATTTACCTTCACCAATACCCTTCCAGATGTCCCCAAAGGGGGCTCTAATGCTACAAGTATCCATTCTCCAATAGTGTTTGCAGACATCCAGAACTATCTTTAAGACACAGTCTTCTCTTCCTGTCACCAGGTTACCACGAGGCCATAGGTGCATGCTGGTGGCTGGAAAGTATTGTAGCAGGACCAGGCACTGTGGATATTTGGACCACTTCTTCATGTAACTTTCTTGTGCCTTCGGGATCTGCTCAGGCCCAGTTAGGTTCATACCACTTGTATTTGCTCATGGTTGCAAATGTCTACACCCCACTTACTCGCTTCGTGGGTCAGCTAACACCTGGCTCGTGGTGGACCATTCAGGTCACGTGATGTTCCAGTTCGCTTTCTATTTCTGTGATTAAAAACACTCTAACCAAATGCAACTCGGGTGAAAAAGGATTCATTTGGCTTATACTTCTGTGCCATGGTCCATCACTGATAAAAAGTCAAGGTAGGAACTCAAGCCAGGAACCTGGAGGCAGGAACTGATGCAGAAGCCATGAAGGAACGCTGCCTACTGGCTTGCTCCTCCATGGCTTATTGATCCTGTATTATCCAATTCTGAACCACCTACCCAGATGTGGTACCACCCCAAAATGGCGAATGCTCCACATTAATCATGAAACAAGAAGATAGCCTACAGACTTGCCTACCAGTCAATCTGATGGAAATATTTTCTTAATTAAGATTTCCTCTTCCCAGATGACCCTAGTGTGTGTCAAGTTGGCAAAAAAAAAAAAAAAAAAAAAACTAACCAGAATACATGGTAACTTGGCAGCTAATGGGCAAGTGTTGAATTTCCATTAAGGACCAAGAGCTCTCTCCCAAATGGAGAATTGTCATCTGCAGTTACTCCAAAAGCCATGGGTCTCTGTTGTGACTCACCTGAAGGTGCCTACCGAAGGCTCCACACAGCATCCCCATCTGCCACGGAGAATTTGAATACTTTCAGGTTTGCTAGACCATATAAGCCAAGAAGCAGGCCAGTGAGCATAGCATTCTGGACCTGTTCTAGGCCCCACTCATTGGGAATATGGTCTGGAGTAACACAGCCTCCATAGCCCACACAGGCCAATGAAACATGTCTTTCTTGGTAGTGTAACCACTGAAGGACTATCTCATCATGTCCTATCCCCTGGACTTTTAGAATGTCTAATAGGCTCTCCTACTTAGAATTTATTACCCATCCTCTGACATGCAAATGCTTTACCAACTCCAAAGTGGCTGATACTGCCTGTTCATGGTCCAGTTGGCATAATGCCATCAATGGAACGGACCAGTGTGGTACCTTGTGGAAGAGACAGGTGATTAAGATCCCTGTGAACTAAGTTATTCCTCAGGGCTGGAGAATTAATACAGCCCAGAGATGGAACTGTAAAGGCGTATTGCTGGACTTGCCAGATGAAAGCAAATTGCTTCTAATGGTCCTTCCAAACACATTTGCAGGAAAAGCCATTCACTGGATGAACACATCAAGTATCAGGAGTGTGTTGACCTTCTCAAGCAGAGAGCCCTCTGCAGGTACAGCAGATGCAATTGAAGTCATCACTTGGCTGTGCTTGTGATAACCAAAAGTCAACCTTCTACACAGGCCAAATGTGGGAGTTAAAGAAGATGTGATGCATCTTTCAAGCCCTTGATGGTCTCTCCAAGGAACGAGCTATTGTTCTCCATTCACTATTCCCCAGGTAACTGAAATAGCTTAGTTTAGCCTATATCTCCTCCAACTCCCTGCAAGACCATTCACTCCACAGGTCATGGAACCAGTATGGGAGTGTTGCTAACTCTTAAGAACATCTGTTCCAATTATACATTGTGAACTGGGAAAATACCTGTCTTAGTTAGATCTTCTATTGCTGTAAAGAGACACCATGACCATAGCAACTCTTGTTGGTGTTTTTGTTTGTTTGGTTTTGGTTTTTTGAGACAGGGTTTCTCTGTGTAGTTTTGGTGCCTTTCCTGGAACTCACTCTGTAGCCCAGGCTGGCCTTGAACTCACAGAGATCCACCTGCCTCTGCTGGGATTAAAGGCGTGCGCCACCACCGCCCGGCTGACTATAGTGACTCTTACAAAGAAAACGTTTAATTGGAGGGGCTCACTTGCAGTTTCAGAGGTTCAGTCCATTATCATCACGACAGCAAACATGGCAGTGTGCAGGCAGATGTGGTGCTGGGGTCATAGCTGAGAGTTCTACATCTTGCAGGCAGCAGGAAGTCAACTGAGACACTGGGTGGTGTCCTGAGCATAGGAAACCTCAAAGCCCGCCCCCACAGTGACACACTTCCTCCAGCAAGGTCATACGTACTCCAGTAAGGCCACACCTCCTAATAGTGCCACTCCTTATGAGATTATGGGGGCCAATGACATTCCAACTACCACAATAACCACAGGATGAATCTGGGTCAGACCGTGGCTAACACGCTACTCATCACCTAACCTCCATAAGCCTCTATTTCAATTGAAGGGCCACAATGCTGTTTGGGAGCTTGCAGGATCAACATCAATGCAAAGCAGCTAGCATCCAGAAAGGCCCTAAAGGTTTGATTATTGTGCTGGGATTTCCACGCCCCCACCCCGCCCCATGTTCAAGGCTGAGGCCCCCTTGGGGAAGGATGGAAGAAAGATGAGCAGTCGAACTTGTTGGTGATGTGCATCTTGGTCCTTCCTCCGCAGGGTCTGCTCTTCCCTTCGTTCAAGGAGCTCTGGGTCTAGGAACCAATCCGAGTCTTGGAATTGTTGAGGGGCCATGATTCTCTTTTGCTATGAGTCGGTAGCCTCTATTCACTAGCACTGGAATGTGTCTGCCCATACAGATGGAATGAGAATTTGGTAGGCTTCCTATTCCCTTCTGGGGATGCCATGATTAATTAGCCGTTTCTGATCATTGCTTTGCCCTCTGCTCCACTGAACAACTGAGGGTTGCCACTTGGCCCCTGCCACACTGGAATTTGGTTATACCATTTACGTTTTCCAAATGAATGACCATGGCTCCCACTGTAAGGGCTGGCCCACAGAGTCCAAGGATGTAGGTGCTTCCTTAGGAAGTCTGTCTCCTACGGTAGCTGCCCAGGACACAAATACCTCTGCCTCTGTGCCCCGCAGAACGTCGTGGGAGAGCGGGTGGAAGGGTCATAAGTGCCAGAGAACGGAGACTTGAAATGCTAAGAAATGCTGACCTCTGGGGCATGGCCACCACAGTTGTCAACACACAGCAGCTGTGGCTACTGCACAAGATATGTACACACACACACACACACACACACACACTAAAATAAATAAATACCTTAAAATTTTAAATACATTATAAACTGTTTAAAATCAAACCAACTAACCCAAAGTACTGTTGTAAGTATTGGTATGTCTTCTGGGTACCCTGTGATGGAGGAGATCTTTTAAAAGTAAATCCACACCAGTATCCCCATCTCTTTGAGCCTTTTTTTGTTTGTTTGTTTGTTTGATTGATTGATTGATTGTGATGCAATCCTAGCTAACCTAGAATTCAATATGTAGACCAGGCTAGCCTTGAACTCATAGAAATCCACTGGCCTCTGCCTCCTGAGCGCTGGGATTAAAGGTGTGCGCCACAACACTAGGCCCACAACTGGCCACTTTTTGCTACATATTGCTGTCAACCGCATCAACTGTTGGCACCTTCTCCTTTTCCTCCTCCTCCTCTCCCTCCTCCTCCCCCTCCTCCTCTTCCTTTTTAACTCTGTGAGCTACTACTTTCTGCCTAATGGCCTGGGTGTCCATAAACATGGCCTAATCTGATTTGATATTCTTTCCACTAATACCCCGCACTCTTAAAATCCATTCCCATACAAGCTCCTCAGACCTCTCTTGCACAATGAGGAAGCCCCATGTATTCTTCAGGAATCCGGTGAAGCTCACCCCTATAAACCTGTGGAAACTTGAGTCAGATCTCGAGGCAAAATGAGTGTAAGTGTGGGGCCCCAGGGAACCAGGATTGCCTCCCCTCAGACCTGTATTGGGGAACATGACTGTTTCTATAAGCAATTCGAGACTAGTTCTTCTCAGTACAGCCCAGGAGGCCAGCAGCTCAGGGGGTGTGGTAGGGATGTGGCCACTGCCAAATGATGAGGTTACTTCTTCCAGCAGAATAAACCCATCAGAACTGAGGGATTCAACGGGCCAGGGGGATGGTTCAGCAGGTAAAGGGGCTTGCTACAAAAGCCTGGCGACCTGAGTTTGATCCCTGGAACTCACACCAAGGTGAATGGACAGAGCCGACGCTCCAAAGCTGCCCTCTGACCTCCAGACACTCTTCCTGGCATGCTCGCCCCCATGCACAAATAAGTAAATAAACGAAATTTCGGAGTTCAATGTCCTCTGCCTCACCAGCATCCTCACACACGCTGCTACCCTGTCACTAGATCCCATTCTTTCTAATCAGTGACCCCACTTCAGCTGCCAGCACACTTCAGGGTGAGACTTAAGCAGCCATCGTCCTCCGGTTATTCAGCAACTTGGGCCCTGTGACTACATGGGCCCTACTTTGCCCTTCCGAGGATAAAACATTACACATAGTCACGGTTCCACTTCCGCCTTCCAAGTCTTATTCATGCAACACACATGCCATGGTGCATGCTAACAAGTTCCGCAGGGAGTGCATGGTGGTAGCGTGGTGACGAGTTTGACAGAGTCTAGACTCCCTGGGGAGATGGCCTCTGGGTGTCCTGTGAGGCGTTATCATCTTTGATTATGTTAATCGATATGGGAGGTCCTGTCTTCATTGGGGGCAGTACCTTTCCCTGGGTAGAGTCCCGGACTACATATGGAGAAAGTGAGCGTTAGCCCTTCGCTGGTCCCTCTTGGGTTCCTGCTTCTGTGATGTGACAGCTGCTTCACGCTGCCTGCCTGCTGCCTTGACTTCCCCACCATGATGGACGGTACCAACCACGACGGAGAAGACACCCTTTCTCCTTTCAATAGCTTTTCTCGGGGTATTTTTTTTCCTATCACAGCGACAGGAAAAGTAGCTAAGATGGCTGGTAGATGGGAGCCTTCTGCCAGTCAAGAGGAGAAAGGGTTTATTTCCATGTGCTATTTCCAAGAAAATACTCTGACCAGAAAAGAAACTGAGGCAGGGGAGGATTATAGAAAACAGTCCGCTTTACCTTAACCCAAGACTAATCACACTGAACTGGGACCCTCGGGGATTCTGAGTGAAGAAATGAATTAAGCCCTTCACTTCTCTGTCCTATATGGGTTTTATTTAGGGAACCCACTGTCCTCCCACATCCATTGCAACAGGCAACGCTTTCTGTCACCATGCACATGAACTCTCCAGTGGGCTAGCTCTGTCCATGCTCTCAGAGCGCTATATGCTGGGGGGGGGGGGAGCCAGTCCGAAGAAATGCCTTTACATGGCCATTATTTCCATAGGGAAAGAAACGGAGCAGAAGGTACGGACTCCCTACCCCAACAGATGCGCAGATGTTCTGTGGTTCAGATTTGACTGTGTATTTCAGGACAGGTGTGGGTTTGTGTGCTGTTTTAAAACTAGGATGGGGAGATCCCATGGAACCTTTCCCCAGTGGCTTCCAGCAGAGGCATCGCCCCAGGCTATAATACAGCCTCACACCAGGTAAGGGACTGGGGCGCAGTCAGGATTCAGAACACCGCAGACCCCACAAGGACGGCTCACTCTGCCTTCTTGTGGCCGTAGCTTGGTCCTTGTTGACCACTAACTATTCTGTATTTCTATCATTTTGTCAATTCAAGAATCTCGTAGAGCTGGCCAGATGGCTCAGTGGGTTAGCACTTGCCACACCAGTTCAGTCCCTGGGACCGACATTTTAAAAAGCCAGATGCAGTGGTGTGCCTCTGCAACCCCAGAGTCACACTCCTAGGGCAAGAAGGGAGGCGGCAACAGGAGCATTGCCTTGAGCTTGGGGGCCGACTAGCCTGGAGTTTGCAGGCTATATAAACAAACATAATAACTTGCTCTCTTAGGTATTTGTCGTGGCAGTGAAAAAACTGGGGGATGACAATATTCAGACATAACCCAAAGTATAAAGTGGATATCTAGAAGTCCACACTAACATAAATGACCAACTCTATAAGCAAATAGAAAGATGGACATTTTTCTATATTGAAGAATTTCAAGCAATTACATAGACATTTGTTCTTTCAAGTGGGACTTAATTCTCTGTGGTTAGCACTTAGGGACATTAATGTATATGCATATATGTGTAAACACACATTTTTTTTTGAGACAGAGTCTCTCTGTGTAGTCTTGGCTGTCCTGGAACTCCATATGTAGACCAGGCTGGCACTAAACTCACAGAGACCTTCCTGTCTCTACCGCCAAAGGCATGTGCCATCATATATAGCCAAAAAAAAAAAAAATGTTTTTAGATAGGATCTCTTGTAGCCCAGGTTGGTCTCTAACTCACTATGGAGCAGAGGACAACCTTGAACTTGAACTTCTGATCTTCTTACCCCCACCTCAGAGTGCTGGCATGTAAACACGTACCACCGTGTTTGGTTTTTCATGGGGATTGAACTCAGGGCTTCACACATGCCAAGCAGGTGCTCTAGCAATGGAGCCCCACACTCCCAGCTCCTGGTGCAATGTTTCTAAAGATTATAATACGGAAAGGAAAAGCATGGACAAGCATTGTACAGTGGAGAACCCAGGAGACAGAGGAAGAAGGGCATCATCAGTAACAAGGCAGTCAGAGCTATAGCAATACTCGTGGTTCAGACTCTACATGAGGTTAGAGATGGCTCAGCAGTTCAGGGTGCCTACTGCCCTCCTATCAGAGGACCCCAACTCAGACCCCAGCCCTCACATCAGGCATCTCACAAATGCCTGTAACTCCAGCTCCAAGAGATCCAATACCCCCTTCTGGTCTCTGTAGTTACCTGCACACAAATACACACACACACACACACACACACACACACACACACACGCACGCACGCACGCACGCACGCATGCGCACACGTGTGCTAAAATAACTCTTTTTAAAAATCCTCTCAGTGAATTAGAAATTGAAAGAACTTTCTCTAAGGATGAAGTCCTTCTATGAAAACCACAGTTGACGTCATATTTTTTGTGGAGAGATAAGAGCCATGCAAGGGAAGTAAAAATACCTCCTTAATAAATGCCCTGTGGGAAGTGCCATGTTAGAAAGAGGGGAAATGAAGAATGTGAGCATAAATGCTGAGTTCTTGACATATCTTATGACACTTGGTATATCACAGGCATGTGTCTGTGGGCTGAAAATTTTCAGGAAAGGGCTGGTACAGGCTACAGTTTTCTCAGGCTGAGGACTGCAGTAATGAACGCCACCTATAACCTGGAATGCTTTATATATAGATATAGATATAGATATAGATAGAGATAGAGATAGAGATAGAGATAGAGATAGAGATATAGATATATAGATATAGATATAGAATAGATATACTATAGATGTAGATATAGCTAGATGTGTGTTATCATGCACTTGTGTGTGTGTGTGTGTGTGTGTGTGTGTGTGTGTGTGTGTGTGCATGAACACATAGACCCAAGGCTCTTGTCAGGAGGAGTCTTCTCCAATTGCCGTTCACCTTATATATTGAGACAGGGTTTCCCAATCGAACCCAGAGCTTTAGGTGTAGCTAGGCTGGCTAGCCAGCTTGTTCTAGAGATCCCTTGTCTCTGCCTTCTAAGGACTGAAATTATAAGCAAGCCACCATACACACCAGAATTATGTCCTGGTGATCCAGTAAGTGGTCTTTGCACTTACTGCTTGCCTGGCAAATGGCTTAGCCACTGAGGAATTTTCCCACACCTCAAAGGGTTATTATGGTGGGTAAGTAAGTGTCCCTTAGCTGTGTCCATCCTGTTTAGAAGATGACTTCCCAATGTGTAGTCTATATAACTGAATAGTTATTCTAACTCTGTGCCCATTAAGTCATGGAAGGAGATAGGACTTCTAATGGTCATCCTATCTATTCCCTTCCTCTTAGGAGACCACACGGCCATTTCAAGCTGGAGAATATGTCTTTACAGGCAAGATTCTACCCCTGTGCAGAGGCTATTCACCATCTTTGTCTGCTGGGGTGGCATGGTTGGCAAGAGCCTCGGTCCCTGCTTTTTCTAAGTCACTGTCCTTAGACTATTAGTCTGTGCAGACTATTAGTTCTGCAAAGTCTTGCTTTTTCTAGACATGTGTCTGCAAAAGGCAGTCTTCCATCCAATAAAGCCATAGGCAGGGCATCTCCCATCCAAGGATGATTTGGATGATTTGCAGTGGGAAAGAATGGATGAGCCATCTGCATGCACCACCAGGGGACTTCATCTGCTATCCTTCGCTCCCTTCTTTGATGTTGTCCGGCAAGGGTCCTAAGAAGGGTTGCTTCTATCATCAGCTCAGAAGTGGGACCCAGTGTGTAATGTTGAGCAAAGGGGGATGGGGCAGAGATTTAGGACCAGGACCCAGGATAATATGCAGCAAATCCCAGCTATGTGGGAGGCTGGGGCATTGAGATCACAAGTTCAAAGCCAGCCTGGATAACTTAGTGAGTTCTTGTCTCAAAAGGAATAAAAGAGGCCTGGTACTAGAGGTCAGCCGTAGAGTGCCTGCCTAGCATGGGTGGGAAAGATCTAGGGCTGGGTGAAGGAGATGCTGTGCCAAGGATGAAAGAGTCAAGGAAGCCCTCAGTCTTGGAGACACACAAGTCTGTCCTTTCTCCAGACTCCAAACCAGTACTTCTCAACCTTTCCTAATGCTGCAACCCTTTAATACAGGTGTGACCCCCAACCACAAAATTATTTTCATTGCTATGCCACAACTACTTTATAATAGTAATTTTGCCACTCTTGCAAATCATAATGTAAATATCTGTGTTTTCAGATAGTCTTTGGTAACCCCTGTGAAAGGGGCATTAGACCGCAAAGGGGTCGCGACCCACAGGTTGAGAACCACTTCTCCAGCGCATTGCTGGGGGCAAGAAGTTCCAGAGCACCTAGGGAGAGGAAGAAAGTCTTGTTATAAATAAATAACAAAAGGCTCTTCCATTCCCGGTGCCCATAAAGCCCCAGTGGAGACTTGCCCACCTCCAAAGGGCACCAAAGGGTGGAGGGATGGAGATCCTGGGTACAGGCAATGGGTTGGGGCCAGGAGAGTAACACAGTGAAAATCCCCTGCTGGGTAGCTGGAATGGATACAAAGGGAGCTCTGCCTTCCATTCTGGGATACTATAGTGTAACTGCAAAAGCGTAAAATAGGAGTTTAAAAAAGTCCTTTCTGTCTCCCCTACAGATTATCTAAGGTGATCTCCCCCCTTAAAATTCCATATAAATAGTACTGCTACTAAGCACTGAGTGGTATGAATGGTACTGCTACTAAGCATTGAGTGGCATGAATAGTACTGTTACTAAGTATGAGTGAGACAAATGGTACTGTTACTAAGTATGAGTGGTGTGGATGGAAACTGTTGCTAAGTATGAGTAATATGAACAGTACTGTTACTAAGGACTGAGTAGGAAGCTATGTTGCATCAATACTGGGTTAACCTAGTATTAACCTAATTTTCTTATTTTACATGTATGTTTTACCAGCATATATGTCTGCTCACTACACGCATGAGGCCGAGAAGAGGATGCCACCCTACCACCACCACCCCCATGAAATCACAGTTACAAACAGTTGTAAAACATGGATGCTGGGAATGGACCCCCAGGATGTCTGAAGGAGCAGCCAGTGCCATCTCTCCTGCTCAGCTTTCCACCCCACCCCCCAACCCCCACTCACCCCCCACCTCCCACCCCCAGCAGGTTCTTTACTAGCATATGTTAAGTACTAGATTTAACTAGAAAGCAGAGCGAGCCATGCTCACTCTGAAAGGAAGCCAGCACACTTTTCTCCAGAAACAGGTCTGGCGAGGGGAAGCGCCTGAGAGTCACACCCACCCCCCAACTGGATGAAATGGAGGTCTGAATGTCTGGTATCAGGAGACGCTACCATGGAGTGGCCCAGGGGTTGCCTTTGTGCCAAGGGCTGGAAGCTGGGGGCTGAGGATGGCCTTCTAACACCAGTGCCACACTTGTGCCTGCTGTGACTTCCTCTGCAGCTCCAGCCCTTGTAACCGTTGTTAAAAGGAGCCATTGGCCAGAAGTACAGACTGGATCTGTGTTTGGGGAGGCGGGCTGTTGATATCCAAGGCTCCCAAACTTTGTATATTTGGAAGGGAAATGCCAAAGTATTTCCCCCACAACATCCTCCCTCGGTGGATAGGAAACCAGTAGAGGCCTACAGAGATGAAGCCCCGTGCCCATCGTGGCTGGAGACAGAGGCAGAGTGAGGCTTCCTGTGCAGCCCTGCACACACACACACACACACACACACACACACACACACACACACACACACACACGGTGTGCTTCTCACTGTATTTTCACTGTATTTTGTTACCTAGTCCAGGTCTGAAAACTTGCACCAACCCATCGTGGATGGACAGAAGAGCAGCAAACACAAATCCCTGGGGTTATGGTGGTGGCCCCGGGTGACCTCCAGAACCCAGAGTCAGGAGAGGTCCAGAGTTCAGA
The DNA here is from genome assembly GCF_049852395.1 of Peromyscus maniculatus bairdii. Taxonomy (NCBI): domain Eukaryota; kingdom Metazoa; phylum Chordata; class Mammalia; order Rodentia; family Cricetidae; genus Peromyscus; species Peromyscus maniculatus. The sequence goes on along the minus strand of NC_134872.1, from coordinate 26,317,787 downwards.
CCCTGCGGCTCAGTTCCACTCAACCCAGAGGGTCCCTACCCAGGTTGCCTTCAGGTGGGCATCCTCCAAGAGCTCACCTGGCCTGAGCATTGCAGAAAGGGCAAGCACCAACTTGGCGAGGCTTGGAGGTGGCCTCCCCACTTTCTCTAGCTTCCCTTGTTTGTCTTTTCTGGTTAGAGAGAATCACACAGTCTGTTTATTTCCCCAAGCCGGGCAGGCGAGAAGCGGGACATATGGGCGTTTGCGCTCCGCATCTGTGTCCTCAGTCCGGGTTTCGGTGGGTGCTTGCGAGTGTGTATGTGTGTGTGTGTGTGTGTGTGTGTGTGTGTGTGTGTGTGTGTGTGTGTTCAGGGGCCAGGCGCTGGGAACAGACGTGCATCTGTTAGACCTGACAATAAAGTCCTAGAGTGAAGCTGCCAAGATTGGGGCGTCGGGGGGCGGAAGACAGAGGGTGGAGGAAAGCTGGAATCTCAAAGGCGAGGCCAAAGCACCCGGCCCAGGTATTATGTCGGGAGAAGGTGAGGCGAGCAGCTGCTCCTTCTCGCGGGGTGTGTATGGGAGCGAGGGTGCGTGTGCGCCTGAGAGGAGTACACACGAGCTGCCCGACATATGTCGCCACAAATCACAGTAACTGTCCCTCCTCCCGTCCCCCCACTCCCCGCGCAGTTCCTGACCCAACGCAGAGCTGGAGAAAGCGCTGAGAAGAGGCGCCGTTTCAACAGGTGTCTGGGTGCGCAATGCACCTTTTCACGCATTGACAGGCGCGGCTGGCGGCAGCAATAATGTGGACACTTTGTTTCCTGGCTCTGCGCGCGAGCTGCGGGCGCCCGGGGGGGAGGCGGCTCCAGGCAGAGCGGGGGATCTGGAAATAAAGACCTCGGGTGCTCCAGAGTGTCCCAGCCCCTCTCCTCCCTTTGTTGGAGGACTCCCCGGGCCGAAGCTCCCTCGTGCGCTCTGTGGGGTAGCATATGGCGCCCTCTCACCTACCCAAGAAAAGGAATCAGCCACCCATTCAAGAGCGCACGAGCTCCCAGGGCCCCCGGAGGGGGGAGTCACTAAGGGAATGGCCCCTCTCCTAAAGCCAGTGAGCAGTTCGCCTTATCTGTCCCCACCCAACCTCCACCATGCTCTCAGCTGGCGCAGCCGTTGGGTGGGGAGCAAAGCGCTGGGCAGCACCAGCCTGCGGAAGCGCCCCAGCTCCTGGCAGATGAAATATGGGGTTGGTGAGCCCCTGGAGACCATATGCTTTCAATAAAAGAAGACAAATAGGACCGAGATAGGCCTTGCAGCCAACCTGTTATAAATGAGTGGCAATTGGGCCAATGTACACGGGGGCAGGGCCCCCGGGGGGGAGGCCCGCTCGGTGCCAAATCCATGTGTCAGCTTCTAGGACAGGTGTGCCCAGGGGCCAGGGGCCAGGTCTCCCCCCCTTTGGGTTTATCACGGCAAAGGTAATATTGTGCTAACTATGAGTAAACAGTCATTGTGAAGACCAAGGAGAGTTTATCAGAGGCGAACTAGTTGGGGGGTGGCTTAACAATAAAGTTGCTCGCCTTAGGAGCAGGTGATGGCTGGTTGCGCTGACTCCCGCTGGAGACGTTTTCCAAAGCACCCCGCTTTACAATCTCTTGTAATTATTTATTAAACGAAATCTATTTATTATTATTTTAGCAAACACTGGAGACAGGTGGGGCTTTCTTTTCGTCGACTCCTTTTGTTTGAAGGGCTGTTTGAAGTGGCCAGTCTCGGTCCCGGCAGCCTCGCTCGCCAGATTTTTGTCTTCCTCTCTTTCAGGGCCAAAGCGAAGGCGAGAGAAAGAAGCCCCCTCCTCTGGCAAGCCATTAACTATTCAGCTTCCCATGGAGGCCCCCCTTCTCGCTCGATCCTCAAAGAGCCCCCAGGCAAGGCTAGCTTTACCCCTGCCCGACCGCAAGGCGCTAGGGCCCGCCGCTGCCTAACCCTCTATTCCAATCTGCCTGCCGTCTCCAGGCGTCTGGCTGTGGCCTGTCTCTCAGAATCCCTCAGTTCTTCAGGCAAGCCTAGGTCTTCCAAGGTGGAGGGGTGCAGGCGTTCTGGAGGCCTCAGAGGCGGTGGATGGATGGCCCCTCACTGTAAGAACAGCCTTTGCTCAGGGGCGCAGAGGGCGGTTTTACAAGCACAATTGGCGCGCGCTGCGCAGTTAACTGCGCCTCCGCCTCCACCTCCAAAAACCCAGGGGTTGACTTTGGAGAGGGGTCTGTGTGTCCTTTGCAGCTGAGAGAGAGCGAGAGCATGGATCTTGAATCTCTAAACTTCAAGGACTCCTAGACATTCAGCTTGGCCTCCTGGCTAAATGAAGACTAGCAGGGAGCTGGGGCATCGCTCAGGCGCACTGTCCATTCGAGGCGCGCTCCTTACCCTGACTGCTTTTTGCGCAAAAAGGCTGCTGGCAGCCTACAAGCCCAGAAGGGCCCTGGGCCAGAAAGAGCCTGCACAAGAATTCCAAGAGGGTCTCTACCTATCAAGAAATTTTGCCAAGAACCCCCAGAATTCTCCCTGGCACGGGAAGCTTTGCGCTCTAGCCAAAGCCCATCAGACTCACGGGGCAGGACCCAGACAGGACAAGTCCCATCCTCATTTACAGTCACAGGATAGATGAGAGTCACAGATGTAGGTTGCTTTTCAGGAAAGGGGGCACGCGCGGGGGGAGGAGAACACCCATGACCCCTTGGGTCCCCTTGCAACTCGGGTTCCCTCCATGGAGCCTGATTGGGCCTCCGGACTTTAGGAACGCCTTTTAAGTCACTTTCCCAGATTCTAATGTTCAGACCAGGGGGGAGGGAATCATTCAAGCAAAGCTCTGGTCTGGGACAGAAAAACAGAGAGGTTGACCCTGCCTGGTGTCGGTTCCATTGGCTAGGAGGGTGGGCCATTACTTCTGTACTAGTCTGATCCTGTCAGTCTTCAAAGGCTCAGAACATTCTCTGTTCTCTGCATTTTGGGGTCTCTCATTCTCCCCCAAACCAAATCATGTCAATGAGTGAGGGGTGGGGGGTGGGGGGAGAGGGTGTCTAGGACTAAGGAGAGGTTTAGCTTCCGAATTCTTCACAGTGCTGTTAGGATTTGCTGTGTGATCTTGGGCAAGGCACTTCCTTCTCAGGGACTTGGCTTTTCCATCTGTAAAAGGGCTCTGAGTCCCGGTTCCTGGGACCAGAGGACAAGCTTGAAGCAAGGCATGACCTAAAGCAAGACCTGTAGCAAAAGATAGAGCCTGGGAACCCTGCGCACAGGATAGTCTGGCCTTGTCTCCAGATTCAATTTCTCAGCAGTGAAGAAGGAATCCCCCTCCTCACTCAGAATGTTTAGAATCCATGGGGAAAGCGCCCCTGCTCCCACCCAGTCCTACAACCCCCTCCTGCCCCCAGGAGATGTTTATGCGGCTCCCTCCCCCTCCCCTGCATCCCAGGCAGCCAGAGGCCATCACTAGAGCCCAGACACAGACCTACCGCGCCCCTGACCCCATCCCTTAGTCTCCCAGCCAAGGCATGGCCCCTTCTGCAATTTCCGGGAGTCCCGGAGTAAGAGGACACACTAGAAAGCATAGAGTTACTGCCTAGAGACTTAACTCCCAGTTCGCAGCCGCATACCCAGCACTAGAAAGTAGAGAGAGCGAGAGCAGCGGAAGCCACAACCCCTCACCCTGAGTGACCGGAAACAGAAGACCACGGGGTGTCCGAGGCGGGGACAAGAGGGGCGGGTCTGCAGGGAAGAAAAGACTACATCTTCGGACCCACAGGAAAGATTTCCAGATAGCTTTAAGAGGGACAAAGCAGAAGGCTTGGAGAATCCCTGGCCCGTGTTCACCCACAGTTCAGGAGTAATGTGGGGGCGGGGATGGGGTGGGGGGGCTGGACTAGGTGAAGCTGTCGGCCCTCTCTGGCCTGTGATTGGACAGGACCAAAGGGGGACAGAAAGTAGATCCGCTTTTCTCCCTGTGTCTGCGCATCGTGGCATTGAAAAGACAAAAAGGCTAGCCGAGAACAAGCCCCTCCTGACCTCTTCCCATCACCTGCCTCTCGGGTCAGGCCTTCCTCAACCCCAGGATACTGTCCCTGGGGGGAAGTAGTGGGATGTCCCCTCTGCACTTCCTCCACGGCCACCCTCGCCTCGGGAATGGACTCTGGTGTCTCCGATGCGGAGTTTGGTGGAGGTTCTCCACGTCTGGTCTGGGAGTTGGGGGGACAGCATCTCGGTCGGTGTCGTTGGACACGGACATCGCCAACCGATGGACTCCGAGTAAAAAGGACTTGAGCAAGGCCTTCCCTAGTCACTCTGTCTTCCCTCCCAGAATAGAGAGCGTCTGTAAGACGCTGCCCACACACGTTTCCTATCCTGACCCACAGTGCCAGAGAGCTGGGTGGCAACGTAGAACGAATGGGTGCTCCTCCAAGCTGCTGGTCAAGACACTTGACTCCTCGATCGCTGGTTGATTCAGGCAAGCCGCTTCCCTCTCTGAACCAAAAAGTCCCCAAGTGTAATACTCAAAGAAGAGGCCTTTCCTACAGGCACCCCCAAACCTCCTTCATGCTACCAAGATAGGGTCTGAACAGATGCCAGGGAGAAAAAGGAAAAAAGCAAGGCTGTCCGAGGCGGCCAGACCTGAGCCAGACGGGACTCTTCTGGCTGGGCGAGGCTCTTTGAGGAACCGAGAGTTGCTGGGACCGAGCCCGCGATGGGGGAGGGGGGAGCAAACAGAGCACTGCTCTCCCCCCCCCCCGCCCTTTGTCCGGAATCCAGCTGTGCTGCGTGGGTGGGGGGGTGGGAGGGGGTGGGAGGAGCGGGCTCGCGTGGCGCGGCCCCTGGGCCCCCGCTGCTGATTGGCCGGTGGCGCAGGCAGCCGCGGGGCAGGCACGCTCCTGGCCCGGGCCGAGCAGATAAAGCGTGCCAAGGGGCACACGACTTGTAGCTCAGGAAATCTCCCTGGGTCTCAACGCTGCAGCGGCGGAGGCCGGGGACCCCCGAGGCGCTTCTCTTCTGCTTCCGGACGCAATTAATTCCAGGCGAGGGCGCCTGCCGCTCAGCAGAACTTCGGAGCGAACAGAGGCACTCAGCTGTCCACTGCTGCTTGACACTGACCCACCCAGCGCTCTCTATTCTTTTGCGCCCGGAAGACTAGGTAACAATTAGAAACCACCAAGGGATAGACAAGGGGCAGCGGATACCCCAATCCCGCGTGGGGTGGCCTCTAAAGCAGAGCCTGTCTCACTCTTACCCCTTCCATTTTTTCCCAACCACAGGATGGCGCCTCATCCCTTGGGTGCGCCCACCATCCAAGTGCCCCGAGAGACCCAGCAGCCTTTCTCCGGAGCCTCGGACAATGAAGTGCTCAGCTCCAAATCCACCCCACCAAGCCCCACTCTCATGCCGAGGGACTGTTCCGAAGCAGAAGCAGGTGACGGCCGAGGGACCTCGCGGAAGCTCCGCGCAAAGCGTGGAGGGCGCAACCGGCTCAAGAGCGAGTTGGCACTGAGCAAGCAGCGGCGAAGCCGGCGCAAGAAGGCCAATGACCGGGAGCGCAATCGCATGCACAACCTCAACTCGGCCCTGGACGCTCTGCGAGGTGTCCTGCCCACCTTCCCGGATGACGCCAAGCTTACAAAGATCGAGACGCTGCGCTTTGCCCACAACTACATCTGGGCACTGACTCAGACGCTGCGCATAGCGGACCACAGCTTCTACGGGACGGAGCCCCCTGTGCCCTGTGGGGAGCTGGGCAGCCCGGGAGGTGGCTCCAATGGGGACTGGGCCTCTCTCTACTCCCCAGTTTCTCAAGCTGGCAGCCTGAGCCCTACCGCCTCACTGGAGGAGTTCCCTGGCCTGCAGGTGCCCAGCTCCCCCTCCTGTCTGCTCCCGGGCGCATTGGTGTTCTCAGACTTCTTGTGAAGAGACCTGTCTGACTCTGGGTGGTGGGTGCTGGCAGAAAGGGAGGAGGCCAGAGCCTCTGAGATGGGAAGTAGTGGAGGCCCTCAAGTGTCCTCGCTCCTTCTGGCTCTCACTATCTGGATCCCTGGCCCACTCACTGGTTCAACCAGGCTCTCCTCGCAGCACCCTGGCTGCTGCCCATACACAGCGGGCATTGAAGGCTGCTGTCTTCTTAAATCTCCTTCTGTGCAGCAACCTCAAACTCTCGTTCAAAGCGGATGAGAATGGTAGCACCCCGCAGTTGGAGACTCCCCCACTTCCTGGTGACCCTGCTCTCATTCAAATCTGTCAGCCTCTGACCATCGCTTTCTCCAGGGTGGCCTAATCCAGTGTTGGGTCTCACTGCACTGGCTCTCTTCATCTAGCTCCTGCTCACCTACCTTGCTCCATAGACAATGCGCATCCTCTCTGCTGCCCGTCAAATACGGGGTTTCCGGGCCTCTCCATTCTGCCTTAATCCACGAAGATGATCATCTGCCTTCTCCTTCTGCACTTTTTGAGTCTTTATCCTCCCCCCTGAGGGGAGGTCCTGGCCTCTGGCTGAGAGCATCTCCCGGGCTTGGCTCCTGTGTCTGCAATATGGGAGAGGCTCCTGGAGCGCTGCTTGTCTCCCTAAAAAAGGAAAAAAGAAAAAAAATCAGTTTGTAAATGATATAATAATGCCTTGTGAAATGAATTTTGTTATGGTAAATTATATGCCTCCTCCCCCATTGTACACATTTGTATTTATTGATGCTCTTTCATGGTAGGAAAATTTATATTTTGTACATAAGAGTATCAGGGACTGGTGATTGAGACTTTGAGCTAATTAATAAAAGATGGATCAGAAAGGTAACTCCATTGTGCTGAGAAAAGGGGAGGAGGAGGGTGGTAGCCACGGCCGGGATGAGTAGGGCAATTCCATTCCTGAGAGTGAGATGGGGATTTTCTGGGTTCTGGGACCTCTCCCTTGGGTGCTGGGCTGGAGGTAGGGCAGGTCATTTTCAGAGTATAGGAAGTCTCTTAAGAAGACATTCGTCTTGGGCTCTTGTTTTCTCGGAGACTTGCCTGCTTCCAACAGCAGTTCAGAAGAAAGGCAAATCTCTAACTGAGGCTAGTGTTTTTATAAGCCTCCCCCCCCATACACACACTTATCTGCCCGATTTAGAACTACACTGCCCTTAGGAAAGGGAGAGAGTGATAACTTAAAATTATAACAGGAGTCTCTAAAACACCACCCCCAGGAATTCCGACCTCCCAAGGTATTTCGACACCCAGCAGCATGACCCATTCTTAAGACACATTTTACTGACCAGGCTCCAGGAAAAAAAAAAACACATTTTCAAGCAGTTTAGCAGAGAAGGTAAAGAGTCCAGCTGGGATCTCTCTTCCCCTAGAAACTTGTGTCCTTGACTGACTGTGTATCCGCTCATAGAGTACCCTGGCTTTTCAGCCCAGTGAGCGCGCTCTCCAGCTCTCTACGTGGCTGGAGATGGGCTCACGGTAGCGCTGAGGGCTGTCCTGGAGATGCCGGCAGAGAACTGAGGCATGGCGTTCGGAGAGGTTCCGCAGAGCTAGAAGAAAACGGCAAGGCTTGCCCCTTGGGGCCAAGAAAACGGAGGGCGGATAACCAGGGACCCACCCAGAGGGGGAAGAAAAAGTGAGCCCACCCAGGGGGGGACGCTGCCAGTGACTGATCTGTGATGTGTGTAGGTGGCTTCTGTCTCAGAGCTCCCAGGTGACAGTTTCTCAGGCTCTGATGCTAATGCCTCTTGTGTCTTTCTAATGTCCGTCCCCGTCGTCCCCCCCCCCCCGCGCCCCAAATCTGAACGTTTCCTCTGTTTCCAAGTCCCTAAAGGAAGCTCAGGGGAGCTGTCTTCCTTATCAAGGACGGGGCTGAGGGGACAGAAGGGGAACACTGCAAACAAGGGAATGAACAGAGCGTTGTTTCCGTTGGTGGCTTTAATCTGGGAGGAGGAGATTAATGGGTTATTGGAAACCTCAACAACAGCCAACTTTCCACCTGGGGCACTGCCCAGGGTGTCAACAGCTCCGTACTGCACAGAGCAAGCCTGCTGTGTGTCGGGCATGGGGAGGGGGAGGGGTACAGGCAGATCTGAAAAGCAGGAAGGTTCCCCAGCCTCCTGGGACGGTAGCGCGGATATGCACAAAATCATTCGAGACCAAAGAAACATTCTCACATGAGATGTGAGCCATAAGTGGTGGGTGGGACTCGTACCTGGGCTCGCACTGCAGGCTTGCCCAAGGAGGTCCGGTGGGGGGGGGCGCGACTAAAAATATGGAGAATTACTGAAGTGGAAAGATACCTTCTCCTGCATCAGACTGTGGAAAGTAGTGTTTCTCTAGAGTGGGTGGGAGCTCCTTTGGTACAAGGGGCTGTCTGGAGTGAGATAGTGTCTGGACAATGGAGAAGGCTGGGTGCATCCGCTGTCAGATTTCCCAAGAACTCTCTAAGGGGAGTAGGCGAACAGACACAGACTCACCCTCTGCCCCATGAGTGTACACGTGTACAATTCAAGCACTCTGGCTCAGCTACTACCCAGAGTTAAGTGTGGATTTGACTCCACAGCTTTCTGGCTTATTCTCCAAGTCTGGAGGGGGTGGATGTGGGTTCAGGATTGGATTTGAATTCCTGCAAAATTTGGGGTCCTGTGGCTTGGACAGCTGCATCAGTGTGTGCTTCTCACTGAAGCGCCCTTCTTGGAAATACGAGAGTGGCAAATCTAACTACAAAACAACCTTGCCTCTCGCCTCTCTGGACATTCGATGTTTTACAGCTTGTAAAGCTCGGTGCATCTGCTGGGAACTCCTTCTGGCTGGCTTTCTTTGGTTGGTCTTGAGGTCTGGGGTCACCATCAGTCCCCAGCTCCCAGATACCCTGACTAGATCCCAAGTCCTGTCAGGAAAAGCCCATGGGTAGAGTGAATCTTCATCCTTTCCTGCTTTTGTTTGAATCTAAGTCAAGCTCCCAGAACAGCACATGAATCTTGGACTCAACCCCCCCCCCAACCCCTTCGGCACACACAAGCAGGTAGATTTATGGTGCCCTGCCCCCATCCCACCCCTCCCCCCAGCCCCCAGCCGGCCTTGGTCGGAGGACAAAGCAACTCAGAGCTGTTGGAATGCTAATGTCTGGGAGTCAGGCCACTGGGCTGGTACAAAAGCAAGCAGGACTGGGAGCACCCTTCCCCTTTGGGCTACAGGGTTGTGTGACCTTGGACAAGTCTCCAAGCCTCAACTAAAACAAAACAGAAAGAAGTTAGAGACAGTTTCTAAAAAACCCACTCACTAGATTTCTGGGAGATCAAGAGAGAAGGCTGTGCTTCATAAAGAATGAAGTTACAGCTCCCCCCACCCCTCACCCACACTCCCACCAGGAATGGTGTAAAACACCCTGAAGTCCCTAGCACCAAGGTCAACGTGGGAAGGCACGGGATGGGGTAGTTTACAGAATAGACGCCAAACAAATCTAATTACACTTATGCAACATTTCTCTTTTGGGTCCTCCCCTCCTCCCCCCTATACACCAACCTTCAAAATCCTGGCAGAGCAGTGCTCAAGAAAAAAGCAGGGGCTGGCATTTGCTGACCTACCTTCCAGGGGCCAGATGCAGGGATGGATTATAGGGGATTTGAGGCTGGGCACCCATCTCAGGTTCTTTCGTAACACCAGTGTACAGGGTAAGATGAATGACCTCACTCGAGAGAACATCGGTCCCAGAGGTGACTTGCATATGGCCCGTGGTCATTTGGTCACTCACTGTGCGAGGAAAGAGACTCGAGACACTGGCTCTAGTTTAGTAGTTTGGTGCTTTTCACTCTGTGCCTTTAGATAGACGAGGAGCAGGAGCCAGAGGACAAGTCTTTGGAGTCCAGCCAAGTTCCCCGGGGTTCCAGTAAGGTCCAGAAGCTCCTTTGTGCATGCTCCATCCAATTTTTAGGCCTCCTGGCCAACTTCCAGGTCCTGTCCACCACCTCTGCTTCCGAGATCCCTGGTCCAAGACCGACTGATGAAATGTCACTGCACGGCTGACTTTTCAGTGGCGACTGCTAAGATCCTGAAGCCTTAAGCACGCCCCTGGCCATGGTGCTGAAACAGCCGCATTGACCTAGCACAAAAGATGCTCCTGGGCATGTCCCGTCCTCAGCCCAGAAAACTCTCTGCCTACCCCTTTAGTCCATGCTTCCAGGATGGGGTCCTAGGGACATCGGACTGCCAAGCATCCCTAAGTGGAGGAGTATGGGCTCTGTTGTTACTAGCTGACTGCGTGACCCTAGCAATCTCTCTCTCTCTCTCTCTCTCTCTCTCTCTCTCTCTCTCTCTCTCTCTCTCTCTCTCTCTCACACACACACACACACACACACACACACCAAATTAGAAGCTATAATTGAGCAACATGTTCAGAAAACTCCAACAGCATATCTAAGCTAGCATCTAAGAAGTCTAGGAAATAACAATGTTGCAAGTTTGGTCTAGGGAAACCCCTAGCTGGCAGGCATTGTTTGAAAACTTTTCCCTCAATTTGTGTTTTATCTTTGAGTTACAATGAAGTTTTAATGATTCCAAGAAGAAGAGTAAAAGAAAGTCTTCCAAGTGCAGAAACAGAATGGCAGAGAGGTGGCTAGCAACCGCTTTAGACTCAGACACAAGGGTTCAAATCCTGCTGCTGCTGCTGCTGCTGCTGCTAATTAGTGGTTTTGCATTAAAGCCCCCTTTATCTTCTTAAAGCCTATTTTCCTTGTTCATGAAGCCGAGACAATGGCTAATAGCCATGTAACTGGGCTGTTGCATTCATTAAGTATACTTGTTTTGTCTTCCAAGCTCTAATATATGATACCCATTAATTTCTAAATTTGTCTCAAGTCTTTCTATTCCTTTCTGGGAAGGAGAAGGGGGACAGTGAGTTTGAATTTGCTCTCCACCCCTGCTTGTTGTAGACTGGCACAAAGGTCACACACCACACCCCAGTAAACTTTCCTGAGCCCCAGAAATATATGTATAGCTGCCTCTTGGGGACTCCAAATAAGATGCCCCAAATGGAATTCCTCTGCATTCCCCCCACCTCAAATTAATATTGCCTCCTGGGTACTAAGTAGCATTATTTTGAGTAGAAATCTAGATTCTTCTAGACTGTCCTCCCTCACTGCCACTTCATGGGTAGCCTTCAAGTCTTCCTGGTCCACCTTCTCTTTTTTAATTTTTAAAGTTACATTCACCTGTTGAATTAGAGCGTGTGCACACATGAATCTTTCCATCTGTGTGGGGACACAGTGCATGTGTGGAGGTCAGAGGACAGTCTGTAGAAGCCAGTTCTCACCTTCTCCTCTGCGGGTCCTGAGGATTGAACTCCTGGTTGTCAGGCTTGGCGGCAAGCATCTTTTACCTGTGAGACATCTCACCAAGCCATCTCACCGAGCCATCTCACTGCCCATCTTTTCTTGCACAGTTCTTTCCCTTCAGTTCAGCTCTTCCCCCCTCACATGGAGAGGTGACCTGACTCAGTTCCCTCCTCTAACCTGTCCCCTCCATACTCCTGTACCAATCAGAGTCCCATCCAATATGCAGAATAACCTTGCTGCTCTCCTGTTCAGCATCTTCTTGCAGCTTCCACCTCTCATGATGGAAAGCTCACATTCTAACATGGAGGAGTAGGGTGATGGGGACCGATGTGACTCTGAGTCTGGCTCCCAGCTGGCTCACTATCAGTGTGAATATGAACCAGTTTCTCGGTCTTTCTTTATTCACCGAGTGGAGACTGGCAACCTTACCTTTCAGGGTACAGATGTGGGCCAAGTTGTTTGAGAACCTCACCATCAATTCCCCAAGCTGAGCATTCCTGGTGGGTGGGTAGCCCTGCTCATGCCGCTGTCTATGAACTCCTTCTGTCTTATCTTCCGTCAGTTCTTAGGTACTCGACAACCAAAAAGACTGAGGCTGCATCACTGTGGTCCCACCAGTGGGAAAGGAAGTTAAGCACAGACCAGGCTCACCCAGTCTTCATGCTTCAACCCTGTAACATTGCACAGCACTTATTTCCTTAGGCTAGGAGGACATGATGGCAAGGTTTGATCTAGCTAGATGAGAGATTGTATTGTATTTGACTTGGAGAATTGAAGACCGGATTCTGATTTGAGGTCAGGACTGCACTGGGTAATACATGTTTTTTTTTTTTTTTTTGTTTGTTTGTTTGTTTTTGGTTTTTGGTGGGTTTTTTTTTCTTTGATTTATCATACCAGAATGTACACTTGTGACCGAAGAGCTGACACACCGGTTTTGAAGTGTGCAATGCACATTATCACGAACCTAGGACAGGGGAAACTCTGTACCTTTGGATCAGCATCTTCACATCTTCTTCCTCCTCTTTTTTATTAAGTTGGTTTTTTTTTAGTTTTATTTTATAGATATGGGTGTGTCACCTGCATGTATATCTGAGTGCCATGTGCATCATGCCTGGGGTCCACAGAGTCCAGAAGAGGGCACCAGATCCCCTGGAACTTACAGACACTTGTGAGTCACCAAGTGGTTGCTGAGAATTGAACCCAGGTCCTCTGGAAGAGCAGTCAGTGCTCTGAACCGCTGAGCCATCTCTCCAGTCCCTCATTCTCTTTTCACAGTGCCTTGCCTTCAATTCCAGAAATACTGACCTGTCAGAGGTTCCCTTTGGCACACACAGACACACATTCTGTGCTTTCTCTTTAGTATTTTCTGTCTGTCCCAAACCTGTCTCCTTTTCCCATTCCTCAAGCCTCCAGTGTGGAAACTTCCTCTGCATGGTTCTCCCCTCCCCCTGCTACTTCTAGAAGACCCCATGAGTGTGACTACCCATAAATATGTACATACATGAGACACTGTGATCTATGTATGCACTGTAGAGTCAATAAAGTAAACTAACATACTCATCACTTACTTCATCCATGTATTGTTTTTTAAATGACATTTACTTATTTGGGTGGGTGGGCACGTGCACACGTGCCATAGCCCATGGAGATTTGTCAGAGGACAACTTGTAGAAGTCGGTCAGTTCTCTCCTTCCACCATGTGAGTCTCAACAATCATACTCAGGTCCTCAAGCTTGGCGGCAAGTACCTTTACCTGCTGAACCATCTGCTTGGCCCGTGTGTGTGTGTGTGTGTGTGTGTGTGTGTGTGTGTGTGTGTGTGTGTGTGTGTGTGTTCATGCACCCACCTGTGTGTGCACACATATGTGTGTGTGTGTACTGAGAACACTAAAAGTCTGTTCTTAAGTATACAATGTGTTATCACTTACTGTGGGACAGTTAGGGCCACCCGACAGGCACGCCATCTCTCTGCAGTGAATTTCCAGTCCAGCTGAAGCCTCGTACCCTTTGATCAACATCTTCCCATGCCACCTCCTCATTCTCTGGTCCCCACCTCCCTAGTCTTTGTTTCTTTGAGATGGCATGTTTTAGTCCCACATATGAGCGAGATCACACACAGTTTCTCTGTGCCTGGCCTCTTTTACCCAGTGTCCCGTTCTCCTGTACCCGTGTTGCTGTATGTTCTTCCCCTGTGGATATGTGTCACACTTTATTCATTCCTCGGTTGGTGAGCGCTTGTGTTCAGATCTCAGATACTGTAAACAGTGGAGGTGCGGGCCTGTTGTCCTCCACAGACTGATTCTAATTCCAGAAGTGGATTGGTGGATCTGTTTGTTTAGGAATTTCCAGCCCTCCACACACTGGCTAGCACATCAACACCAGTGAATATCTGTTGAATAAACGAGGGAGATGATTCATGTATAGAAACAAGACCTATGCTGACTTGTATTTTCTTCTGTATAAGAATCACCAATATTGCCTGTCTGTGGACCTATTTTAGAAGAGACCTTATTTGCCTTAGTAAACCCGGGTTCTCACGGTGACTATGGTGACTACATGACTACGCCATCATGTAGCCGATGCCTCCTGAGGCCATTTCAATGAGCCAATGGGAAGAGAAGGGCTTGGCAACTAGCTCCTCTCTGATACTTCATAATCCCATCAACTCTGGCAAGTTACTTGGCTGCTCCAAGCTTCGGTTTCTCAAGCTATATAGATGGTGGAAACCACAGCGGCTCACGGAGTCGGATGCGGATGCTGGTAAGACGGCAGGTGTGTTCACGCACTTCCTGGGATGCCAGCAACTTGACAAGACTCCATCCACTATGGTACCTCCTTCATCTCCTCTTACTCCTATAGGTGACTAGCAGAGAAAGCATGGTCTAGGAACGACTTTCCCACCTTAACCAGAGGGGTGGTGTGGTTTACCAAGCACTCAGGCCAGTCGTCATGGAGATCACGGAGCCAAACCACCCCTTGTGTCTGTATTAGGTATCTATTACTGTATAACAGATTCCACAACACTTAACTTCTGAAGGCCAGCAACAGTGCACACACGCCACTTCTGAGGGTCAGGAACCTATGTGCAGCTTAGCTGGGTTCCTCTGGCTCAAGGCATCTAAGGGTCTGTAGTTAAGGTCATCAGGCAGGCATGCTCTCTCTCTCGCCTGATGATGAGCTGACTGGAGGAGAAGCCACATCTACATGCATCTGTGTGGCTGTGGCCAACATTCAGTTCATCTGAGGTTTTTGGGAAGAACGCTTTAGATTGTCACTGACTTTGGAATAGGGGGCTTCCTCTGGTCCTTCTCCATAGCTTTGGTCACACAGGACAGCTCAGACTATGGAAGCTGACTTTCTTGTATGAGTGTATTATGTAAGTATATATTTTTGAGCTAGGGTCTCACTATGTAGCCCTCACTGGCCTGGAACTCACTCTGTAGACCAGGCTGGCCTCGAACTCACAGAGATTCACCTGCCTCTGCCTCCCTAGTGCTGGGATTAAAGGTGTTCTTCGGGTTCACCTAATGAAAGCATCAAAAGGTATGGGGCACCCAAGACAGAGGTTACAGGCTTTTTGTAACTAAATTTAAATGGTGATAACCCTGGCGGGGGTACCCAGCTCAGGTAACCCCAATACTCAGGAGGCTGAGGCGGGAAGAGCGAGAGTTCCAGGCCAGCCTGAAGTGGATATCAAGACTTTATTACACGCACCAAAGTGACCATCCATGTGTGACCATCCACACATGACAATCTACACATGACAATCCATCACCTTTGCAACATTCAGCTCACAAGAAGAAATCCAGGAAGTCCTGCCCACTGCCCAGGGGTGGGGTTACACAAAGGAATGTGGGCTTGGAGGCAGAGGTCCCTGGGGGCAATCATGAGGTGTCTATCACATTCATAGTGGCTGAAATCTTGGCTACAATGCCCCCCCCACCACTCCACCCCCACCCTGCAAGAATAATCAGTAGATGAGAGCATTTGCTGTTCAGGCTTCACAACCTGAGTTCTCTGAGAGCCTCACTTATAACTTACTTTTCTATTGCTTTGATAAAGACCATGACCAGAAGCAACTGGAAGGAGGAAACAGTGTATGTGGCTTCCACTTCCCATCATAGTCTATCAAGGAAGGAAGCCAGGACAGGAAGTCAAGGCAGGAACTGAAACAGGAGCCATGGAAGAACAGTGCTCCTCCCCATTGCTCAGCCTGCTTTCTTATATAGCTCGGGATCACCTGCACAGGAATGGCAGGCACCACCTGGAGTGGGCTGGGCCCTCCCACGTCAGTTGTTCATCAGGGCAATGCCCCCACAGACGTACCCATAGGCCAGTCTTGTGGAGGAGGAGTTTCTCAATTAAGACCCCCCCCTTCCCAGATGTGGCTAGCTTTGTGTCAAGTTGACAAAAACCAACCAGCTCATCATGTAGAGATGGAGGGGGAGAATTGGCTTCCTCAAGTTATCCTCTGACCTTCACATGTGCACCCATTGCACACGCACGCACGCACGCACGCACGCATGCATGCATGCATGCACACATGCACATGCACACTTGGACTCTTCGAGGCAAGCACACTAGAGTTTACATAAAGGACATCCAGGTATTTTCTTTGCCTCCTGAGCCTGAAGCAAGTGTCTCCTTATCCCCAGTGAAGTTCAGGTTGACTTCTACAGAAGGCCCAGAATGCCAGGCCTGCCACACTGAATGCTCATCTCAACCCCACCCCACCCCACCCCACCCCATGCTCCTGCACTGATCATGGACATCCATTCACTGCTTTCACAGGCCTCCCTACCCCCACCCCTGAGGCAGAGATTTAGGATGTCTGGGGCCTGGACACAACACCCACTGAAGAAAATTTACTGCCTCTGGAGAACCAGGGCCTGACTTGGGGTCTTGAATGCGTCTTTTCCCCCCTTTGCCTTCCCTTTATTAGGTTAGTCATTGCCTGAATCGGTTGCCATGGTTTGGGCAAACCCATGGCGACTCTATAATGAAGCCTGAAAGACTTGGACCCCATTTATCATCCTCAGTGTTTGGGAGGCCCAGAGCCTCATTTGCCTGCCCTGGGGTCTGGACACCACTCTTCTGCCTGCTACCCCCACTCCCGGGCCCCTTTTGAATGAGGAATGAACAGGTGGCGACTTGGAAGAAGAGAGGAGGCAACCCACACAGGTGGAATGAGAAATGCACATACATATACATGTATATGCCACACAGGCACACACACACACACACACACACACACACACACACACACACACACACACACACTAGGAGTCTGAACACAGACCAAACATATAGGCAGCCAGACTTTTTTTCCCCTAGGGAGTAGGAGACAGAAGGGTGCTCTCCAGGTACAAGGAGTTTGCAACCCCCCTTAGAAATATGGGGACCTACATCCCGGCAGATCCAGGTGTTGCTACACTCTCCGTATACCTCAGGAATAGCCTGAGAAATACTGCAGTCCCACAGTGAGTTAGGGCAGATGGGACATGGACCTGTGTGGAGAGGAAGCCTCAGGGAAGTTCAGTAACACGTTCACAATCACCCAGTGATGGACAGCTAGGATAAGGAACAGAGTCCATCGGATTTATCCTGGAAAAATGTGTAGAGAGAGGAGCTTTATGAATTCTCGCACACCCACTGCCCAGATTCGGGAGTTCCTACCTTAGAGTCGATCACAGTTGACACAGGTCCCTGCCACTCCCCCTCAGCATCCCTCCACGGGTCACACTGGAGCAACCCAGGAGCCGCACAGTTCCAGTGGTGTGTCCTTTCTGCGCTCAGTGTGAACTGAACAGGACATGAGTATGGTCGTTAAAAGTCTTGCCTGTGAAGACAAAGGCTAGGGTTCTAGTCCCACCTCCTCCTCTTCCCAGTGTGGCACGGGACCCACCCAAGGGTCTGACCAGGTCAGTCGACCGTGAAAGGAAGCGATGTTAGCCTCTCACAGCATAACTGTCAGAATTAAATGATACCGGGACAGCATCCAACAGGCATCAGCACCTGCGCAGACACACAAGGCTTCCGTGATGCCCGTTCCAGTGACCACTCCACACCCCCGCCCCCAGCAGATGTTGTCCTGGCAAGAGGTTAACTTTATAGCAATTCCTCTATTTTAAAAAAGACTCTGTGTGTGTGTGTGTGTGTGTGTGTGTGTGTGTGTCTGTGTGTGCCAGTCAGTGCAGGGCAGAGGCCAGAATAAGGACCTGGATCCTCTAGAGCTAGAGTTACAGACAATTGTGAGCTGTCCAGTGTGAATGCTGGCACCCAAACTCGCAACTTTTTAATGATTTGTACTATCTGTTTGTAACAGCAGAGCTATTTCTCGGGCCCCAGGAGGCCAGCTCTTGGCTTTGTGTCCAGATGATTTGGTGTAGGCCCCTAGAAGAGCAACAAGTGTCCTCTTGCTACTGTATCTGGCACTAGGTTCTCAGCAGAGAGCTTGGTTCCAAGTGCTGACATCCCCCTGCCTCAGTTCTCACAACCGTGCTTAGCTCTGCTTCGTGAGCCCCCCAATCAGATAATCAGCTCCCCGCCCGCGGCCCCCCCCCCCCCGTCTCCTCTTTTTGCATCTTGGGTTTTGCTGCCTCTTCACTGGACCCCGAATATGAGCACCTTTTCCGTGTGTGCGTACGTGTGTGTGCACTTGGTTCTCTGGGGGTGCTCCGCCCCATTCTTGAGTTCATGCTCAGCATTCAGAGAGATGCCAGGACACCGTGACCTGTCCTCCTGCCTCCTGCCTGACTGACAGAAGCAGGGAGGAAACTGGTCCCTGAGTGGAATATTGAGGTGCCGAGTTTTCCTGGAAGAGGCAGGCAAGCACTCTCCACATGGAGACATGCTGGAGTTATTCTATGCAGGCTGCAGCTCAGGGAAGACAAGTAGCCCAGGTGAGGTCTCTTGTGCAGGTGAGGCCTGATCTTGGTAGCTAGCCTGTTCCACAGGGTTTTTGCTTATTCCGGGAGCCTGGAAGCCCAGTTCAGAAGGGTTCTGGCTGAAGGGCATGGTCTCCGTCCAAAATGCACATTAAAAAAATGTTAATGACAACTCATTGTTACTGGGGTATACTGTGTCGACTCACTGTTACTGGAGTATACTGTATCTGACTCACTGTCATTGGGGTGTGCTCTATATGACTCTCCGTTACTGGGGTACACTGTATCCGACTCTCTGTTACTGGGGTACACTGTATCCGACTCACTGTTACTGGGGTACACTGTATCCGACTCACTGTTACTGGGGTATACTGTATTCGAGGCAATACTAGTGCTTTCTGCTTATTAGTCTAGAGTGAGAGTTCTCTTTTCTATTCTGCAAATGAAATGGAGGCAGGACAGTTAAGGGACATGATACCGGCTCCCCGGGGAGAGGTGGCATGGGACTCATACCCAGGCCTTCTGGACCCAGAGCCACTGCCCTCTCTACAACGGCCCGATTTCCCTCTCCTTTTCACAAGTTTTGACTTCGGACACTTTCAAGTGGACACAAGTGCACAGAAGACAGACTGCTACGTCTTCAGGTATGACCCTAAGTCTCCACTTGCTAAAATCGGTGAATGAGGGGAGGCAGGAGGGTCTGGAGGGCATGGGGGAGTAAAGAAGTTTCCCCTGTGGCCACTGACTGGAAGCCAACCTTGGTTCATCTAACTTGTAGCCATGTCTCAACCTGTAGAGACAGCCCAGACATCTGTCACCCACAGATACATTAGTATCTTATTTTCAGATAAAAAACTCTTTTGGGGGCACTGTCTCATGTAGCCCGTGCTAGCCTCACATTATGTAGCTGAGGATGACCTTGAACTTGTGATTCTCCTACCTCCCGATGCCAGGATTACAGGCGCACACACCACACCTGGGGACAGAGCCTAGGGCTTCGTGCATGCTGGGTAATCACTCTATTACCCGGGATACCATTCCTAGCCCCATAAGGACATAAAAATAACAACACGAACTCCAAGCCATGTTCACATCTATTGACTTGACAATAACTCCTTTCTTACCCCCACCATATTCCACACGAGGCTGACCAACCATCCTGATTTTTCTGGGACTTCTGACATGGGCACTCTAAGTCCCCTGTGCCAGGCCAACATGGATGGTTGGTCACCCCACAAGGAGCCGGAAACCCAGAGCCCACCCCAGCTTGCCCTGCCCCTCCTAGCTCCAGTGTGGGGTCCACTGAGAGAAGAGGGAGCCTACCATTGAATTTCAAGGACCCTTGAAATGCCAAATAATTTACCGAAACCTTTGAGGGGCCCTGGTGTGCCCAGCTCAGCAAAGGGAGCCCTGCGCATCCCCCCCCACCTCCCCCCCCACACACACACCCCGCCGCCAGCCGCCAACACCAGTGGCATATCGGGGTCTTTTCACACCCAGGAGGCCAGATTCAGGGGACTCCTCCCTCTGGCTTTGGCCGTCTCCAGATCTAATGACAATCCAAAGAGTTCCTGATAGGGTTTTAAAAGATGCTCCTCCATTCACCGTCCACCAAGCATGAAAATCCAGCTCATTTGTGTCCATTCTTCATTCCTAAAGGCCTAGCCGGCCCAGAGCCTGCAGCCCCGAGGCTGTCACTCAACTTTTGAGTTGCTTTTGTTGGATTTGCCTTTAGTTCATTCTTCTGTCTCCTCAGCACACCCTCCTCTTCCCCACTCCTCACTCCATCCCTGTCCATCCTCCCCCCCCCCCCCGCCAGTCCCAGGACTTCCCCAGTCCCTCTTTGCACACACAAAGCGGTAAGGCCAGTCTGGGAATTTCTTTACAGACCTAGGCGCCCACCCCCACCTCTTCTCACCCCTCGCTTTTTTAGAACATCCGTAGCAAAAAGTCAGCAGTGGCTAAAAAGGACTCGGGACCTAGTCACAAAACAGCCTCATGGCCTGGCTGGAAATGGCCTTGGGGGGGGGGAGTCTTAGAGCCCCCCCCCATGTTGACTTCAGGGCTGTGCAAAGTAAAAGCCAGGAAGGGGAAGGGACTGGTCCAAGGTGACAATGGCGTTAGTGGCAGATCCGAGTCCAGTGCTAAGTAAGCAATCTCTCAGTCTGGACCCCGCCGTTGGGAGTTCATGGCCACTCCTTGGTCCCACTGCAGAGAATTCCTCGGCCTGTCCTCTGTGACCGGTGTGGTGGTAACATGAGCGAGTGTTCACCCTAAACTAGACTGGTGTTGTCTTCACTAGACCTGGTGGACTCTGCCTCGAAGTCCCTCTGGAGCCTGCCTTCACCTCTCCCACACAGTCTCCTCCACTGACTCTTGACTGCAAGTGATCCACGCCATGGAAAGTCCCGCATGGAGGCCCCTGCTACCTCTTCTTCCGGTATAGCACACACAGTAGAGCCTGACCTGTAAGCTTGTGTCTCCCCTCTGTACACATGGCTTCAAAGCCACTTCCTTTCTTTAGTAGACTGTGATGGTCAAGGGTAGGGGATTCAGGGTGAGAGGACAGATCAGCCCTCAGCCAGTGTGGGGGTCTCCGGGAACTTCTTTTAGCATAATACTATTGTAAAACATTAGTGTTTCTCTCATAAAATAAAGACTGAATGTGGAATGTGTAATAAAAAATAATGAATGGTCGGGCTGGAGAGATGGCTCAGAGGTTAAGAGCACTGACTGCTCTTCCAGAGGTTCTGAGTTCAATTCCCAGCAACCACATGGTGGCTCACAACCATCTGTAATGAGATCTGGTGCCCTCTTCTGGCCTGCAAGGACACACACGCAGGCAGAACACTGTATACATAATAAATAAATAAACTTTAAAAAAAAAATAATGAATAGTCATCCTCCAGTATGCTCAGGGGACTGATTCCAGAACCCCTGTGGATATCAAAATTCAAAGACACTCAAGTCCCTCGTACGAAGTACACAGTGATGATCTTGAAAAAAAAAAAAAATGGGCTATGGCGTTGGTTCCAGTCAGTAAAGTGCTTGCTGGGATCCAGCCCCTGTGTGAATCCATGCACCTATAACCTTAGTGCTAGGAATGTGGGGTGGGCAGAGGCAGGAGGGTCCCTAAAGCTTGAGAGCAGCCAGTCTAGATAATTGGAGAGCTCAAGGTGGATGAGAAACCCTGTCTCAAAAGGCAAGGTGAGGAGTGAGGACAGGAAGACGTAAAACATCAGTCTCTGGCCTCGACACACATGTGAACACACACACACACACACACACATGCACACACATGCACATACACCACAGACATATATTCTCTCTCTCTCTCTCTCTCTCTCACACACACACACACACACACACACACACACACACACACATACACACACACGAATCTATTAAGTCAGTTTACATTGAAATAGCAGCCACAGCTGAATCACACCGGAGAGGCTGAGAACCCAGCCTTGGGTCCTTGAGGCTGGGAGCCCCAACAGTCAGAGTCACCAACACTGTAACTGTCTCTCACTTCAGAGGTCCACAACTTGGTAGTTAGTCCACAAGGCTGTTGCCTCAGCAGTCCTGATTTGGCACTGGAAGACTGGAAGGTTCCTGGAGAGCTGCTGGTCCCTGGTCTATGATAAAAAGCCTGAAATGTTGGTTTTGACACCAGGAAAGGAATCAGCAGCGGCAACAGCAGCAGCAACCATGAAACAAACCAATATAGAGGCAAGAGAGCAAAAGACAAAATCAGGGCCGGGCAGTGGTGGCACAGGCCGGGCAGTGGTGGCACATGCTGGGCAGTGGTGGCACAGGCCGGGCGGTGGTGGCGCACGCCTTTAATCCCAGCACTCGGGAGGCAGAGCCAGGCGGATCTCTGTGAGTTTGAGGCCAGCCTGGACTACAGAGTGAGATCCAGGAAAGGCGCAAAACTACACAGAGAAACCCTGTCTCGAAAAACCAAAAAAGAAAGAAAGAAAGAAAGAGAGAAAGAAAGAAAGAAAGAAAGAAAGAAAGAAAGAAAGAAAGAAAGAAAGAAAGAAAGAAAGAAATCAGCGTCCCCCTGAAATACCCTTTTGATCTGGGCTGCCAACAGAAGGTGCCCCCAAGGTCAGGGTGAGCCTTCCTGTATCAATCAAGACCATCGGGACAGTTCTTCAGCTGGGGCTCCCTACTCAGATGATGTTAATGTGTGGCAAGTTGACATCAGTATCAACCATACTTCTATGTCAATGCAAAATTCATTTATTTCATCTCCATGAGTTCCCAAAGTCTTAACAGTTCCATTATTGTTCAGAAGTCTATGCTGGGGCTGGAGAGATGGCTCCGCAGTTAAGAGTACTGTCTGCTCTTCCAGAGGGCCTGAGCTCTATTCCCACCATCCACATGATGGCTCACAACTGTCTGTAACTTCAGTTCTGGGGATTCTAGTGCCCTCTTCTGGCCTCTACAAGCACTGCATGCTTGTGGTGCACACACATTCATGCAGCCTAGACACCCATACACATAAAATATAAAGAAATAAATATTTAAAGAAAAAAAAAAGAAGAAGCCTACATTCATCAGAGAAGTGTTAGGGCATTTTCCTGACTTGTGAGAAAGTGAGTTCAATCCCCAGTCCAAAAAAATAAAATAATATAAAGTTCGTGTTCCAAGTCTCCCTTGGAATTCAAAGGGAGTCGCTGTCAACCAACGTACTTCTAAAATGTAATGGCACAGAGCAAACATTTCCATTCCACAAGGGAAGATATTCGATTTCCCTGGCACCTCCACCATCCTGGATTCTCCACGGCATTTCAGATTTCCCTTTACAGTTCCAGGGGGAGCATGGCATTGCTACACATGGCTTGGCCTCTTAGGCTTTCCTTTGCATCTAGGTGGAAGCCTCCATGACCCCACAACTCTTGTATTCTGCATGCCTGCAAACCAGCATGGTGTGCTTCCAGATTGAGGGACATCTAGGCCTTCTTAGAGTCTTCGAGTGTCTGGGCAGCTGAATCAGGGAAGGCATTTCCTTGATAGCTCTGTGCAAGTGGGACACCTAGAGCTCTTAATCCAAGTCTTTCAAATGAGTTAAAACTTTACACCCTTAATCCTGCAAAAGGTCAAAGTCAGCAAGTTCTTGAGGTACCCTCCAGGCACCTCTCTACTGTCCTGGTGCAAGGTACTTAATTTCTTTAATAGCATGCCCTTCTTACCCACAACTTTATATGTGCTCTTCTCCTGGCCAAATTGTACAATTGTCTAATCTCTCTGCACTACTGTTAGATCCTGATTCTCACTGTAAACCTGGGGAAACGCAGCCAGCACCAACCATGCCATGACCAGGATGCTATTCTGCTGTGGCACTTGCTCTGCCGAGCTGATTAGCCCCTGTCTTTTAAATTCAGCTTCGCTCAAATCCTCAAGACGCAGACAAATTCTTTGCCCGAATGTGACAGGAATGGCTTCTAGCCTAATCCCAAGTGGAGTCCTCCTTTCAACCTGAAACCCCGCGAGAACAGCCTTCGCGGTCCTCATCACCGCCAGCACTCCAGGCTGCATAACTCCTGCCAGAGCCGCCCATTGGGCTGTGTTTGTGGAATTCTCAGCTTTCTCTGACCTGCTTCACCATAGCGCTCCAAAAACCTTCTTGGAGCCAATTCCTAAGTCTTAAGACACGTGCGGTCAGGTTGGTCACAGCAACAGCTCTTCCTTCTCTGATACCATTTTTTTTCATTCGACTCTATATCTCATCACTGTGACAGTCCATCTGACACATCACCTTCAAGGATGAAGGACTTATTTTGGCTCACAGTTTGAGAGCGTTCAGTCCCAGCTACTTAGCCCCATGCACGAGAGCAATGCATCATGGTCGGGAAGCACATGAGAGAAGAGGTTCTTCATCTCACGGGGATAGGGAGCAGAGAAAGGAAGAGCTGGGACTCAGGTGTAACCTTCAAAGGCCCTCCCTCTGTAGCCCACCTTGGACAGTTAGTTCCCATCTCTTAAAATTTCCACAGCTTCCCAAAAGAGTGACAAGAATGGTCACCAAGTATTCAATACAAGAGCCTGCAGAGACGTTTCACATTCATAGCCTCACATTTTCATGGGGAGGGCAGGGAGGCGCTGTTGTAGAATATTATTTTAAGGTGTGCTACTTTTGTTTATGATGCATTTGTGCGAAGCTGTGTTCCTGTGCCTGTCTAAAATACCTGATGGTCTAATAAAGAACTGGATGGCCAATAGCAAGGCAGGAGAAATGATAGGCAGGGCTGGTAAGCAGAGAGAATATATAGGAGAAATCTGGGGGAGGGGGAGGAAGTAGCCAAAGAAGGAGGAGGACATCAGGGGTCAGTCACCAAGCTGCACAGCAAGCCACAGAGTTAAGAGCAAGGTTACAGAAGTAAGAGAATGGGAAAAGCCCAGAGGCAAAAGGTAGATGGGATAATATAAGTTAAGGAAAGCTGGCTAGAAACAAGCCAAGCTAAGGCCAGGCATTTATAATTAAGAATAAGCCTTCGTGTGTGATTTATTTGGGAGCTGGGTAGTGAGCCCCCCAAAAAGGAAAAACAGACAACAACAGGAGCATGTATATGTATATGTACCCCAGACTGTCATGAAGAGCTGGGAATTCGAAGTAGATCCAGGCTTAAGCTCCTGGACAGCCCAAGAAACAAGTTCCTTCAGGTAAAAAAAAAAAAAAAAATTACCAGATCTACAGTTTCATTGGCTCAACATTAAGGTGGTCCCTTTTTTTTTTTAAATGTATAACTATTACTTATAACTATTCTAGTCAAGAGTCCTTGGGGGCTAGAGAGATAGCTCAGTGGTCAGAGCAGTTTGCTGTGCTGCAGCAGACATGGGAAGGAGCCTCCCTACAGCTTTGGAGAGAGCTGTAGACTGCTCTCGGTGTCGAGCTCTGGCCTTGGGATCGTGAGGGAATCGATCCCGGTTACTTTAGCCAACTGGATGTGGTAGGTTATGTTGTTAAAGCAATACTAGGAAGTGACTAGAGGATCTCAAAAGTGTTGCATCACTCTGTACCCATCATGTCCACCCTGTGTGAGACGTCAGGTGTGTGGGTATGGAGCCCCACGCCCACCTGCCTTAATGATTAGGAAGTCAACAAAAATATAACTTATGGCCCCATTCCATGCATGCCTGGTCCTCTGGAGATGTATTGCTCCATCTGCCAGCAGTGACCCAGACTGCTATGGGGTCTGACTCCTCTGTTGTTCCGGCTAGTTGCTGACCCTAGGACTTGGTCCCTATTTTCTACCTTGATATTACTGTTCACTCATGGCCTGGGAACATCTGTCCATGCTTAATGGGATTGGTGTGGGAAAGTGTGTGGGACTGAAGTGAGGCTTTTCCTGCAAATGATACGTGAGCTCGAGTCTGGCCTCTGCCATCAGGATGTTATCAGGGGATGGGATGGAATGGAAAGTGGTTTCCCCTAGAGGAGAAGAAGCAAAGACCCTTTAGAGCAGTGGTTCTCAGACTTCCTAATGCTGTGACCTTTTAATATGGTTCCTCATACTGTGATGACCCCCCCAACCATAAAACTGATTTTATTCCTACTTAATAACTGTAACTTTGCTAGTGTTATGAATCAGAATGTAAATATATGTTTTCAGGTGGGCTTGAGGGTCGCAACCCACAGGTTGAGAACCAGTGCTCTGGATGCACAGCCAATGGTGTGGAGTCAGCCCAGAGCCACACCATTCTATAAATGGTTCCTGTATGAAACACAAGCCTGATGTATGAGGCATGGAGCCCCAGCCCTGGGCTTGGGAGAGGAGACAGTCTCTAGAGTGACTGAAGCGACCCAAGCCAGGTTAGGGGACAAGTCCAAAAAGGCCATTTGAAAGAGAGAACACTTTACCGGTGAGAAGAGCCAGTGATACATGCTGACATGAACATGAAATTTGAGCCCGAATGTGGTGCTATTGTGTTCCCCAAAATATTGTGCACCCTAATAAACTTATCTGGGGTCAGAGACAGAACAGCCACAATATTAAACATAGAGGATAGGCAGTGGTAGCACACGCCTTTAATCCTAGCATTCCAGAGGCAGAAATCCATGTGTTCAAGGATACAGTCAAGCATGGTGACACACACCTTTAATCCCAGAAAGCCAGCCTTTAATCCCAGGGAGTGACGGTAGAAAGAGAAAGATATATAAGGCGTGAGGACCAGAAACTAGAAGCATTTGGCTGATGAAGCATTTGGCTGGTTAAGCTTTCAGGCTTTGGAGCAGCAGTTCAGCTGAGATTCATTCTGGATGAGGACTCAGAGGCATCCAGTCTGAGGAAACAAGATCAGCTGAGGAACTGGCAAGGTGAGATAGCTGTGGCTTGTTCTGCATCTGATCTACCAGCATTCACCCCAACAACTGGCCTCAGGTTTTATTTTATTAATAAGACTCTTTAAGATTCATGCTACATCCAAAGGCTGGTAAACTCCCAGCTCATCGCCGTAAACAGCGGGTGGCTCACCTTCCAAGCTTTTGTACATAGAAGAAAAAATTCAAACTCCAGTGTACTTTGGTCACAATGTGCTTATTCCATTTTACTTTTTACATGTGAACGTCTTTCATTCTTGGTGAAACATAGAAACATAAATCGTTGATCTGCCTTGTCTTTTTTTTGATGTTGTTGTTGTTTAAGACAGTGTCTTGAGTAACCCAGGCTGGCCTTGAACTTCTGACCTTTCTGCCTCCATTTCCCAAGTGCTGGGATTACTTGAGTGTAACATCTGCCTTTTAACTTGTCATTTAAAAAAGGTTTCTTTGTTTGTATTTTAGCATATAGGTGTTTTGCCTGAGTGTATATCTGTGCACTACATGCATGTCTGGTGCCCGAGGAGGAGAGGAGAGCGTCAGATCCCCTGGAACTGGAGTTACAGACAGTTGTGAGCTGCCATGTGGGTGCTGGGAACTAAACCCAGGTCTTCTTCAAGAGCAGCCAGTGTTCCTAACCACTGGGCCATCTTTCCAGCCTTTAACATGTCGTTTTAATTGCAAGAGTTATTATTTTTACTTTCCCATTAATAAAAAAGTACAATGGACTCTCATGTCCTCGGGTTCCACGTGTAGAGTCCACCAACCCCAGACTGAAGACATTCGAAATGGTAAATTGCCTCTGTGCAGATCCTGTAGGAACTTTGTGTGTGTGTGTGGGGTCATTGCTCCCTAAATGATACGCTATAAGAACTATTAATATGTAGGCAGCATTGGGGATCCCTTCCCACTCTCAGGAGCTTTTCCTCTTTTCCTTGGTACATCTATTTTTCACCCTGTGCTAAAGCTATTTACATATGTCTACATGGTGTGAAGTATTGCGTCATCTAGAAATGGTTATGACTGCAAGGGAGGACACATGGACATGACATGCAAATATCACTCCACCTTATGTCAGGAATTCAGATTGGTACCTCGGGGAAGTCATAGCATCAATTGCTGATGGATACTGAGAGGTGGTTATATCTGGTCACCTGGGTTGAGGTGAGGTTAAAGAGAGGGAGGTTGTAGTACTTACTGCAGACGTATGTTGGGTACCAGGTCGATGTGCAGTTCCTGGATGATGACTGCAAGAAGAATGTGACTTGCTGGGCATGGTGGTGTAGGTAGGTCTGTTATCTCTGAACAGAGGAGGCGGGAGACCGAGGCAGGTGGGTCTTTGTGAGTTTGAGGCTGGCCTGGTCTATAGAGCAAGTCCAGGCCAGCAAGGGCTACATGGTGAGATTCTGTCTCAAAATAAAGAAGGATGTGACTGACCCCTTTTGTCAACTCCCCTTTCTAGGGACTGATGCCGGACCAGGGAGGCAGGGAGCTGGCGGCAGGAGAGAGCTGCCTGCCTGTAGCTCCCAATCCATCAGCTGCTGACAATCGAGGCCCCCCACGAGGGCTCCAGGCCCAGCTGCTGGGCAACAGCAGGCACTAAACAGGAGTTGCTCCCCGGGCCTCGGGCCTCACACTCCCCTCCTAGGTCAACAGACAGAAGGGGCTGTCAGCCAGGTTAGGACAGGAAAGATTAATGGAGCAGGTGCAGGTTGGGCTAGGACAACCACCTGGCCTGACAAAGTCCCTCCTGGAGACTGAATGCCTGACCCAGGCCAAGAACCAGGCCAGGTATCATCCAGCTGGTCTTCGTCCTGGCAGAGATAGCTTCCGCGGCCCACTTTTCCCTGCCCTCACCTGGCCACACCTGGTCACATCTGGCTGCACCTGCCCTCCCATGGGAGGCCTCAGAGAAGCCCTGGTGACACTTGAAATGTCCTTCTTTTCCCAGGGTTCCAAGTAACTCACTACTGAAAAGGGGGACTTTTTTGGTTTTTGTTTGAGACAGGGGCTATGTAGCTCAAGCTGGCCTGGAAGCTGCCATCCTCCTGTCTCAGCCTTCTGAGTGTGGGGACAATCAGCATTGCAAAACCAGTTACAATCACCGAGTGAAGTCACCATTCCTCTTCTGGGGATTTTAACTGTGGGCAATGATACAGCCAGAGACACAGACCCGGCACCGTCGCCCACCCGAGGAGTCCTCTTTTCCTTTGGACCCTCCCCTCAAGTAAAGCTAGACCCTTGACTTTGCAGCAGAAAAAAAGTTTTGTGGGGTTGGAGAGATGGCTCAGTGGTTAAGTGCTCATAACGTTCTTGTAGAGGACCCAGGTTCAGTTCCCCGCACCCATGCCAAGCAGCTCACCACCACCTGTAACTCCAGTTCTGTAACACTGTGCCTCTGGCCTCCTCCGGCACCCGCACACACATGCGTGCATGCACACACGCAGACACACAAACATCTACATAATCAAAAAATTTTTTAAATCTCTGGTGTGGTGGTCCATTCTTTTACTCCTAGAACTTAGCTGGTGGAGACAGGCAGATCTTTATGAGTCTAAGCTATCCTGGCCTACCTAGAGAATTCCAGGCCAGCCTGAGCTACCTAGTAAGACCCTATCTCAATAAATAAAATATAAAAATAAATCTTAAAAACAGAATTTCAGGAAAACATAGTATGCAACAAAGTTAGAGTTTATTAAAAAGAGATTTTTAAAACTTTTATTTTACATGTATGGGTGTTGTGTTTACATTCCTGGTACCTTCAAAGGCCAGAAGAGTGCATCCAAGTCCTCCGGAACTGGAGTTACAGATGGTTGTGAGCTGCCATGTGGGTGCTGAGTATCGAACCCAGGCTCTCCGGAAGTGTAGACAATGTATCTAACCACTGAGAAATCTCTCCAGCCCCTAAAAAGACATGTTAAAAAATGTAGATTTATGAACAGAGGTTAATAGAAAGATAAGCGCTCAAGGAAAGAATCAGACACATCTGAGAGGGTGGGTGTGGGCTTCTTACAGCGGACTCCTTTGTTGTCTTTACAATAGCTATGTGCGTGCGTGCATGCGTGTGTGTGTGTGTGTGTGTGTGTGTGTGTGTGTGTGTGTGTGTATGTGTGTGTGTATAATTTTGTAGGTTCAGAAGTTACCTTCAAAGGAACCTAAATGACGTCACAGGCGGTTTCTGGGGTGCGCTGGACAGGACCACAACATAAAGTAACATCCAGGTCACAGGGTTCATCTTTGCATTGTAACCAAATGTTCACAGCCTTGCCTGTGAGACACTCAAGACCTACCCAGACAAGTGACACCATCTTCAATTGCCCAGCCTTCAGACCTAGTTCATTGCTTGTTAGCATTGTTAGGTGAAACTGCCTCTATACAAAAGACATACTGGACTAGGGAGACACCTCATCAGGTAAAGTGCTTGTCCCACGGGCGTGAGGACTCAGAGTTCAGATCCACATAAAAAGCCACGCATGTGTGGCAGCCCACGTGTAACCCCAGAGCACGGAGGCAAAGATGGGAAACCACTGGAACAGGTGGCTAGGCAAACTAAGGGAAACAGCGAGCTCGGAGTTCAGTGAGAGACCCTGCCTCCTTGGTATCTAAGGTGGAGAGAGATTGAGGAAGACGCCTGGCATCAACCTCCACACAAATGCACACCCTGATGCATGTGCATCTCACATTCATGGAAACACACCTACATCTCAAAGAAAAGGAATGTCTTTATGCCAGCAACCTTCACAGCAAATGTCATTAAATGTGCTGTTGTTGTTGTTGTTTTATTATTATTATTATTATTATTATTATTATTATTATTATTATTATAAACAGGGTCTGACTATGTAGCCAGAGCTGGCTTGGAACTTGCTATGGAGACCAGGCCGGCCTTAAACTCGCAGAGATCCATCGGCCTCTACCTCCTATGAGCAGAGATTAAAGGCGTGCGCCACCCACCTGGCTATGCAAAAATTCTTGATTCTCCAATGGCAAGAGTTTGACCAGACTCCAAAGAGTATGGCTCTGTTTCCTCCCCATAATTTTTTTTTTCTGTCCTGCCTCAGTGGTCATCCTCCTGACTCAGCCTTCTAAGTGCTAGGATTATATGTGTGCCACCATGCTCAGTTTGGCAAAGATAGTCTTTGTTTAAGATTTACTTTTTTTTTTTTTGTGTGTGTGTGTGTGTACATCTGAGGGTCTGTGTGTTCACTGCAAGAAGTACAGTGTCTGAGGAGACCAGAAGAGAACTGGCTACCCCAGAACTGAGTTACCGATGGTGGTACACTGCCCGTGTGAGTGCTGGAAATCAAACCCACATCTTCTGCAAGAACATCAATGCTCTTAACCACCGAGTCCAGCTCCATACATACTGTATACACAAAGATGAGTATTTGCCAGGCGGTGGTGGTGGCGCACGCCTTTAATCCCAGCACTCGGGAGGCAGAGGCAGGTGGATCTCTGTGAGTTCAAGGCCAGCCTGATCTACAGAACTAAGACAGCTAGGGCTATTACAGAGATAAACTTTGTCTTGAAAAACCAAAAATCAACCAACCTAACAAACAAACAAAAACCGAAGATGTGTGGGTGGGGGGAGGTTGGTTCAGGTTTTGGTTTTAAGACAGGATCCCAGGCAGCACAGACTGACCTCAAACTCCACGTAGCCAATGATGGTCTTGAACATCTGACTCTCCTTCTTCCACGTCCCTAGGGCTGGGATGACATGTGTCACATGCTGTTTCAGATGACCAAGGCACACATGCAAGCATACCTCAGAACCTGCAGTGGGAGAGGTTGATTCCAGGACCCCCAAAAAATACTAAAATTCATGGGGGGCTCAAGCCCCTTGGGTAAGGTGCACAGAGCTGGTGCGTATCCTCCCATGCACTGTGAACTATTTATAGACTGCAGATAAGCATGGGCGCTACGCAAATAGTTGTTAATGCATTATATGGTTCAAGAATAATCACAAGAAAAAAAGCAAGTTCCCAATCTACATTTCCCTTTTTTGTTTGTTTGCTTTTTTTTTTTTTTTTTTAGACAGAGTCTCTTTGTGTAGTCTTGGCTGTCCTGGAACTTACTCTGTAGCCCAGGCTGGCCTCGAACTCACAGAGACCCGCCAGCCTCTGCCTTCCAAGTGCTTCGCTTAAAGGTGTGCGCCACCACTCCCAGCTTGCAAGATCATTTCCAAATACCCTCAACCCAAGGATGGTTGAATCCTCAAGTGAGGAACCCCGGGATGCAGAGGGGTGACCACGTACCATTTTATTATTTCTTTAAGAAAACGTCTCAGTGTGGAACTGCTGGGTCAGATGTGTGTTCTGAACGACTTGTGAACGTTTGGCTACAGGCTTGGCCCGTGCTTCTTGCAGCCTGTAAGCCAGTCGCTGTCCTCTCTGTACTAGAGTCCAGGGGGGCTGTTGGAAGAGGGCAGTGCATGCCCAGAGGTTGGTGTTCAGGCCAATAGAGAAGGAGCCCCACCCTCTTGGCATGTGTCACCCAGCTTCCAACCAGAGATGACGGACAGGTGGGTGCTTGGGAAGTGAGTCCCCTAGGCTGCACAACAGTCTAGAAGTCATAGGATGGAGGGCAAAATTCCCCAGGGGAGAGGAAGTCCGAGAAGGTATCTCAGAGACAGGGACACTTGCAGAGCCTTGCCAGAGAAGAGGGTGTGGCTGGTTCAGCATGAGCCTTGGCAGGGGGGAGATGGGGGAATGGGGGGATGGGGGGTGGGGGGATGGAGGCAGGTAGTCTGTCCTCCACCATGGCTCCTTCCCTACTCATGACTCACCTTAGGTGAGTTCTCAACAGTAAAGCCCTGCCCCGTGGCCAGACCTGAGCTGAGAACAATTATCAGCTTTGTGACCTTGAGTGGTTGGCTCCCTGTCCCGGGCTGCCCCTTGGCTCTCCCATCTGCACACTCCCTGGTGACTACAGGGATTGAAGGGGTGGCGCAGCCTTGGAAAATGCTGACCAACCCAAGGGGTGAACCATCGAGAAATAAAGGTGTCTTTCTAATTCCTGTCCCAAAGTGGAAGTGTATCATAACTCCATGTTCTCATTATAAAAACTCTCTCCTGCCTATAGGACAGTGAGCACCAGGGCTGAGATTACCCTTCAGCATGAAGACAGGGAGCCCCGTGGGGTACAACTGGAGCAGGGGTGGGGTGGGGTGGGGTTCTGCCAGCTTGGGAGAGATGGATCTGAGGCTGTGGAGATAGAAGGCAAGGACTCCCAAGGCCCCCTGCCTCTGCCCCTCCCCTGGCTTCCTCTGCATGGGGCGGCCAGCTGGTCCCTGACCTTGTGCTCTGACAATGATTTAACCACTGGGTGGGGGTGGGGAGGGATCTGTAGAGCTGTCAGTAGTGGAGGGGATTCAGCCTGGCTCCTCTGCGCTCGCTCACCGCGCCAGCCCCCCACCCCCCACCCCCCACCCTCCACCCCCCTCCCCAGTCATACCCCAGCAAGGTACTAGGAATGCACTCAACCTACAAAATCCTGCATCCATTTCCCTTCCATCGGCGCCAGCTTCCCTTGGTGTAAACTGGGGCAACTGAAATACTGTCCTCCTTCTCCTGTCCCGTGATGAGGAGACACTGGTCACAGCATGTAGGGGAAACGGTGCGCCCTGGAAATTCAGGAACCTTGGCTCATACTGACACCGCCCTGTGTCTGTGGGAGAAGCCAGTGCAAGGACCGTGGGAGAGTGAGCATGCTTGAAAAAAGCAGCCATGTCAGGGACGGTGGCCATCGAAAGACCACATCCTGCTAAATCACGCTCTCTATTTCTATGCCACAATGAAGACAACCCCCACCCTCTCTCTCTTTGTTTGAATTTTGGTTTTATGAGGCAGAGTCGTAAGTAGCCTAGACACACTACAAAGCCATGGACGACCTGCTTCTACCTTCCTGTGCTGGAAGGGGCAAGCGCGCATCGCCACGTCAGGCGAGACAGAATTTTCCAAGGGAAGTTGGGAATTCAGATTCGTGAATATCTTCCCGGTGTCGGCAGCTAATTGGAACAACAACACACAGAGCATCTCGGTGACACCTGCGGTACTACCACATGAGGAGGAAAAGCAGAAGGGTCAGGAGTTCAAACTCAACTCTGGTTACGTAGGCTGTTCGAAGTCAGCCTACGCTACAAGAGACTTTGTCTAAAAGAGGGGATGGGTAGCTAGGGAGATGACTCGGTTGGTAAGGTCAAGCATGTGCAGGTATGAGGACCTAGGTTTGGATTCTTAGCACCCATTGTAGAAATTAAAAAGCCAGGGTCAGCAGGATATGCCTGTGACCCCAGCACTGGGGGTAGCAGTGACGGATCCCTAAAGCTCATTGGCTGGTAGCCTAATCAAATCAGAGAGCTCTGGGTTCAGTAAGAGATACTGCCTCAAGAAATTAGGCAGAGAAGTGATCAAGAAAGACCCCTAAAATCAACCTTTGGCTTGTGCGCGTGTGCGTGCGCACATGAACACCTACCCCCACACATGTGCACACACACACAAACAAGTACATACAAGTTGTATGAGTACATACAAACATACACATACACACAGAGAATTCCAATTCCAAAAAAAACCAAAAACCATACCCCCCAAAAAATAAGGTGGATTCAAAATTAGAAGTCAACTTCCTAAACAAACCTATAACACATGAGGAGATTGAGCCAAGCGTGATGGGCCCCACCTTTAATCCCAGCACTGGGGAGTCAGAGACAGGCAGATAGCTCTGAGTTTGGGGCCAGCCTGGTCTACATAGCAAGTTCCAGGAATAGCCAGAGATGCATGGAGAGACCTGTCTAAGAGGGAGAGAGAGTAATAAAAAGCCTTCCAACTAAAAAAGTCCAGGACCAGATAGATTCACAACAGAATTCTACCAGACTTTCAAAGAAGATCTACAGCCAGTCCTTTTTAAACTGTTTTTTTTTTTTTAAAAAAAAAAAAAAAGGAAAAAGAAGGAAAGGAAGGAAGGAAGGAAGGAAGGAAGGAAGGAAGGAAGGAAGGAAGGAAGGAAGGAAGGAAGGAAGGAGCACTTCCAAACTCCTCCTCCGAAGCCAGTATTACTGACCCACAAGCCAGATAAAGGTGCAACAACAAGAGAAAACTATAGGCCAATCTAATGCCCGTAGACTCAAAAAGTGCTCAATAAAATCCTTGCAAACAGAACACAAACATACATCAAAATGATTATCCACCATCACCAAGTTGGCTTTGCCCCTGAAACGCAGGGATGGTTCAACATACAGAAGTCAATAAATGCAATAAAGCACATTAATAAACTTAAAGAAAAAATTACATGATCATCTCAAATAGATTCAGAAAAAAACCTTTTGACAAAATCCAACATACATTCATGATAAAAGTCCTAGAGAATGTAGGACTAGGGGGAACATGCCTCAACATAGCATAAGGTATACATGAGAAACCCACAACCAACATCATCCTAACTAGAGAAAAGCTTGAGGCAATTCCACTGCCCTAGGGATGAGACAGGGATGTCCATTATCCCCACTCCTTTTCAACCTCCTGCTGAAGTACTATCTGGAACTAAGGCAAGAAAAGGAAATCAAAATGGATACAAAGATGGAAAGAAGAAGTCAAATTATTCCTATTTGCAGATGATATGATCCTATACATTAGAGATCCCAAAAGATCTACCAGGACACTTCTAGAAATGATAAACAAGTTCAGCAATGGGGTAGGATATAGAATCGACTTGCACAAACCGATAGCTGTTCTATGACACACACCAGCAACACACATACAGAGAAGGAGCTCATGGACACACTCCCATTCACAATAGCCTCAGAAAATATCTAAGTGTAAACCTAACCATGGAGGGAAAGGACATCTAGCTATGATGAAAACCTTAAAACTCTGAAGAAAGAGGTAAAGACACTAGAAAGTGGAAAGACATCCCACACTCATGGATTGGCAGAATCAACATTTTGAAAATGACCATTATACCAAAAGCTATTTATAGAGTCAATACAATCCCAATTAAAATCCCCATCTCACTCTTTACGGAAATAGAAAAGAACTATCCTAAAATTCATATGG
Source organism: Peromyscus maniculatus bairdii (assembly GCF_049852395.1). NCBI lineage: Eukaryota > Metazoa > Chordata > Mammalia > Rodentia > Cricetidae > Peromyscus > Peromyscus maniculatus. Next base: position 26,282,222 of record NC_134872.1, on the reverse strand, counting down.
AACCACAAAGGACCCTGGATTGCTGGAGGGATTACAGTTCCAGACCGCAAGATACGTTACAGAGCCATGGCAAGGACATACACATGTCACTGACACAAAATCAGACATGTGGGTCAATGGAACAAACCTGAAGTTCTAACATGAGCACATGTAACTTCACCTGTTTATATTTGACAAAGATGCCAGAAACACACACTAGAGAGAATGGGAGGAAAAGTTGTCTTCAGCAAACGGTGCTTGGAAAACTGGATGTCCACCTGCAGAAAAACAAAATTAGACCTGTATCTATCACCTTGTACAAACATTAACTCCAAGCTGGGCGGTAGTGGTACATGCCTTTAATCCCAGCACTCGGGAGGCAGAGGCACGTGGATCTCTGTGAATTCGAGGCCAACCTGGTCTCCAAAGCGAGTTCCAGGAAAGGCACAAAGCTACACAGAGAAACCCTGTCTTGAAAAATCAACAAAAGAAATATCTCAAAAACGTTCATTGTCTCAAGCAATTGGGGAAATGCAATCAGAAGAACTTTGAGATTTCATCTCACCCAGAATGGCAAAGCACAAAACACCCTGCAATAAATGTCAGGGGGGTGGGGGGTGAGGGAAAGGGAACCCTCCATCGCTGTTGGCAAGATCGCAAACCAGGGCAGCCTCTGTGGATATCAATGTGGAGAATCCTCAGAAAGCTTAAAAAAAAAAAATCTACCATATAACACAGCTACATCACTCCCCGACATATGCCCAAAGGGCTTGACATCCTATTCCACAGATTCCCTGCTCAGCCATGTTCATGGCTGCTCTATTCACAATAGCTACGAAATGGAAACAACCTAAATGTCCTTCAACAGAAGAATGGATGCTGAAAATGTGCTTCGTGTACACTGTGGAATACTATTCAGCTGTAAAGAAAACTTGAATCATGAACTTTGCAGGTAAATGGGTGGAACTAGAAAAAAATCACATTTGGTCAGACAACCCAGACTCGGAGAGACACATTCCACATGTTCTCTCATCTGAGGTTCCTAGCTCCAAATCTTCAGTTATACGTGCATATCCTGGAGTAACTATAGAAACCAGGAAAGTAAAAAGGGACCATTGTGCGGGCGGGGTTGGGAAAAGAGAGGGGGAATAGCAGGGTACAATGACCTGAGGGGGTCACTGGAAAATCTAGGGACTCAAGGGAGGGGAGAGAGAAACAGATAAGAGAGGGAGGGCTAAAATTACAGTAAGGGTGTCTGAAAATTTCCTAAGGAATCAAACTGCTAACTATCTACCTAAAAACACCTATAATACTCACAGGTCAGTCTATAAGCATATATATCAATGAAATTTTCTTCTGGGCTGAAAATGTTCCCTCCAAGAGCCACAGACCTTCAAACACAAACTACCAACACCAGGCAGGAGAAGCCCTCTTTGGAGTTGTTGGCCAGGGTTGTCCAAGAGACCCCCCAAAGCATTCAGGCTATCACTGTCGCCCTTGGTGACGCCCACCCCCCCCCCACCCCCCCACCCCCACCCCCCCCCCCCCCCCCCGCGCCCCTGAGGTAGAAAGTAAGTCCCTATTGCTGAAGACACCTTGCACTTCAGAACAGGGCTCTGAGACCCCTGAGCTGGAACTGACCTGAAGGCATCCTCCTGAGAACTAGCTCTCATAGGACTAGAAAGCCAAGCATACCTCCAAAGAAGGAAACCAGCCGTCCTAACCAACTGGGATGCCTAGAAACTACCACAATGACCACGACGACGGCACTATAACCCTAAGGGTGCTATAGTGGCACACACACCTTGGTGATAACCAACGGCTCCCTAACTGGACCTAAGACCCTCTTAACAAGAGAGAAACCGTGCCTGGTACTGGGAACCTAGCCAAGCACCCAGGGCTAGTGAGGTCGTGGATCTTGAAGAAGAACCTACAACTACCACTTTACTAAACCAATATAATCCCTAACTATATACCAAATATCTGTCCCTATACCCACAGATACATGTAGTCTCAGCCCTTGTCAAGGAAACTTCTCTTTACAGCTGACGGAGACCACGACGGAGGGCCACAACCTGTCAAAATAACACGACTTCCATAAAGCTCAGGGATCGATCTGGAAGAAGGGGCAGAAAGATGGTAAGGGCTAGAGAAGCTCGGAGTGTGCCATGAGATTGTGTCTCCTGGAAATGTCAGAAGCTACACAGACCGTGTCCCCCAACACAGCTGCCTTCCCACATCAATCACTCGTGGAGAAAATGCCTCACTGACTTGTCTACAGGCCAATCTGGTGGGGACATTTTCTCAGTTGGGGTTGCCTCTCGCCAAACGACGCCAGTGTGTGTCAAGTTGACACAAAACTAGCCAGGGCCGGGCGGTGGTGGTGCACGCCTTTAATCCCAGCACTCGGGAGGCAGAGGCAGGCAGATCTCTGTGAGTTCGAGGCCAGCCTGGTCTAGAGTGAGTTCCAGGAAAGGCGCAAAGCTACACAGAGAAACCCTGTCTCGAAAAACCAAAAAAAAAAAAAAAAAGCAAAACAAAAAACTATCCAGGACGGCAGGTAAAGCGCTCGTGAAGCAAGCCTGTTAACCTGAGTTTGACCCCTGAAACCAACAAAAAGGATGAAAGGAAAGAACTGCGCAAAGTTGTCCACAGCATGCACACATCACACACATACACACACACACACACACACACACACACACACACACACACACGCGCGCGCGCGCACAGGGACTTTCACACATGGATGCACACACACATCACACATGTGCATGCATATGCATACAACACACACATACACACATGCATGCAAGCACTTGTACACACGCATGTACACATGCACATCACACACACTCATGCACTCCCACACACATGCATGCATGCAGGCACACAAGCGCACTAATAATAATAATATCGATTCTCCAAAATAGAAATAAATGATACACGTTTAGGGGAGGAAAGCACAGGAAACCCTAGAACAGGAGATCTCTGCACTAAGATTTAGGTCTGGGCTGGGGATGTGGCTCATGGTGGCACTCACTTGTCTTGTCCAGGACTCAGGCTTTGATCCTCAGCACCACCTTCGCCAACAGAGGACTTATGTTTGGAGAGGTCCCTTTAGCCGTTGGAGAAATACTGAGCAGACTCTCTGTGAGGAACCTGTGGTTCATAGGGAGAAGAACACCACACCGTGGAGCAAGGGGGAGGCGGTTGAAGTCAAGAAAGTTGCGTCAGCTGGACGGGGCACCTGCCTTTAACCCAAGCACTGGGGAAGTGGGCAGCGGGGGTCTCCAGAGTTGCCTGATGTGAAATCACACACAGGAAGGAAGGGAGGGAGGGAGGGGAGGAGGAAGGAAGGAAGGAAGGAAGGAAGGAAGGAAGGAAGGAAGGAAGGAAGGAAGGAAGGAAGGAAGGAAGGAAGGAAGGAAGGAAGGAAGGAAGGAAGGAAGGAAGGAAACCAAGAGAGAGGATTCACCAGAGTCAAGGGACTGACTAGTCATAGGCAGGGAGTCAGGAAATGCTGGGGCCCACACAGCCGACTGGATCGGGCTTCTCGGTCAAGTAAGCCAGTTTCAACAAGCTCTTGGCCCACTGGGGTGAAGTAGGAGGAAGGGTAGCAGGAGGGGGTCTGATGTGCTGGCTGCTGCTTTCACTATTTGTGGATTTTTTTTTTCTTTTCTCCAGGCTTCCTGACTGCTTCAACCTGCCCACCTCTCTCTTCTTCACTTTCCCTCTCTTCCCTAAGCAGCTGACTTAACTGGAGACCCTCTGAGAATTATTGGGGGTCAGGCTCTTCTCCGCGAACATTCTGAGAACAGGGGTGACGCATGTGTGTGCCGGCCTAAAGCCCAGAAGGGTTCCTAAGTGTCCACGTTCTGGTGGGTGTGGCTTGATCCGAGCTCCGCCCCCAACAAGCCCCGCCCCTTCTTCACGATGCCTGAATGTCCTAGGTGATAGGGGTCAGAGTTGTATCATCCTTGGGGACTAAGCACCTTGAGGGCCAGAGTGACCCCCAAAAGCCTTTAACATGGTGGATGAAGAGGCAATATGCCAGTTTGGAGAGGGGACTGAATTTCAGGAGAGGATTGGCTCGGAAGTTAAAAAGCCACCTCCTCCAAAAACACCCCCAAACCCCTACCCTCCCTACCACCCCCCCACCCCACCCCAACCCCCGCCGTCCAAGCCCTCCATCCCTCAGTCCTGTGTCCTGTTAGAGTCCGGTTTAGTCTCCTCCGAACAGGAGAATTCAGGCAGGGGAGAGGGGCGGGCTGGCTGGCGACAAAGGGACTTGCTGTGTGGCCTGGAGGCTCAGAGCTTTTGAAGGCCGATTTGCTCTGGCTGGGCGGGAGGAAGCCGGAGCTAATTTCCTCACAAGGGGGTCTGCAGCCCTTCCTTCCTAGGGGAAGGAAAGAGGGGGCTGGGCCTGCAACTGTCTGCCTCCTCTGGCTCCTGACTCCTCCTGGGACCCTCGTGGCTCCTCCACGGAGCGCAAAGTAGATCTACCAAATAACACAGTGAACCCCCAGTTTGTCCCTGTTTTTTGGAGAGGAAACGATGCACTTAGCTTCAAATAAGCAAAGTTGAGAGCAACCTGGAGGTGGAGACACCCGCGACCCAGGGGAGGAGGAAGGACTCCTCCAGTGTAGCCTTTTTTAATCTCTAGAGAGATGCTTTTATTCCGTCCTTGCCATAGGGAATGAGGTCCAGGAGATGCCCGGGTTTGCTAACCACTCCAGAGAGCCCCAGATTCCACTCAGGCCCTTGACCACCCCAACACCCGCTGAAGCTTCCAAGTGTTGGGTAATTCTAATCATCTCGTTTTAGAATTAGTTTCTACTTTTTTCTAATTGCAGCTAGGATGTAAACTTTTTTTAAAAAAAAATCCTTATTACATTTAATAATTAATTAATTTGTGTGTGTGTGTGTGTGTGTGTGTGTGTGTGTGTGTGTGTGTGTGTGCTCACAGATGTGCAGGCCAGAGGACAACTTGTTCTCTACTTCTACTCTGTGGGTCCCAGTCCCAAGATGGAACTCAGGCCACTAGGCTCAGTAGTAAGGGCTTTTATCCATTGAGCCATCTACCTGGACTTTTTATTTTTATTTTGTATGCCAAGTTTAAATAATGGACTTTCAATAAATGCAAAGGAAGGGTAAAGGCCAGATGTGAGGCGCTGTGGGCTGGCCACTCGGTGGGTGACCGAGGTGGTGACAGACAGTTATGAGGAGGAGCTGCCCTCAGCAGCCTGGAGTCTTGTCTTCTCCGCTCAGATGACTCTTCGGAGAGGGGCCCTTGGGACCTGGAGCTCTGGCCAATGGCATATGTTTCATCTCCCTGCCTGAATACAGGTCCTCAAGTCCCCGTTGGGACTTCGTTCCTCTCCACTTCCCTACACACACACACTAACGCAATTCACTCACATACACACTCAGTCACACTCTCACACACACACTCAAACAGGCTCACACACACTCTCTCAGACACACACTCACACACAAGCTCACACTCTCATTCACTCACATATACACACACACACACAATACAGTCACACACACATTCACTCGTGTACACACTCAGTCACACACACATTTTCACACACTTGCACACAAGCTCATACACACTCTTTCTCTCTCACACACACTCACACATAATTCACTCATGTACACACTCAGTCACACACACACACACACACACACACAGGCTTGCTCTCCCCCCAACACACACACACACACACACACCAGGTTCCCTTCTCCTTCTCCCTCCCCCCCCCTTTTCTGCACACCCCTTCAGGAGCCCCTTTGTGAGGTAATTGGATTTCTCCCCTTGTTAGCTTGCAATGAAAATGTCATCTATTCCAGGCCACCGCCAGGGAGGGGCCAAGCCCCCATTCAGCCACCAAGTCCAGAGCTGTGAAGCTATTCAGGCCTTCCAGCCTCCCAGTGGGGCAGCTGCCGGCTGTCTCCCCTGACAATGCCCCTCTTCCCCTCTGGCCTAGCAGCATGCCAGCCTGTGAGCAGCCCTGACAGATCTGGAGCTGGGTGACTGGATTCTGGGACTTCCGGAACCCCCTTTGGTCAGGAGAGGAATTTCATTTTAAGGGCACCCCCCCCAATGCCACCACCAACTTTGGGGGCACATGGGATGGAGCAGGAGGGGAATGAGGGGAGCTCAGTAACATTGGGAGCACTTGAAAAGCAGGAGAGGCTACAAAGGACAGACCCTGTTTGGGGAAGATGGGTATCGGAACAGTTCACCATTATCAACTTGAATCACCATGGAGACGCACGTCCAGGTGATAACTGAGAAGGCAAGACCCACAGTGGATGCAGTTGGCACCATCCAGTGAACAGGGGTCCCACACTGAATTTAAAAAAAAAAGGAAAGAGTAGGGCTTTGGGAGATGGCTCCTTCTGCAAAGTGCTTGCTGAGTAACACAGAGATGAGATGAACGCATGTGCATCACTCTGTGCTTCCTGACTGTGGATGTGATGTGTCCAGCTGCTTCAGCCTCCTGCCGTCTTGACTTCCCCGGCTGTGATGGACTGTAACTCTGAACCAGAAGAAACCCTTTAAACTGCTTTTGCCAGAGTATTTTATCACAGTCCCAGGGAAAGTAGCTAAGATGGTCACCTGGTGGAGCCAACCCTTCTGCCAGTCAAGAGGGGCGAGAATATTTCTAGCTGACTTTGCAACTGGGGCTTGGGCCAGGGAAGGCAGGCTGTGGTCGATCAACCGATCAATCGATCGGCAGGTAGAGCCTGTTTGCTGAGTCTCCTTGGCTTGGTGACACTATGTTAGACCTTTTCCCTTCCTGAGAAGGGGGTTGTTCATGGCGTGGAGACTGGGGGATGGACTCAGTCTCTGGCCTTCCCTCTTACCAAGTGTGCCCAGGTTCTGAGGGGCTCCATGCTGACTGTCTTGGATCTTCTACTGGGCTTGGTCCAGCACAGAGGACAGGTTTGCCCTCTGGCTTCTGGAACTCCAGAGGATCAATTCTGAGTCCATAGCTCAGGAGAGGAGAATACTACCCCAGGAGAGCGGAATAGTACTCCGGGAGAGCGGAATAGATGGCTGAGTCTTTCCCTTGACTGGTCAAGCTTATGGCAATTCTGGCATTCTCCAAAGAGGACAAATGAGAGGTAATTTTCTTTCTTTTTCCTCTTCTTTATATTTTTCAGCATCACCATTAACTCATGGGTTAAGTATTTGACAGATTCCAACCTATGACAGATATCATCCCCACCAAAGTTCACGCTGTCTTATTTTGGCTAATGGGAGCCTCCTTAAGTTGGTTCTTAAGTCTTTGAAAACCACCTTAGTAGCCTTGAGGAAGGATAGGAAGCAGGGGAAATTGGGGGGATAAATAAGAAGGAAAAAGGGGCACTTATTCTGAAATCCAACTGAAGTCTCTCCCCAGCAGCTGAGCAAGAACTCCAGCCCACGGTGGTGGCTCACACCTCTAATCCCAGCACTTGGGAGGCAGAGGCAGGTGGATGAGTTCAAGGCCAGCCCTGTGTCCCTTCACCCAGACAGCTGGCTAAATCCTTCCCATACTGGTATAACAAGATGGCTGTCTTAGTTGGGGTTACCATTGCTGCGATGAAATACCTTGACCAAAGCAACTTGGGAAGGAAAGGGTTTATTCGACTTATACTCCCATATCACTGTTCATCTTCAAAGGAGTCAGGACAGGAACTCAAACAGGGCAGGATCCTGGAGGCAGGAACTGAAGCAGAAGCCATGGAGGGGAGCTGCTTACTGGCTTGCTCCCCGTGGCATGCTCAGCCTGCTTTCTTACAGAACCCAGGACCACCAGCCCAGGGATGTCACTGCCCACAGTGAGCTGAGTCCTCCTACCCCAATCATCAATCATCATCAGTCGAGATAATGCCCCATTGGCTTGCCCACAGGCCATCTGGTTAGCGGCATTTTCTCAATTGGGGGTTCCCTCTTCCCAGATATGGCTCTAGTTTGGTGAGATACGGTAAAGACTGATTTGACCACAGCCCAGAGAATTCCACTTCCTGATGCTCCCATTGGACCGGCTTGCTCATTTGCCTTGGGATTAGCTTTGGGACAATCAGAGCTGTTGGGGGTGATGTCTGCCCCCCTTCACACACACACACACACACACACACACACACACACACACACACACACACACTGCTGCCCCGGGGGCCAGCCTCCAGGCGCACAGGGCTGAAAGGGAATCAACAGAATCTGCTTACAATGACTTTTTCTCTGAGGAGGTAAGGGAAAAGACACACTCTCTCCATGGTTTCCTTCTTTCTTCTTCTCTATTTTCTATTCTTGATTTTATTTTCCTCGTGATTTTCTTCTCTCTCTGTTCTTCCCCTTACAGCTTACATACCCCAGCAAAATCTTTGAAGCAATATAAAAATTACCATGTGGTTGCATTCTATTTTTCAAGTGAATGATTATAATGAATACGGGTAAGAAACAGCGTGTTGTCCATCTCCCTTACATGATTAAACATTTTATGTATTACAGGTGAAAAACAAGTTATCCCAAGAACCCACCTACATTCATACCCAAGCAACTTGTTATAGATTAACAGTGTAGGCAAGCAAGGTATTCTTCTCAGTCAGGTCTTTTACTGGCAGGCTGCATTTTGCGCTTACAAAGAAAGGACCAATCACTTTATTATTTATCTTGGAAGGTAATCTTATAAGGAATCACAGACCTACTTTATACAGATGAAAACAATTCTCAGAAATAAAATTCCTATTAAATGGGAGAGATGACTAAAGATGGAACTGAATGTTACCGACTACAGTCTTTGTTATGCCTTAGGATATAGGCAGCAGGTAGACTTTAAACCCATATGTCCATGCCCAGGGATCCCCAGAGCAGATGGACTGGAGGAGTCAATAAGAGAAAGCACCGGGCAGTGGCGGCGCACGCCTTTAATCCCAGCACTCGGGAGGCAGAGCCAGGCGGATCTCTGTGAGTTCAAGGCCAGCCTGGGCTACAGAGCGAGATCCTAGACAGGCACCAAAACTACACAGAGAAACCCTGTCTCAAAAAGCCAAAAGAGAGAGAGAAGGAGAGAGAGAGAGAATGTCATCAATAGAGCTTAACAAAAGGCCAGTTGTGTGTGAGAAGACATGACGTTCAGCTGGTCAAGTACTTGCCATGCAAGCCCAAAGACCTGAGTTCAATCCCCAGAAACTATGTAAAGACAGGTGAGGCCGACCCCACAAAGCTGTCCTCTGACATCCACATATGCTCCATGGTATGAATGCCCCTGCCCCACACCATGTACACTATATAATAACCAAGTTTTAGAAGCACAATAAAATAGTTAATAAAACAAAAGAAAAGCAAAAAGAACCGAGTAACACAAACACACAGATAGCAATTGGGAAATTTCTCATCTCTAGGTAGCCCAAAGGGACCAAAATTCACATTTAAACATCTTGTTTTTCTTTCTTTTTTTTTTTTTTAATTTTCATTTATTTATGACTTTTGACTTTTTAGACTCATGTCACCCAGACTGTCCTTGAAATAACTATGCAACTGAGGATGGTCTTGAATTTCTGGTCCCCCTGACTCCACGTCCTGAGGGCTAGGATTGTAAGCGGGTGCCACTACACCTGGCTTAGGTAGTGCTGGGGACCAAAGCCAGCGCTTCGTGTGTCTGAGACAAGCTCTGTTTCCACCACCTGAGCCGCATCCCAAGCTCTGTTTCCAGTGTTTAAATAAAATGAAGAGTTGGGGACTGGAGAGATGGCTCAGGGGTTAAGAGCACTGACTGCTCTTCCAGAGGACCCGGGTTCAGTTCCCAGCACCCAAGTAACTCATGACTGTGACTCCAGCTCCAGGGGATCTCACAGCTTCTTCTAGTCTCTGCAGACAACTGTGAACATCCATACAGACACTCATCATTAAAAATAAACCTTAAAAGGAAGGAAGGATGGATGGAAGGAAGGAAGGAAGGAAGGAAGGAAGGAAGGAAGGAAGGAAGGAAGGAAGGGAAGAAGGAAGAAAGGAAGGAAGGAAGGAAGGAAGGAAGGAAGGAAGGAAGGAAGGGAGGGAGGAAGCAAAGCCATATAGTTAAGGCTGAGATCCCACTGCGTCTCTTCCTCCATCTCTTTCCCTCAGAGACTTGTGAATTTGAAATATCTCCTTCCACTCCTTAGCTTCATACTTTCCCTTCTTATAGCAAGGCCAGTAAGCAAAACACATTATATTAACAGTTACACATAGAGGGGCCAGAGCGATGGGTCAGCGGTTAAGAGCATTGCCTGCTCTCCCAGAGGACTTGAGTTTGGTTCTCAGCACCCACATGGCTCAAAACAAAAGTGCTCCAAAAAGGCCAGGTGTGATAGCATACATCACAGTGGGGAGAGAAAGGGAGAGGAAGGAGGGAGGAAGAGGAGGAGGAGGAGGAGAAAAAAATTAAAATTAAAAAGAGCTTACTTCTTTGGTAACTTTTATTATGGCTGAAGTTTGTTGTCCTTGTTTGTTTGTTTGTTTGTTTGGAGGAGGAGGAGGAGTGTCTGACAAAGCAGAGAGCACCTGCCATGAGATGCTCTGTCCTTCCATCCTCTCTCTTTAAATCCTGGAAATGTTTCTCCAGCCGATCCTCTACATCTTGCACTAGATTTTCAAACATTTAGGACTACTATTTTTTCTATCCAATTGTATTTAACTGTGTGTGGGCGTGTTGGCGCTCATTGTGTGCGTACACATGCATGTGAGTGTAGGTGCTGCAGGAGGCCAGAAGAGGGCATCAGATCCCTAAGAGCTGGAGTTCCTGACTGCTGTGGGCTGCCTGACATGGGTGCTGGGAACTGAACTCAGGTCCTCTGCGAGAGCAGCATATGTCTTAACTACTGAGCCATCCCCTACCCCCCATCTAGTTTTGAGATATTATACTTTTTGTTGACTATTTTCCGTATCATGAATTGTGTGCGCGCGCGCGCGTGCCCTTTTGGGGCAAAGCATACCAATTTTGGCAGACAGAGAGGAGGACACGGGAGCAGTGAGAGGAAAAGGGGTACAGCCACCAGCAGGGGGGCAGGTAGCATACGCGGCCATCCTTACACGTGGCATGGTCACCCCTTGACCCATCACACCCAGCAACCTCGGTTGCTCCCTTGGGAGAGGAGAGAGAGGCTCAGAGGGAGACAAAGATTGGCAAGGCTGGCAGCGGCACACTGGTCTAGCCTGGTCTTCTTCTCATCAGTGGAGGAATGCAACTAAGCCCACTCTGTCCCAGGAGCCCCAAGGGCCATCCCCGTGTGCTCCAACCACTGCCCATCATCCTCCAGTCAGAGGCTGTGTACGTCCACCGTGCTCCCGGAACGATCTCAGCTCTGTGGAGACAGCAGAGCATGCGCGCACGCACAGCAGCTCAAAATCTTGCTGTAGGTGGGGGATACAGAGCCCCGCAATCGATGCGTAGCAATGCAAGCCCAGTAGCCACTCTGTTATGGTGTGTGTGTGTGTGTGTGTGTGTGTGTGTGTGTGTGTGTGTGTGTGTTTTGCACCCTGCCCTAGGCAACAGCGTGGGCGAGACAAGTACTGAGCGCCCTCTCAAAAGACCTTCCAAGTCTAGTCTCCTGTCATCCTGTCAAGGTAAGGATGACCAAGTGCCCCCACAGGCTCCTTCTGGCAAAGAAGTCCTGCCTCTCTCTCTCTCTTTGGCTTCCTTTGGCCCTCATGGATGCCAAAGGCCTAGACTTCCCTCTAGTGGCCACATAATGATGGGGTCCAGGCTGTGCTGGCTGGGAGGAGCTGCATTCACCCGGCGCCCCGCTAAGGTGGGGTGAGGAGGGAGCACAAAAGACAAATAGGTGGCCTCGGTCCCCCTGTGTCATTGAGCGGCAGGCAGAGGCCTTCAAGTCCTGGTTCTGCTTATTCTCGTGATTGTGTGACCTTGGTGAGTCACGCAGCCTCTCTAAGCCCCTAGGTCCTGAATGACACATTGTAGCATAACAAGACCGACCGCAATCACCGTAGTTACTACTGCCTGGGTGCCCCGGTCTATGTCATCCATTCGCTCAACAATTTGTCTGAAACAGGGTCTCATCTAGTCAAGGCTTGCTTCAAACTCAGTGTGAAGCTATCCAAGGCTTGCTTCGAACTCAATATGTAGCTGAGGCTAGCCTCGAATTCCTGGACCTCCTGCCTCCGTTTATCTCCCAAGCGCCGGGATTACAGGCCTGCCTGCCTGTGCCAGCGCACCAGGTTTGAAGAGTTATTTATTGAGAAGCCATTACACTCTGGTGGCTGTGGTGACTTTAGCCTGCCTCACCTGTGGCTGTCCTTTTGGGTGAGGAGGAGGGGGACACATTTATCGCCCCACCTGATCCCCGGGTGAGGCTTAGCCTCTGGGACAGCGCAGTTGCAGAGCACCGGACTTTGAGGCGTGCGGGGACAGCGCCACCTAATGGCTGCATGTTTCCATTGCTGCTGTTTGCGTTTGCCTGCGCCTTCTGCCTTGCGGGGCTCTCAAGACTGCGACTCTAGCTCCCCCTAGGGGCTGCCAGGCATGATTATACGAGCAACTCCAAGTCCAGGGGCGTTCACCGCAGGGCCGCATGAAGGCTCTCTCTAAGTTCCTCCCCAGAGGGAGACGTAAGTAACAGCTAAGGTGGTAAGGACAAACCAAGGCACGATTCCACCAAAGCTCACTCCGGGGAACCCGTGAATTCATCGGGCGTTCTTACAGGGCATAGGTGAGGGGTTCCTTCCCCCAAAGGGCTGCACCTGGAACGCCCTCACCCTGCAGGGATGATAACTTATCCACAGCTGCATGGATGGAGCTCCATTCCCCAGCCTAGATACCCTAGCCACTTCCGGAGGCTATTTGCAATTAAGGCAGCGCTGCCTGCAGCAGGTGGTAGGGAGTGTCTGGAGGCTCGGTGAGATTCTCCCGGTCCTCCCCAACCCCTCCTCCATCAGGGAACAGAAGCAGTCAACAAGCCCAGCTGCGATCATTGTTTTGCAAGGAGGCGGAGCAGAACTTCCCCAGATCACGGTTGCTTGGCTAGGAGGACAGTCCCTCACAAGGGTACACTTCTCTTTCTTAAGAGGCAGGGACTCGGTATTACCCAGGCTGGTCCTAAACTCCTCGGCTTCAGCACTCCTGCCTCAGGCTCCCAAGCCACTGGGACAGCAGGCATGTGCCGCATGGGGTGACTTATTTTTATTTATGTGTGCGTCCCTGCTAATCTGTATGTGCACCCACGTATGTGCAGGTAGGTGCCTGTGGAGACCAGAAGAACGTTGGATGCCCCAAAACTGGAGTTACAGACAGCTAAGAGCCACTCTGTGGGTACAGGGAACTGAACTGGACTCCACAGCCAGTGTTCCTAAACACTAAGATGAGGGGAGGTGGAATTTGCATATTATACATATGCAAAAAGGGCTTATATGGAATATATAGAGTTTTCCAATATGAATATGTAATATGAAAACAAAAGGTCCAGTTTAAATATTTTTAGCGTGTGTGCGTGTGTGGACTTTGTGCCACAGAACAAGTATAGAGGTCACAGGACAGGAGCTGGCTCTCTCCTTGCCCTGTGTGGATTCCAAAGACTGAACTCAGATCATCAAGCTTGACAGCCAGTGCCCTTCACTGGAGAGCATTCTTGCCAACCCAGGCACATGTTTTTGTAAAGATGTGCAAATGTTCAGAGCTTTGCAATCACAGGATAAAGTTGCTGAACACAGCAGCACACGCCTCTCATCTCAGGGGCATCCCTGTGAATCTGAGGCCAACCTGGTCTACACGGTGAGTTCCGGACCAGCCAGGCTACATAATGAGACTGTCTCCAACAAATAAAAAAAAATAAAGCAACAAAAATGTCCAGATTGGTAAATGCATACATTAACTCTGGCCTGTCAATACCGTGGAATACAACTCAGCCACAGAAAAGTATGACTTTCAAAATAATTATATGGAAGTAGCCAGATCCCGAAGAGTGCATGTGAGTCTAATCTTGTAAAAACTTTAGTGAAGACCAACTGATACCCAGAGGTAGAAAACAGATAGGGTTGCCTGAGTGGGGAGCAGGCCGTAGTGGGGAGGGCTGGGAGGAAGGGGTTGGGAGGAAGTTCTTTAGAGCAAGGGATACGCTTGTTATTTTAAATTGTACCAATGCGTTCATCGGCTCTGTGTTTGCCTCTGTAAACACTGGAGTCCCGTCTCAGTTACTTTTCTCACAGCTATAACAAATTAGCCTACAGAAACCATTTAAGAAAGGGTTTATTATTTTGGCCCCCAGAAGGAAAGGCACAGAGGTGATGGATACAGGACAATACTACATAGGTATTGTTTGGATTTGAACTCGATCCTCCTGCCTCAGCCTCCTGAGTGCTGGAATCCCCCATGCCTGGAAAAACCATATTTATTTATGTATTCTTCAAAAGGAAGCTTCCAGAACAGTTTTTAGAATTTCCACACGAAGACAGTTCCCTGGGCTGGAGAAGTTTGGGGTGGGGGGTGGGGGGGTGGGGGTGGAATGTGCAAACCAGGAGGACCCTGTAACAGGGAGGGGCTGAGGGGTGCTGGGAGAATCCAGAAGCTAGCATCTGCTTTGATATGTTAACTAGGCACCTCAGCCATTTGTCCTAGGCTGAAACCTGTCAGCATTCACAAATGCATTTTTCTTGTAACAAAAAACGTTCAAAACTGCCAGGCAGTGGTGGCACAAGCCCTTAATCCCAGCACTCGGGAGGCAGAGGAAGGTGGATCTCTGAGTTCGAAGCTAATCTGGTCTACAGAGTGAGATCCAGGATGGCCAGGGCTTCGCAGAAAAATCATGTCTTGAAAACAACAAAATGAAACAAAAATCTTCAAAGCTGAAGCCCGTGTGGGTGGGTTGGGGACTAGTCTTGAGAGACAAGGTGGCAAGATGATGTCCTTGACACTGGGTCACAGGAAGGGCCACAGCAGGGGAGTCTTTTGAGACTGGTTGGCAAAGCTCTCTCCGTGTGTTTTTTTCTGGAGAGGGAATGGACAGGTTTGTTGATCAGAGAGCACATGGGAACTCAGGCCTGGGTGGGCACCAACCTCCAGCCCTCGTGGTGGACAGAGGGAATGACCAGAACCACCAGACTCCGGGCTTTGGAGTAGCCACCTTTTAAAAGCAAGCTCCAGAGTAGTCCCAAACCCCTTCTGAGTGTTCCGGCCATGTTGCTGGGCCACAGATATCAGCCCTCTCCTTTGGGCACAGAAGAATTCTGAGAACAACCTGAGCTAGAAGGCTCACCAGCTAGCCCTGTGCCCAGGTCAAAGGTCAGTGGAGCCAAGGATATAAAGAGCCTCCAGACCCAGCATTCCCTAAACAGGGTGCGGTGGTGCAAGCCTGTAACCCCAGCATTCGTGAGGAGGAAGCAGGAGAGTCTGAAGCTGAAGGTCATCCTGAGCTAGCTACACAGTGAGTTTGAGGGCAGCCTGGGCTGCATGAGACTCTATCTCGACAACCAAAGGGGGTAGGCAGAAGCGTCCACAGTGAGCGTGGGAGCAGGCGTCCCCGCCATGCCTGGTTTTGCACACGGAGGAGAATCTATCGACAGACACAATTAAGATAGAGGTGCTTCATAGGCAGTCCCGTGCCTCAGCAAGTCACTTAACCACTCCACCTGTTTCCCCATCAACAAAACCAAGGTGACAGGAAAGACTGCTAACAGCCGTGAGCATTAAAGGCGTTACCTTTATGCTAGATGTGTTTAGGCCTGGCCTCAAGTGGCCTCTGTGATGTGTTCGTTGCCATGGAGCTCTCTTTAAAGCCCCGCCCCTGCCCTTCTTCATACCATTGAGATTCTTGTTTTATTTCTATTGACCTGTCTACTAAGCACCTCACAGAAAATCTAGAACCTAGGTGGGGGTTGCGGGGGGGGGGGGGGGGTCACACACACTTGGATCGACTGTTTCTGCAATGCCTGCCTTTTCCAGCAGGGGGCGACCAGCACCAAGCTTTGCTTGGCATGGGTCCCTGGCTACAAGCTGCAGATTCCTACACTGCTCTCCTTTCGAGCCCTGGGCTCAGTTACTTCTCCATGTGACCATTTCTCCACCTATGGAGCTTTGTGCCTTACCGTTCAGCCTCAGTTTCCCCTAGTGTGTGAAATGCCAGTGCGTCCACTCTGCCTCCCTGGCCTCAGTGTCCCAAGCTATACCAATCTTCTCTCCCTCAACCCCTGTACCAAGAGACTTTCAAATAACACAAAAATGAAAGACAACCCCCCCAAAAAAATCACTTCTTTATTGTTTGATTAATAAACTGACTCGGAGGGATGAGTGGATTGGGGGAGTATGGAGGTGGTGGCTAGTTTTTGAGTAGCCAGAAACTCTTGTTAATTGTGTACAAAACATGTTATAAAAAACCACGTACAAAATGGGTGGGCAAAGCAGGAGCCTTACAGAGGGCTCAAGGCACCTGGAAATTTGAGACATGGTCCAATCTCACACCTGGAGCAGTGGTACCAGGGGCTGAACCCAGTACTTCCTGCCCCGTGGAACAAACACAGTCTCTCTCCTCAAACATCACTGCAAACCTGCTCTTGAAGGAGCGTAATGACCACTGGCCAAGGCACCGCCAGGAATAAACTGAGCCCTGAGCTTCCTTCTCTGGGGCCCAGAACTGGAGCTGGGCCATCCCTGTTTCCCAGGGTCCCGCAAGGCTCAGCCTTCCTCTGGGAGGAGTGGCCATCGGACACTGTACACAGGCACATCCACCCTGGGCTTTGGCTGGTCCCGAGAGTGGGCAGAGGAGCTGGAGCTGGTCCTGGCTGGCTTGTGAAGACTGGGATGTGCCGGGCAGTACAGTCCTGCTGAGGCCGCTGCGCCAGGCCAGGTCCTAACTGGGATAACACAGACAGCATCCGGTGCCCGATGCGTCCACGCTGGACTTGGCCCCGGGTCCCAGCAATCCATCGGTGACAGAGTGCTCCAAGATAATGTCCTCCACTCGGGTGATGTACAGTAGTGTCAGCAGCACACCAAGGAACTGAGGACAGAGAGAAGGCAGGTGAGAGTCTGCAGACAGACGGGCATCCCTTCCTGACAGTTCCCTCGATGACGCTGGGGGGCGGGGGGCGGGGAGTGAGGCATCCCAGCATGCACTGCCCCGGCAGTCCCAGGTTGGACCTCTTCTAGCCCTCCCAGGGACATGGAGACTTTCCTGTGCCTCCCTCTGTGCTGGGCCATCTGCCTCTACCCCGACTCTGCCACACTTTATCCGTTTCCACCTCTGTTAAGTGGACAACGGGGTGACCAATCGAATCTCCCCGATGGACTGAAGCCAAAGCCAGTGCAGAGAGAGCAACAGAGGCCACCCCATTTGCCTCTCCTTCCAGCCCCCCCCCCAGGCCTCCCTCTCGGGGGCTCTAACCGTCCCCCTTCATCACCCAGCCTGGCTTCACCTGCAGCCACAGACTACCCACCTGAGGAAGCAGGATGCCCAGTAAGAGACCCGCCATGATGGTGTAGTTGTCCATGAACCATATCAGCACGGCATTGGTGCAGCCCCGCACATAAATGACGTTCTGTGCACTCAGGCGCTGTTCGGGAGGAGGGTGTCAGCATGGGAGGGTGGAGCTGGGTTTTCCAGTACTGCCCCTGGGGCAGCACTGGGGGCAGTGTGGTAGCACTTTGGTGGTCAGAACGGCTGAGCACTGGGGGATGCCAGAGTATGCCCGTGTGCCTCTCAGGTGCCACCCAGCAGTGCACGTTATTACCAGAGCCAAAAGCCAACTCCAGGTATATGTGGGAGAGCATCAACAAAGTCCCACAACTAACTACACTGTTTTAATGAGCAGTGAAGCTTCCAGAATTACTGTTAGATTTTTCCACAAGTAAAACATCCATGAAACTTTGCTTCATGCCTCAAATTATTAAAAAACGTCATTTGGGAGGTGTGGCTGCTGGCAGGCTACCCATGTTCCAGAGGATTCCCCCACCCTCATGTATATATGGGCAGAACTAATTAGACCCAGTGGGTTATTGAAAAAAGAAAGAAAGAAAACTGGGCATGGTGGTACACACCTTTAATCCTAGCACTCACTCAGGAGGCAGAATCAGGAGAATCTCTGTGAGTTTAAGGCCAACCTAATCTCTAGATATGAAGTTCCACATCAGCTGGGGCTCCATAGGGAGACCCACCACCCCAGCACCGCCCCAGCTTCCTGAGGATCTATCCAGAAAGCTGATGCAGGGGGATATCCAGGAAGGACTTGCTCTTCCCCCAGGGACTCCTGGGTGCCAGGCAGTGTGAGCTGTCAACAAAGTATAGGGCTGGGCAGGCAGCGTGTGAGGGGCCCTGGGAGGGAATGATGCCTCACACAGACAAGCCTGCCTGGAGTACGGATTCGGCAAACCTGGGCAGGTGGCCTCCCCCAGCTCCCTGGGCCCTTCTGTGACTGAAGGTCAGGGAGCGCTGGGAAACAGGAGCAGCCAGAAGCCCTCCCACTAGAAACCCTCCATCATCTGGGGAGTGGGACAAGAGGGGCGCCATTTCTGGGGACAAAGGGTTTCTGAGCCGTTACCTCCTTGTCAATTGTTTTGTAGCCGCACATGGTGTTGACCACATCTGTCTGAAACAGAAACATATCACAAGCCATGAAACATTATCATAGGCTACAATCTGAAGGACACGCCCTTTGCAGACGAGAGAGCCAAGGGGTGGGTGTACAGTCTGGGATGGATGGAGCTGAGATTTCCCATCTCCAGCAGCAGGCTCCAGCCTGCTTCATAGCTACCTCTCCCAAGAAATGCCCAGTGGAGAACCCAGAGCAGCGCCCCCCCCTTCCTGGGGGTGCTCGTGGGAGATCACCCCTCCACCAGCAGCAGTTTAAGTCCTCAGCTGGAAGCACCCCGAGGCACCCCTCTTGCTGACCCATCTGTACTTCTCAGTCTCAAGCCAAGCGGCTCTTGTTTTTTACTGGCTCTCAGAAAGGAACTTCTCAAACCACAACTGGGCCCCTGCCAGCGGTGGTTTACCTGAGGGCAAGGCTGGGCCACTGGCCACGCTTCCCTGACCTTTCAAACTGCTGGCTTCATTCACCACCAAGGAGCCACGGAAGTTCTTCTCTGAAAAAAAAGGGCCGCTCTCCAGGGCTCCCTGATGACTGATTTACACATGGGAACCCTATGGCCGGACTCTAGCCCCCATCAAATCCCTTCCCAAGTAGGCCCCCTACACTTCCCATCATTGCCTGTGCCCTGTTTGGTCCTATCTTCAGCCATAAAGGGAGAGGCAGAGTCCCAGGTCCAGCCTGAATCCAGCTTGGGTCCCTGCATATGTAAGTGAGGCCTCTGTTCAGCCAGAGAACCACTGGCGGCCAGAGAGTCCCTGGTGCCAGGGACAAGGCAGGTGAGCAGCAGAGTAGCCAGCCTGGCCTCTGGCCTTGCTTCTGAGATCCAACCCCAAGAGGCTGAAGAGGAGGCAGCTTTTGACAGACACAGGGGTAGGGTGGGGGAGTGGATGAGCAGTTCTCCCAGCCGATTCTGGAAAGTCGGGGACTGTGACCTGTGAACCCACCCCATGTGCTGGGTGTCACATATGAGATATACAGGAGGTAAAGTGTGTCACAGGGACAAGTGTATGAAAGGGCTCTGGCCAGGGTGACACTGCTTGAGACCCCAGCCCCGGATGTCACCAGGTCATTCTAAGTGGCAGGGTTTGGTGCGTGTATAAAATAACCTTTCTCAGCTAAGACGCTCCCCTTGGATGCCCTCACACCCAGCAGTGCCCAGCGTTCACATGGCACTGACCCCTACGGGAAGGGCCAGCCGTTCACTCATTGAACAAATGTTAATCGGCATTTGTTGGATACCAGTCACCGTTTTAGGGACCGGAGGCACAGAGGACAAAAAACGAAGCCCCCACCTCAGCACTGGTAGGTAGGTAGCCTAGAGAGAAGGCGATGAACTAGAAAATGATGTAGCTGAGTAGGAGGAATCAAGAGAGACCTCAGTGGGCAGCTGGAGGTGGGACTCCATGATGCCTAGTGGACATGGTAGTGTGAGGGCCTGACTCCCCTGCCTCAGCGCCAGTCAGCTTGGAAGGATCATATGTACAGATTTAGCTGAGGCTCCCACCCAGCCTCCGCCAGTGCCCACCCACCCTCCCACCCACATGCACTTCTGTGTGCACCTCAGCCTGCCCTCCAGCACTGGTGGATCCCTCAGAACCTCCTGCTAGACCTGCTGCTAGCACCTCAGGGCTGACTTCTGTCACTCAGGAGGACACCAGCCCCCGACGCCGCGCCGCCGCCAGTGGTCTTCAGGGTACCGCCTTGAATCTCCCCTACCCCCTGCTGATCTCAGCCTGCTCCAGCCACAGAGGCCTTCCTGCTGTTTCTCAAACACACCAGGGCGATCCCCACCCCAGGACCTTTGCATCTGACACTCCCTCTGCCAGGAACCCCCCTCTCCCCAAACACCTGTGTAACTTACTCCTTCAGGGTTTTCCTCCTAATCCATCTCTGTATCTAATCCATACCGGGTTTTCCTCATAACCCGGTCAGTTTCTCTCACTATACCATTTCCATTTGGGCAGAGACTTCTATATGTGTGCCTGCAATCTCTCCAGAGCCTAGTAATATGTCTGCCGCACAATAGGTCTTCAATCAATGATTGCTGAATGGATGAATGAATGAATAAATGAGTGAGTGAGTGAGTGAGTGAGTGAGTGAATGAATGAATGAACAAATGAAGGAAGACACATTGGGCTTCCACAACTCATCTTGGACACCCAAAGTGCACCCAGGGGCAATGAAGTCCAGGCTCACCTTCTGCATTTCTCTGCAAACCCTGGGAACCTTTCGCGGCACTCACCTGGCCCAGAGGTCCCCGCCCCCACTAAAACAGCAGCGGGGGAGGGGGAGGGTTTCCAAGTCCCTCAGCCCCACCTCCCACTGGGTAAGTTCATTTGGCACTGTTCCAGACTTCGGGTGAGGCCCCGCCCACAGCCACTCCATTGCCATGGTTACAGGCTGGGGTGATAGGCACAGCTGTTGAAACCATCAACCAGAGACTTTGCATGGGGAGTATGGGGGTGGGGTGGGGGAGTTCACTGTCAGGCTTTTCTTTTCTGCTCTAGTCTAGAAACCGGGCAGTTCCTGACATACTTGTCACACACATCAGGACGTGTGTGAGCGGTGACGGCACAGCTCGGCATCCCAGATGACTGGGGAAGTGACAGCTGAGAGGCTCCCGCTGGGGAAAGGGGGAGGCTGGCATTTACATCACCGTCCCTTCTGGCCACAGCTCGGCGGTGCTAACCACGCCTGCACTGTACTCGGCCTGCAGGGTGGAGCTGGCTGCCCCTGCTGAGCGCCTGGCCTGGCCCTCTGTGAGCCGGACACAGCTGCATCCCATCCCAGCCCTGCCAACCTTGGGCAAGCCTTCTAAAGGGGGTAGAGTAACGGCACCCCCGGCCTCCCCAAGGCTGTTGTAAGGGCCAAGGGAATACGAAGACGTGGGCCACGCCCACACATGCACGCGCTCAAGAGATGTTCACTGACGCACTCACAGAGGAGGCTGCCCACCTAGCTCCCCTCTGCCAGAGCCGACCACCACCTCCTGCCCACTCCCACGGCCCGCTCCACGTGGGCAGAATGGGGGCCGTGTGGCCAGCCGGGCGATCCCGCGCCCAGCCCCACCTACCGTGTTCCGGATGCAGCAGGTGTAGGGCACCCCGCAGGCCAGGGGCCCCGGGGCGCTGCAGTCGTGGTACTGGTTTTTGCTCCAGTCCCTGTAGTCCTCTCCGCCACAGCATTTGAACTGGGGAGGAAAACACAAAGAAAGATCCGCAGTCATTGCCAAGGCCGGGGTCAGACGCAGGAGCACTGGCTAAGGGGATGCTGATGAGGTGTGCCTGGGTGTGTGCGGGGAAGTACCAGGGTGGGGGGGTGGGAGGAGTGCCAGGGTGGGGAAGAGAGTGCCAGGACCTCATGAAGTCATACTCTGTTAGACCAGAGCTGTCAAGAAGTGGCATGACTATCCAAAAGGGGGTGAGCCCTCCACCCAGAAGAGACATGCAAGATAAGGCTGGACTCCTTCAACTGGGCACGAGGCAGTGACCAGACACTGGAAAGGAAGTCTGTCCCTGGCAACTGGTCTGTATCTTCTCCTTCATCATCAAGCCCCTGGGGTAGGGGGGTCTAGCTGGAGAAGACAGCCTCAGAGGCCAGTCCAGGGGAAGCTCTGCTCCATCCTGACCTTGGAAACCTGAATAAACTACCCTAGGCTCTCCCCTTAGCCTCCTCCTTCCACCTCTCCCTTCTGTGCCAGGGCCAGCTTGGGGGTGGGGTGGGGGTGGGGGTGGCGGCAGAGAACAGTTGTGCAGAGGGACTAGCTGGATGGCTTCCTCCTGGGCTCTGCACAGACGGGCCAACGACGGGCCAAATGATGAGAGACACAGCCAAGCATGCGGGCATGCCTGGAATCCCAGCAGGAATGGTACAAGTTTGAAGCCAACCTGGGCTACATAGTGAATTCTAGGACAGCCTTGGCTACAGTATAAGACAGTAGCCGAGTTGTACAGGGGACATTTATTCTGCTGCTGGACAGATACACATTCAAATCCTCACATCACCACTCCAGGGGTGTGACCATAGGCAAGGTGCTCAACCTCTCTGGGCCTCAGAGGCTTGTCTGCTAGAAAGAGCAATGCCAGCTCTGTGTGGCTGAACCGGACTGTAAGAGAGTATCCGCAGGAAGCATTCTGCACCAGGCCCAGTCAGCATTAGTCACCTCCTACCCCCACCTAAGGAGAAATTAAATGTCCGAGCCAGCTAAGGGCTGGTTCCAACAAAAGCATCTACCAGGAGAGTGACTCGGCTCTCCCAGTCTGGGCTGGCAGGAAACACTCTCCCAGAAGCTGCACCTGTTTCTCCTACAGAGGAGCACAGAGCCAAAGGTCTGGGGTGTGGTGAGGCTGGGCCTCCACTGAAGACACACACAGGGGACCAGGAACACTCAACTGCCAAGTGGGGGGGGGTGCTGTGACCCTCCAACATCACTGTCCCCTGATGCGGGATGGCCTTTCTGTATGCTGTGAATATGTGTTGCTACCACTGGTTAATAAAGAAGTTGCTTTGGCCTATGGGAAGACAGGTTATAGGCAGGTGGGAAATCCAAGAGAGCTACAGGAAGAAGAAAGGTAGAGTTGAGATAAACACTTAGGCCGCTAGGGGAACAAGATGTAACAGGGAAAGCAACGAGACGTGTGGCGATACACAGAATAATAGAAATGGGTTAATTTAAGATGAAAGAGCTAGTTAATAATAAGCCTGAGCCATAGACCAAACAGTTTGCAATTAATATAAACCTCTGTGTGTTTATTTGGGACCAAGCAGCTACATGACACAGGAAAACTTCCATCTGAAATTGGCGCCCAACATGGGGCAAGAATTTCCACATAAAACCTGAGAGCTTAAAAAAAAAAGTTTTAAAACAGAGCCAAAAGCAGCTTTCTAGTTCAGGTCTCATTACAGACCCAGTACAGAGACATGTCCCCTGGCCTCAGTGGGCTTCAGCAGCAGCAGCTCGGACTCCCACAGTCTCTCATGGGCCTCGATACAAAGAGGTTTCTCCTAGCCACTGCCTGCGGGCTTGGAAACACAGCCACAGGCTTAAAAACACAGGCATGCTACTTAATACTGCTTCCCAGAATCAGGCAGGTGAGTGTGACTCGTTGGTACCTGCGCCATGTTGAAAAACCAAGCAGGGCAGAGCCAGCAGCCAGGGCTGCCGCAATGAATGAAGGTGACCTCACTACACTGCTCTAAGCATATCAGAAAGAAGCCGAGGGAGTCTCAGCCACAGCAAGGGGAGAGACCAGAATTGGCCCCATGGTGCAGACAAGAAACCTGCTCCTCAGGACAAAGAGGGAGGCAGGCAAGCCCCAGGAAAGGGTGGCCCTGCTGCAGCTGTGACTGTTGCACCCACATACTGGGCTGGGCCACGGGGAGAGGGACAGTGTGTCCCAAGAGGACGCACAATCATCATCACATTCAATTATGTGTCAGAGTGAAGGGAGAGGTCTTGTCCTGTGTCCATCGGAGGAAGCTGGGGCTAGGAGAGAGTTTTCTCCCCACCTTTGCTGAAGGGACTGGGTCTGGTAGGCTGGACACTGGGGGAAGGTCAGCCAGTCCTGAGAGAAGGAGATCCCTGTCACCTGGGGCGGGGGGTGGGGGTGGGGGCGGGGTCCTGGGGTCCTGCAAAGTGGCCAGAATGACAACTGGCCTTGTGAGTTGTTTCTCCATGTTTGAAGGGCCATCCCTAGGCCAGGCACCTGCATTGGCAATGGACAGGTCACCCGGCCCTTCACCGCACTCTCCGGAACAGAGGCTCAGATCTGGGACAAAGGTCCTGGAGGTACCCCTCTGACCCCACGCTCCCCATGTCACCTTCTTCTGAACAAAGTCCATGATGTTCTTGAAGTCCAGGTCATCGTAGTAGTTCTCAATTCCTCTCCGAATGTTGTCATTCAGAAAGTCAATGGTCTATACAGGAGGAAAAGGAGCACACATCAGAGGCTAGGTCCAGATCATTCTACAAGTCCAGGTTAGCACAGAGGTGTGCCCAACAGTTCCCACCTACTTGAGTAGAAGGTCCCCTCCACTCCCTACCCTGAACACCTGAGACTGTCCAGCCCACAGATATTCCCCATGCTTTCAAGGCCCAGGTACTAAGAGGCCAGCCTGCCATGTGGTGATATTGTGTTCCCCAAAATATTGTGCACCCTAATAAACTTATCTGGGGTCAGAGAACAGAACAGCCACTAGATACAGAGGCCAGAAAATGGTGGCACACACGCCTTTAATCCTATCACTTGGGAGGCAGAGATCCATGTGGATCTCTGTGAGTTCAAGGCCACACTGGAAACAGCCAGGAATGGTGACTCACGCCTTTAATCCCAGGAAATGATGGCAGAAAGCAGAAAGGTATATAAGGCCTGAGGACCAGGAACTAGAGCTGGTTAAGCTTTCGGGCTTTCAAGAAGCAATTCAGCTGAGATCCATTTGGATAAGGACTCAGAGAGGCCAGGATCAGCTGAGGAATTGGGGAGGTGAGATGGCTGTGGCTTGTTCTGCTTCTCTGATCTTCCAGCATTCACCCCAATACCTGGCTCTGGGTTTGTTTTTATTAATAAGACCTTTTAAAATTCTTGCTACACTGCCATGCTCCAGCTCTGAAGCAGCATGCTGGGCCTCAACCCTCCTGATTCCCGGCATGCATTCTCTGCCCTGCCTAGCAACAGGCCTGAGCCTGAATCTTCCTTTGGTCCTCCTCACTCTCATCACCCAACCTCTTGCTTTACCAAGAAGGAAACTGAGACCCCAGGGGAAGAGGACTATGGGGCTGGGAGAAAGGGGAGAGAGAGGACAGACTTCGCCCCGGGTCACAGAGCAGGCTGGTCGGGACTGGAATCAGGTCCCCTGACCCTTCCATGGGCCTCTCTTCATCACTTGGTACTCTGACCCTCAGGCCACACAGTCTCCTCCCAGTTTGGGCACGGTCAACCTCCACCCGGAAGAGCACTGGAATGTCACCCTCTCCCAGTCACGCTGGACTCCCGGGATCAACAGCCGGTTTGTTGTGCTGAGGTCCCTGGAATACAAAGACTCCACAGCGGGCAGGGCTGGGGTGGGAGAGTGGGCAGCCCAGCCACAGGCTTGCTGTGACAATCAACGCTTTCAGAGCGGAGGCGGAGCACCAACAGAGACTGGGCACAAAAGGGCATTCTTGGCTCTGGTACAGGACAGAGCCGGCCAGACAATTCCTGGGGGAGGCACCGTGAGGTATACTGGGATGGCAAGGGCCAGCTTCTAGGCCCTGTTAGGGTTTAGTTTCCCTCTGGGGACCTTCCAGATTAGAGATGAAGCTAAGAGGGACCATCAAGTCTCATGGTTAGGGCCACAGACCCTGCTGCCTCAGGCCCCAGGCGCTTCTTTGAATCTCCAAGCCTCCTTTCTCATCCACAAAATAGGGAGGCAAGTACAGTCAGCCTTCTGAGGGTGTCAGGGGTTTGAATCCCCTAAAAGTGCTCATGAAATGCTGGGTATATGGTAGGTCCCAGTAACTCAGACGTCTCTGCATGTGGGGAACAGATCCCTCAGGGTGCTACTTCAATACTGTCACAGAGGAAGCTCAATCCCCAGGGGTGCTAAGGCCCAGTGCTTGCCCAAGGGACCTCCTGCCAGAGCACTAGCCCCTAGTATGAGCCTCCTGGAGCTTCCATGAGACGCTTGCAGTTCTGAGGTCAATATGCCTTATCCGAGGTCCCCCAGCTGACCAAGACGCCAGACCACCAGCCCGACATACTCCACGTCCCAAGCTAAGAAGCCTAGGCTCAGGTGTGGCTGCCTCTTCCTGAGATGCACACTCCTTAAAGTGAGGGGAGGACAGAGCCTGACTTGAGAGCCTGGAGGACCCCCCTCCCCCACGCCTCTGATGATGACCAGCAGCCGCGTGGACCCTAAGAGGAAAGGGGAGCCACGGGCTTCTCCGTGAGGCTCTGAGGTCACCAGCACACAGCCCTTCCTGGGTCTGGCACTGGACCCCTGGGTAGGGGCTGAGTGGACCATCTGCCTGTCAGCCACACTGTGTAGGCAGAATAAGAAGCAACCAAATCTTAGCCTGACCTCCCAACTAACCTTGCCTGCCTGTTCCTCTGGGGGATGCGGTGACAGGCCAGCTGGCTGGGGTGGGGTGGGGATGAATAAGAAACAGGACACCAGGGCGAGGTCTGTCTGCCACCCTGAGGGGGCAAGGGAATGAGCTCACAGCCCTGAATGATGCACTTCAGGGCTTCACTGGTTGAGCTAAGCATGTGGGTGACACCAGGGTTAGGGACTTGTCTAGGTCATGAGGATGGAAATGTGATGTGGACAGCTTCTTTCCATTCTCCAGGCACTGGGGACACAGAGCTGACTCACCATGGCCTCCCTTCCTACCTCAGCCGTTCTAGACAGATCTCCATGGAGTCCCTTCCCTCAGGGCAGGCCATGGGAGAGATGAGGGCAGGAGGCACAGTGGCCAGGGTAGGCTGGTAGCCTGTGGGGTCTTCTATCTATCTATCTATCTATCTATCTATCTATCTATCTATCTATCTATCTATCTATCTATCTATCTATCTATCTAATGCATTCTCCCTCCCCTGCTAAGTCCTGTTAGTATCTGAGGTATGTGCTAGCCCCATCAAGACAGATCAACAGACCAGGAAACCCCATATACCCATATGAGGACCATCTTTCCATCCAGGAAGCTGCACTACCCCATTGGGGGGGGGGAAGGTCCTGCAGGGAACCTCCCTGACCAGACAGGGGGAGGGAGCAGATAGTCCCAGGCCCGGCCAGCTCAATGAGATGGTTCTTGAGTTGTTCTGGCTGCTGCAAACCTTCACTGCTCCTGGAATTGTATGTGTGTGTGTGTGTGTGTGTGTGTGTGTGTGTGTGTGTGTGTGTGTGTGTGTGTGTGTGTGTGTGATATGTTTCCGAACATGAACAGGATATCGAGGTGGCCCCTAGGCTATGGCCATTGAAAAGGGGTGGGGGAAAGTTATAAATTCCAATGATGCACTCAGGTGGTGCGGTTTCTAAGTCATAAAGTGCTTGTGAGTGTTCCCGGCTCTCATCATGCATGGTTCAAGAGAGTCGGAGTCAATCAGGGGGGACAGGGCACCGAAGAGGGAACTCTAGCTTCTGTAGCTGCTCCCAGAGGCCAGCCACACCACTGTCACCACATCCAGCTCTCAGCCAGGTCACACCAACAGGAGCAACTTCAGCCAGCAGGCTGCCTTTCACCAGGGCTGGCACATACCACGGAGGGACACATGACCCAGAGCAAGCAATCATCAGCGGCCACGTGACTCTCAAAGTGTGTTAAGCCACCAGATAAAGTCATGCAGACCTAACCTTTCCAGAATTTTCCTTTAGATCTAGATCTCTAGCCTTGGGTGCCTCTGCCTCACCCCAGAGAAGTCTTGGACTGGTTTAAACGGATGGAGGCATGTGACGCAGCTCCCTGTGCAGGGGACAAGTGTGAAGGATCCCAAGAGCATCCCACAGGCTGGATGCTCGAGGACGATCCAGCCCTTCTAGGGATAAAATTGCTCTGGCCCCTCTGTAGGCTACTCAAAGCTTCTGTCACTTTCTGGACAGCTCCTGAGACCTCAGGCAGTTGTCTATGCATCCAGGTGCTTGGCCAAGGGGACTGTGGATCCACCAGCTTTGTCCTGCCCCGACTTCAAGATATCCTAAGTGCCAGCTAGTGTGCTATGCCAGGATAAGATAACCAGGGTGGTGCTGCCTGCCAATCTCCGGCCTGGCATCAGGAATGACCAAAGCATCCTCTCTGATCAAGACAGAAAGCCACCTGAAGTCACCTTGCTCTGCTGGGAGAGGTGGCAGGGAGCCTGGGAGAGAAGTACAGACCAACCAGCTACAGCTCAAGACCCTCCAGTGTTTCTGCTCGGTTTTGCTACCTCTGACCCCCCTGATGCCCTCTCCGTGAAACCTAGAGCAAGCTAGGACAACAGTAAGTATGGAGCATACAGCTCGGGTTGTGGGGTCACCAAGTCCCCTTCCTATGCCCAGGGTCAAAGCACTGAATGTTTTTCTGCAGGCCTCACCTGACTCCTCAGCACACACCACACATGTGCACAGACCAGGAGCCACGACACTCTGATCTCTGGGTCCCCCTGTGTGCAGATATCTCACCTGGCTCAGGGACAGTTTCTTCTCACATCCAAGCATCTACCTATCACTAACTGGCCTTGGCTGCTCCCCGAGAGCCTGGCCTGGTGACTAGTTCTCAGTTGTCACACAAAGCAGACTCTCTGAATTAACAGGCAGCCTACAGTGCTGGACACTGAACTTGTTCTCCAGTGGCTAAAGCAATCTGCCTTCTCCCGAGGAAGCCGTTGACTTGGGCACTCCCCCACCCTCCTCCTCCTCCTCCTCCTCCTCCTCCTCCTCCTCCTCCTCCTCCTCCTCTTCCCTATTCCCTCCTAGGCACTGACCCCTCCCCCACCCAGCAGCCTCCCCTTCCCCCATCCATGCTCAGCGCTGGCCTGGCTCCTGTCTTATGAAATCGTAGGCAGTGGAGCCAAAGGGGGCATTGCTGGTTGTTGCTGCTGTTTTTGTTGCTTAATGTAGCATTCCCCGCCGCCACCACAAAAAACAAAAAAAGAAAAACTCAGGAGCTAGAGGAAAAAAAATAGATCGAGACTAAACCAACCCAATCTACTCTGGTTTGTTTCTCCAGATCTTTTTTTGTTTTTGTTTTTGTTTTTAATTTTTGAAATAAGGAATTACTGTGTAACCTACATAAACCTCAAAATTGCAATCCTCCAGCCTCAGCCTCCAGAAGTTCAGAGATCATAGGTGTGAGTCACCATGCCTGCTGTGTTCTAACAACTTTAAGTGTTATGATGACTAGATTGTGATTTTTTTTTTTTTTTTTCGAGACAGGGTCTTCCTATATACTCCTGGCTAACCTGGAATGCACTATGTAGCTCAGGTTGGCCTCAAAGCCTCAACAATCCACCTGCTTCAGTCTCCCCAGTCATGGAACTACAGGCGTGTGTCACTATTTTATATGTTTACTTTTTTGTTGTTCTTGGTTCCTTGCTCATGACCCATTCCCCAAGGCAGGCAGAAAAAAAAAATAACAACAAAAAACCCTAGAAGCTCTGTTCCCCAAGGAGGCTTTCAGAAGTGGTCATCTTCCCCACTCTGGAGGCCACAGAGATCAGCTCTGCCTTCCTCATCTGGTAAGGTCATTCCAGAGGGTTCTGTGGCAAACCCAGCAGAGGATGCTAAAGAATCCTCAGCCATGCCTCCACAGTGGTCTCCATGACGACCCAAAGGGACAGTTTAGAGAACTGAACATGGGGATGGCCCTACAGGGTGAGCACTGGGGGAGGAGCTGAGAGCCAGGGCTGCCTTCTCCCAAACATCTCTTCTGCATCCTTCAGAATCGCTTTGGCATGGTCTGTTGTTGTTTGTTCTGTTTTTTGAGACAGGGCCTCTCTAAGTAGCTTTGGCTGTTCTGGAACTCATTATGTAGACCAGACTGGCCTCGAACTCACAGAGATGCACTTGCCTCTACCTCCTGAGTGCTGGGACTAAAGGTCTACACTACCCCACTCGGCCTTTGGCATGTTTTGTTTAGTTTTGAGACAGGGTTTCTAGCAGCTGAGGTAGCCTCAAATTTACCAAGGAGTAGGGGGACAGCTTTGAACTCCCTCACACACTATGAAGCACATATTTCATGGGCCATGGAATCCATAGGGTGTGGGGATAACTAGAAAGTCGTTCCTGACCCTGGCCTTGGCTTCTTGAGCTGTGAAGAAATGGAGGTCCCAAGAGGCTCCGGAGGCAGTGGCCTTCACTCAGCTCAGCCCCCTCATTTAAAAGAAGGAAGTGATGTCATGGCCATGGCTGACCTACACAGCACTGGGAAATGACAACTCTGACAGCCTTGGACAGGCATGCTGGAAGCAGGGCTTGCTCCTCGGAAGGGACAGGTTTATTAAAGCCAGAGCTGATACTGACCATGAGCCGGCCCTGGATCTCAGCCAGGAAAGTGCTAACCTAGACCCCTGCAAGTCCGCTGGCCCACTGAGAGCCTTGCTGACAACAGAAGAGCACACCCATATACAACTGGACTGAATACCTCTCTCCACCCGAGACTGCCGGCAAGTGAACCAGTACCAGCTCAGAATAGATGGTCTGAAAAGTGGAAAGAAGAAAACAAAACGCCTAAAGGGGCCTGGGTTGTGGCGGCACACATCTGTAATCCCCCTGCACTTGGGAGATGCAGGCAGTAGGCTCAAGATCATCCTTGCTATCCAGCTAGTTTGAGGCCACCAGACTATGGAGACCCTGTCTCAGAAAACACACACACACACACACACACACACACACACACACACACACACACACACACACACACACAGGTCTTTCTGTTCTTGGAAGGAAGGATTTCTTAATCCCTCTGGGCACTGATGACTCTCCCTGAACCTCTTCAGTGGAAACTGGCTCTCTCCCCCTGAATGTCTTCAAACTCACCCATTAGGAAGCAGACCTTGAGGTCCTAGGTAGGTTATACTTGTTTAGGATTGGGTCTCACTGTTCACGTTCCCTCCTGGGTCAGAACACCACCATGCCATCCCGGAATGGAGTAGGGATTAGACATGATGCTTTTTGAGGGTTTGGGACAGTAATTGGTGACTTGGGATCAACTTCAGACAAGTTACATGATTCAGTAACAGCCCTTGAGGCACAGTCTTGTTTTGAAACAGTCTCTCTACATAGTCCTGACTGTCCTGGAACTGGCTAGACCATACAGACCAGGCTGGCCTTGAACTCACAGAGATCTGCCCACCTCTGCCTCCTGATGAGACATAGTCTTAACAGTGCCTGGAAGGCCAGGGACCAAGCCCTACCTATAACGCAGAAGAAGGCAGCAGAAGAAGATGGTAGGAGACAAGACAGAGCTTGGTGTGCAGCTCAGCGGCAGATCGCTTGCCTAGTGTGGGCAGCCCCTGGGTTCCACCCCAGCATCCCAAGAAAAAGAGGATCCCCTGAGCCGGAAGACGGCTCTACACCATCACTAGCGGGATCTCGGACAAGAGATGCCCAGGAGGGTCTAGTATCCGCCTGAGCCATGCCCTGTTCATCACATTCACCCTAAACTCCGGGAGTGAGTGCTCAGGGTCAGCGAAGCCACGTGACCTGACGGAGGCCCCCCAGCTCGTATGAGGCACCTGAGTGTGGACTGCCGTGAAGGCATTGGGGCCCTGGAGCTGTGAGGCTTGTGCGGGTCTGTGAGGTCCTCCTTCTGCGGACACTGCTGGGTGTCCAGTGTTGGTGGGCCTTGGGTGTCAGGCATCACTCACTCAACCTGTTCCTCCCCTCAGTCCTGTATGCAGTACAATGACCCAGAACACACATCGAATCCCATTATGTCAGGCCTGGGGACACTTGCCTCCACTTCCCTCTGAGCCAGACTGTCCCAGCCTCCCATGTCACCCTTACTTCCTAACTGCCTATTCTCCGCTTGGCAGCTAGAGCGAGACGTGAGTCAGGTAATGTCCTTCCCTGCACACAGCTCTCTAACAGCTCGCTGCCTTTCAGAGTCACCCAGGACACCCAAGCCGTAGCCTCTGAGGACCTAACTACTCCCCATGCCAGCCTTCCAGCCTTCTCCCTACACCTTACCCCACCGGCCAAGCAGACGCCAATCCACACTGTTCTGCCGGCCCGCCCAGCGGTTCCTCCTGCCTCTGCCCACTCAGCCCCTTCCCATGATACAGGGCTTGCATGGTCTGGGCTATCCCAGGTCACCCAACTTCATTTTCTCAGTTACTTCAAAGAAACCATCTATCGCGGCAGCACCCTGGGTAAAGCCCAAGACACACACAGCAGGTGCTCAATACGCACATGGCTGATGAAGAGCCCACAGGCCTACCTGGTTCCGGAAGATCAATGCCACTATGCCACCGATAAGCTCCATTATGAGGCAGATCCCCAGGATATACATAAACTGGAAAACAAGATTCAGAGATTCAGGGGAATTGCGGGCGGGCGGGCGGGTGGGGGGGGGGCTCAAAAGATCTATGCTAAGATCAAGCATAATAAGGTGGTAGTCCTCCCTGACTGGATCTTGCCGCCCCTCCTAGAGAACTCCATAGAGGACTGTGCTCAAGAAGGCTTGAATCCGGAGAGTGGCTGAGCTGCCCCAGGCACATTGATATTCCTCATATTTGTCCCTCGGCGGCTCTATGAACAGCAGGCTCCTCCCCCACTTAGAGTGGTTATCCTCCCTCTAACACAGCCAGAGGGGGCAGGCCTGGGTAGCACTTCCAACCCCTGAGTCTCCACCGGCCCCCAAACAGCTCAGAAGGGGCTTCCTACTCAACCAAGTACAGAAGCGGGGCCTGAAGTTTGGAGGACACACCCTCCATCCCCTAATCCGAGAAAAGACATTGACCAAATTGATGCTAGCAACTTCCAGCCTTGGGCAGTCCCAAGAGCCTGCTGGTGTGTGTGACTGTAAAGCTACCCCATCAGAGGGATGCTGGGGGGCGTGGGGGTGAAGACACACATGCATCAGAGGACATGGGCCTTCTCACCCAGTGTCCCCAGCATTGGGGGGAGGGGGACATCCCTCAGCTACAGACAGGGGCTGTGTTGCCGACAACGCTCCACCCGAGGGTCATGTGATCTGAGCCAGGCACTCCAGTGTACTGGGACTCTGGCCAGAGTGTCCAAGAAATACGCCCTGGACTCAAAAGCAATAAAGATTCTGTGCCTGAAGATGGGGAGCAGGAGCGGTCCTGCTGGAGGTGGAAAACAGACTGCCCAGCCTTGCCCGGAGGTGCCAGTACCATGAGGATCTTCAGCCCCCACAGGTTTCCTGGCTGCCTGAGCTGATGATTCATCATCCCATCCCCCGGCTTTGCTTGCTCTCAGCTGACTGTCATTTCAACAGCTGGGAATACAGAGACCACAGCATCTCGGGAACAGCAGTATCCAAGTCAGATGTACATGCGTGCTGATGTGAGGTAGCTGGGGCGGACCCGGACCACTGTGCTACAGTGGCTGATTCAGGAAATGTTCTGGGGCAGCTGGACTGTGTGAAAGACAGAAGGAACAGAGCCGGGCAGGGCAGAGCGGGGCAGAACGACAGGCTCTTCTGCTTTCTTACAGGCACCATCCTAGGGCTGGGAGGAAGCACTTACCGACTGGAGAAGGCACAGGTTGTCCCGGAGAGAAGCTAGCACCCCGATGAAGGAGACAATGAACATGACCACCCCCAGGAGGATGAGGATGATGGCCGGGGCCAGGAAGGCGCTCTCGAGGGTTTTGTATTTCTGTCTCTCCACCTCTGCATAGATCCCCACCGACAGGACCAGGCCCCCAATCAGCTGCACAAAAAAAGAGGAAGGTGAGGGACCGCGGAGATGTAATACTTCAGTTGGAGCATGCATGCCTACCACGAAGGAGGGGCTCCCTAGGTTTGACCCACTACAGAGCATAAACCGAGGGCAGAGGTGCACACCTACAATCCAAGCATTTAGAAAGTGGGGTCAGGAAGTTCAGAAGTTCCTAGTCCCCACACAGGAAGTTTGAGGACAGCTTGGCTTCATGAGACCCTGTCTCCAGTAGGGGGGTGAGGCAGGGAGGAGGAAGATGTCAGGCAGGTTCCTTACTTTACTCAAAGGATCTCTCTGGAACTGTGGTACCAGCCACAAGACATGGGCCGCCCAAGGAACTGCACACGAGAGCCCAATGCTCTAGGCTCAGTTTATGTTTCCCCACAAACCGGTGCCTCAGAATGTGACTATATTTAGAGTTGGGACCTTGAAAGTAGTAATTAAGTTAAAATGAGATCATTAAGGTGGCTCTAATCCAATATGAGCACTGTCCTTGTAAGAATAAGTAGATTACAGGCTGGGAGGATAGCTCACTTGGTAGGGTGCTTGCCTAGAACGCGGATGACCTGGGTTCAGTTCTCAGCACCACATAAACCAGGTAGCGGTTCAGCACTTGAAAGGCGAAAGCAAGAGAATTGGGGTTTGAGGACATCTCTGGCTACATGCAAGCTTGAGGCCAGCCTGGGGTACATAAGACCCTGTCTGAAGAGGAAGGAGAAGAAGAAAGATGACACCAGAAACGCACAGAAGGAAGAAGCCGGCCATCCGCAAGCCAAGGAGAGGGCCTGGAAGAAAAGAACTCTGTCAACAACTTGATCTTCTGAGGCTTCAACCTACCAAGGTATGAGGGGAAAAAAAATCTGTGGTAGTGTGTTATAACAGCCCCCCGAAGACTGACACCAAGTGTATTGGACAGTGCTGGTGGACCAGGGAAATGCCACTTCCTGCAGCGTCAGAGAACGTGGATTTGTCTCAGCTCTGGGACACTGGCCAGGAGTCTACATTCTCATCTGAATAATGGGTATGAACACACTCCTGTCCTGTTCACCTCACAGCTTTCTGAAAGGTTTTAGTGAGATAATAAAGATGAGCATTCTAGAAACGTGGGGGCACAGGGTCACTGTCACACATACTCAACAGGCGGGCCACTCCAGGGACACTTCCCAGCTGCTCAAGGAGCAGACACTTCACTCAGTCTCATAAACAAGGAATTTCCCTTCTGAATGACCACCGAGAAGGCCGAATGTCAGAACAGCGGAGATTTCTAGGGCATCTAAGTGCGATCTCCCTTCTTGGCATTTTAACACTGAGACATGGTACATACTTAGCCACATGGTGTAACTTCCCACCAGGAGAACCCAGGCTCCTCAGGGCTGTCAATCACACACAGGCTAATCCCATGGCCTTCTGGTCCCCTTTGGCAGAACATGCTTTTCCCTGACATCCTATGGCACGGTCCCCCAAATCCTCTGTGTGTGTTCCGTTATCACCAGCTCCATGAAGCCTTGTGGGGCCACATTATTAAAAACTGGAAATCCCCAATTGTTATGGTCCACATGCTTGTAATTTCACCTCTCAGGGTTCTAAAGGGGGAGGACTGGGAATTCCAGGCCTGCTTGGGCTACATTAGAGACTCTCATATTCTCTCTCTTTCACACACACACACACACACACACACACACACACACACACACACACCACACATACACACAAAGTAAAAAATATTCTTTAATGATGGAGCGGGGATCCCTCCCCCATGAAACTCCTTATATCTTTTTTCCTGATTTATTTTTCCTCTTTATGCTTATTAGTATGCTGGAAGGGGGTGTTTAACTTGTTTGTTTTGTTGATATAGGGTCTCACGTAGCCCAGGCTGGTCTTGAACTTGCTGTGTAGCCCAGGATGGCCTTAGGCTGTAATCCTCCTGCCTCTGTGTCCCAAGTATTGGCATTACAGCATGCACTTATTAGTATGAAATATACATTATTTTTTCATTTGTTTTACATTTATTTGTTTATTTGGGGGTGGGAAACATGTGGGAGTCACAAGACAACTTTTTGGGAATTAATTCTCTCCTTCCACCATGTGAAGCTGAAGATTGGACTCAGGTAACTTGGGTTTTCACTCAGTGAGCTATCTCATTGGCCTTTATTTTTCTTTTTTACCTGTTTATTCCCATGACCCCCTAGACATAATCCCCAGGACAGGTAGTCTTTTGACAGTTCAGGGCACCCCCATCACCCTGGCAGTCCCGACACTAAAGAAGTCTGGGTAGCATTGACACCCTGTGTCTGCTGAAGAAGCCTGGCCTGCAATTTCCACAGATCTCAAGGTTTGGATTAGACATCACTCTCCCCAAGTCTGTCCAAGCAAGGGCTCCAACATCAGAGCTGTGCATTCTGGAGGGCAGAGAAAGGACTTTAGATCTATAGATTGCTCCAGTCCACAGAAAGCAGCGTGGAGGAGTAACAGAAGCCACATCCAAAGTAAGAGAAGTGAGGAATAGTTTTGACTGTGTTGGTGAGCTATGCTGGAGATTGGGCAACCCCGGGGCCACATCTAGAGGACACAGAGGCTGCCCCGACTGACTTCCAGCCTTTCAGTGGCCATAAGAGGCTCCTCACAGACCATCGTACCCTCCCATAGTGCCAAGGCTATCTGTGGAAAAGGAAGTGCCCGCTTCCGCCTGAGCACTGAGAAGTGACAGGGATACCAGGAACCACACCGACTAGACACATAAACAGCTGAAAGAATTACCAGGAAACCGGGTCTCTTGGACCCAGCATCCTCTTAGATATTAAGCTGAGTCTTCCTGGTTTGTAAAGACGGCTGAGACCCACCTCCTGGTCTAAAAAGAAAGTCTTTCCAGTACGCATGACCAGGAGGCCAATGGCACGGACAGAAGCAGCCAGCAGCTCTGTATGAACAAGTTAGCCAAAGCAGAGAAACTGTGGGCAAAGGGATCAAAATGACCATTTAGGTATATTTTTTAAATTGACAGGGCAACAGATGTAACAGACAGACAGACAGACAGACCCCCCCCCCCACCCACACACACACATCCTACCTCCCTATAAGAAAATGGCATCCACGGAAATAAACTATACCCCTGATAGAGAAAGAGTAACTATAGACTCTCTGGTGAGTGGCACTCTAAAACCCAGAGCATGGTCTAAGCAAGACTGGCCTCAGCTCCCAGGGTTCTCTGAGACATGCAGTGGGCAGACATTAAAAAGCCAATTAATTCTTATGCTGGGAATAGTCACACGCCCATAATCCCAGCACTCGGGAGGCAGAGGCTGGTGGATCTCTGTGAGTTTAAGGCCAACCCGGTTTACAGAGTGAGTTCCAGGGCAGCCAAAAAGTCTGATGTGGTTGGTGAGCACCTGCCTAAAAAGTCAGGTCCCCTTCTGACTCCATGCCCAAGGGCTACTCACAGCATCCTAGCTCTGATTAGGTTAGCTCTGGATGGGTCAGCCCTGGATGGGTTAGCTCTGGATGGGTCAGTCCTGGATGGGTCAGTCCTGGATGGGTTAGCCCTGGATGGGTCAGTCCTGGATGGGTTAGCCCTGGATGGGTCAGCTCTGGATGGGTTAGCTCTGAATGGGTCAGTCCTGGATGGGTTAGCCCTGGATGGGTTAGCTCTGAATGGGTCAGTCCTGGATGGGTCAGTCCTGGATGGGTCAGCTCTGGATGGGTCAGCTCTGGATGGGTCAGCTCTGGACGGGTCAGTCCTGGATGGGTCAGTCCTGGATGGGTCTGGGTCAGCTCTGGATGGGTCAGCCCTGACACACCTGCAGCTTGGCGCAGTTATGACAGGGACCATGGCAGCAGGCAGGCAGGCATGGTGCTGGAGCAGTAGCTGAGAGCTTACATCTTATCCACAAGTGCTGACAGAGAGTGAGACTAGGCCTGGCGTGGGGTTCCGAAACCTCAAAGCTCAACTCCCAGTGACACGCCTCCTCCAACAAAGCCACACCTCCTAATCCTTCCCAAACAGTCCACCAAATGGGGATCAAACATTCAAACCACCACAGATGACGACATTCCTCAGAGCACAGGAGTTGTCCGAGCCCAGGCATGGAGGGAATCAAATATGCAGGACGCAGGTTCTTGCCGGCAGGAGGGGTGGGGCTTTATCTCATCCTTTGGTGAAAAGTTTGACCCTCACCCTGTCCCTGAACTGTGCAGCTCATCTACTTTAATGTTTCCAGAATTGATTCCATATGCTCTTGGAAGTTGTAGGCATCCTGTGGTAGAAAGTTCCTCTTTCCGCCAGGAAGGGCTCTGGGCCCTGATCTCTCCCCTTGGCCCGCTACCCTCCTACCCGGTCCCAGCCCCCAGGCCCAGCCCCACCCCTCCTTCCTGCTTTGAGCCCTTGCTCAGTCTTTAAATCCATGCCTTAAATCCCAGAGCTGTGGGACAATTTCAGACAGAGCCGATCTCGGCCCTCCGCAGAAGGACAATGGGTGGATTCTTTTATTTTTACAAGCTCCCTGGAGCCCTGGGACCACTCCAGGACAGCCTTGCTGGCCGCAAACCAAACTCCTCTTGGTCTCATCACGTTCCCCCATCAGACGCCATTACCATTTCCTCGCCAGGCTAGCCGGTTGTAGCAACAGCTCCAGCCACCAAAGCCTGGGCGAAGCTGCCCCAGCGGATGCCAAAGCCCAGGCCTCCGGACTCCCCCACCACCACGCACCAAGCCATCATAGGCCCGTCTCTCCTGGTCAGTCTGAGATGGCGTCATCCTGCACACGGTCGCCACCCTGGCACAGGCTGACCCGGGCCCCTCCAGCAGGTGTCCGGAGCAGCACTGTTCGTGGCGAGAAGCAGGCATGAATCTTCCCGGGAACTTAAAACTTCCCAAGTGATATTTACATCTCTGCTGACATCAGTTTATCCATCTGGTTATCCGTCAATGCCAGCGGGCAATCCGGTTTGCTCCTTCGCTAATTATAGCCCTGCCCGGGCAGCGAGTCACCCCAACCCCAGGGCAGGAAGCAAACGGCCCATTCGTCAGTCCAACGGGACAGCTTCAGCTAAACAGATGTAAGGAGAGGGGCGCAGGCCATGCCCATTTGGGGTGACGGTGGGAAAAGAACATACTGCCTGCAGTCTGTGGGCCAGGCCTCAGACTGTGAGACCGGGCCGCCTCTTTGCCCTTCTGCGGAGGAGCCCCGTTGTTCAGTGGAAACTGGGTCCTTTCAGAATCGGCCTGGCGCTCAGCTTTCCCGTGGGCAGAGACAGGCCCGGCTGTTCGAAGCTGCTGGGAAACAAGCCATGCTGTGTGGTGCCCCAGCACCTGCATGGCCTCAGTATGTGGCTGGGTTTGCCTGGCTGGCTCACCCCCAGCTGGAAGAGCTTTTCCACTTAGAGAGGGCCATTTCCAACCCTAAGGCACATAACAGACTCCTGCTGTGTTCCAGGCACTCTGTTAGGCTCCATGAGGGCACAAGGAATCCGAATCAGATAGAGAGCAAGACTGGGGGGCGGGGGGGGGGGGGGGAGAGGGGGGGGAAATGTCTGTCCTGTGGATGGATTCAGGGAGTCTTTGAACTCGGGCTGCAGGGAAAAGTCAAGTCTTTCTTTTTTCCAACCAAGTATCCCTTAGAGGCCCCCCGAGGCTTGCTCCCTGGGGTGGAACTGCTGGGGGCTGGTGGAACCTTGACGAGGTGGGTCAAATCAGAAGTCTTTATTCAGCTCTCTGGGGGCACGCCCTTGAAGGGAACAACTGACCCCTGGCCCCTTCCTCTTCCTCTTTGCCACTTCCCTGGCCACAAGGTGCATGATGGCTCTTCTCTACCTAGAACTCGCTCCAAGAGGGGCTGCCTCATCTTAAGCCCCAAAGCAACTGAGCCAACAGATAGATCATGGCCTGGAACTCCTGAAACAGTGAGTCCAAAGGAACCTTTCCTCTTCACAAGGTGATTGGCTCGGGTAACCTGTTAGAGTACCACAGCACTGACTAATGCAGCTTCTAACGGGAGTAGTCTCTGCAGTCTTACAAATGGAGGCGGCTTACAGTATTGGTGACTGTCACTGATGGAATACAGCATGTCTCCCAGGCCTCTATGCCAGGCTCCCTTCCATAGAGAGCAGGAAGGAGCAGTTAGAGAAAGGAGCCAGGAGCTGGCATTCTGGGCCTGCCTTGGCCATGGCATACCCTCACTTAGGGCCTTGTTACTTACCTGTCAGAGAGAAAAAAGCCTGCTGCAATAAACAGCATTTTTTAAAAATTTTATGCATATATGTGTTGGGTCTACATGTGTGTCTGTGTGCCACTTATGTGCCTGGTGCCCAAGGAGGCCAGAAGAGGGAGTCAGATCCCCCAAAACTGGAGTTAGAGGTGGCTGTGAGCTGCCATGTGAGTGCAGGCAATCAAACCTGGGTTCTCTACAGGAGCAGCCAGTGCGCTTAACCACTGATCCATCTCTCCAGCCTCTTTTATTTTATTTTGAGGAGGGGTCTCCTATGGCCCAGGCTGGTCTAGTACTAACAACATAGCTGAGGATAACCTTGAACTCCTGTTACCAGTGGTTAATGTCTAGATCATGTGTTTCTGGGTCCTCGGTGTCTTTAATCAAATAATTGAAATAAAAGCAAAAACAGACTGCAAGGAAATGCCATTCAAAAGCAAAGTGATAGAGCAGACGAGGTATGCTGCCGAGCTTCACGGAAGGCTTCCTTTGATGGGGTCCCAGAGAAGGGGTTTAGTTGCTAAGAGGGGCCGCCCAGGTAGTTTTCTCTTTTGATTGACAGGCTTCGGTTTTAAATGCCTTTGCTGACTGCACATGTCCCTTTCCACGACACATCAGATCTTAATCACATGCACACCCAAATATGCATACGCATGAGATGGCCAATAGGGGATTCTCCTAAAAGTTCATTAGGAGAACACAGTTTGACTCACTGTGAATGCACCCAAAACTAGTTCAGGCCAGATCCACACCCCACCCCCGTGCCCCACCCCCGCATTGCCTTATCTAGATAGGTAAGTAGAAACTCCTCTCAAAAGGGCTGTTACAGCTGACTCAGGGATGGAGAAACTCACTTCACTGTGGGCGGTTCCACGCAGGTGAGGGTCCTGGTAGCCAAGCTAGTCCCCAGGCTAGCCTGCCTCCCTTTTATCATCCCGCCTCCACCTTGCCAGGGCTGGAATCACAGGCATTTACAAGTGCGTGCCTTGTGCATTCTCTTTACGCACACCTTATTTAAGGGCTCTTTTCCTCGCTCAGGCTTTCCTACGCCAGAGAAAGACTTCAGGGGGCATTTTGTAGCCTTGCTGAGTTGGCCCATGGGTGGGAGCTGTGGCCATCACAAAACACGCAGAGTTCACATCCAGGAAGCGGGGTGCACATCCTTTTCTACCCTCCCGTTGGCAGAAAGCTGATTCCGAAGACTCCCCACGCACAGGGCGCATTCCAGACAGTGAGGGAGCTATGCTGGGAGGTTTGTAAAACCAGTTCTTCAGTCTAGCCAGGGCAGAGTGGAATTTTTAATCACGATCCACCATCGACAGATAGCTAAGGGCAGCCACGATGGGCAGGTGGGAGTCAGGAGACCCACCAGGATACTGAGACAAGACACAGCAATTTGTTCTTCCTTGGGGAGTCCCGGGAGGGCCCACTGGAGTAAGCCTGGAAGGAGACACTGAGTTTGACATCATGCACCTGGGAGGGAATAAGTCTCAGAGGAGAGGCAGCATGAGATGCTCCTCGGCCTGAAGACTCTCTGTAGTCCCCTTTCTGGACGGGAGCCCTGGAGGCTTGTGGCTGAGAGTGACTCATGCTGAATGTGAAAATTATGGAAATGGTTATGGGAAGTGGTGGGGGGAGGGGCAGAGTAAGTCACCTCCCCCTACGTCCCCCTCCCCCATTCCCTTTTCTGCACTCTCTAGTCCTCTGCCTGCCTCCCTAGAAGGGTCCCCAATGGTCCTGGATAATGGTGGCTGCCAAGCACCCACCTCCTCTCTGCCTTGGTAGCTCATTGTCACGAGGCCAACAGAGCAGAAGGTCATGCTCCCTAGGGTGGACCCTGGACATCAGGCCCTGGGGACTGAAAGTCCCCCCACTCAGGCCACTGCAGGAGCATGCCAGGCGCAGGACCAGAGCTGTACTGAGGGTAGGATGAGGAAGGGAGAACTCTGGGATAGGAGCGTGGAGACTCTAGGGATGTGAGGTGGGTAGACCTGCTCACAGACACACCCTTGGGCCAAACCACGGCGACTCGACCCTCATCCTTCCCACCCAACCCTTGATTACCTTCCCCTCCAGCCCAGGGCACCCAGGCAGCCAGAAACAGAAGATAGTCAACATGAGTTAGGGATGTAGCTCAGTTGGCAGAATGCTTGCCTAAGCATGCGTGAAGCCCTGGGTTCAAGTCCCCAGCCCTGCTAAGTGGGTATCAGAAGTTCAAGGCTAGCCTGGCCTTTTCTGGGAAAAACAAAACAAAACAAAACAACAACCCCTTTTTTTGCTCAGCTCCAAGCTCTCTTCCCCTGGGAATGCTTCGTAGTTCACTGGGTAAAAGGGATCTCTCTGTTCTTCTCAAAGTCTACAACAGCAACAGGGGAAGCCCTCACCAGTGGCAACACTAACTACTCTGTCCTCTGATCAGTCCACAAATACATGCATGTCGTGGTGGCAGGAGGCAGCCATACCTACCACTGTGACCTCCACACGGCCCGCACACACATCTTAAAGGTACTGGCGTGTCCCAAAAGTCTATGTACAGGAAGTCGGGTGCCTTCTCCACACACCACGCTCTCCCCACAAAAGCCATAGGGAAGGTGGTCAGCCATGTCAGCTCACAATGACTGAGTAACTACAATGTCCCAGAGTCAAAATGCCACTCCAAAGTTCTGGGCATCCAGCAGGTGCTCAATAAATGTCGCTTCTTTCCTGTAATCATGCAGCACGACCACCACCATGCACACATCTCACAACCTAAGTCAGATGTCAGAAAACAAAACAAAACAAAACACATTCCCATTACAGCCACTTTGTTCCAAGGTTACTGTCAGGAAAAGGGAAGAAGCCTGTGGTCTTCTTCACGATTGGTCGTGGTATTTCATCACAGTAGTAGAAAAGTAACTAAGACAAATCCTATTCTACATTCCACAGCCATCAACCACATTTTAGACACAATTGGAGCACTTTTAATATGAAGCTGAAGCTGGTATGCTTAGACTTAAGAACATTTTAAAACACATCCTGGTGGTCAGGCCTAGTGGCACACACCTTTAAGCCAAGCACTCAGAAGCAGAGACAGGAGGATGTCTGTGAGTTCAAGGCCAGCCTGGTCTACATAGCAATTTCCAGGACAG
Source organism: Peromyscus maniculatus bairdii (assembly GCF_049852395.1). Classification (NCBI taxonomy): domain Eukaryota; kingdom Metazoa; phylum Chordata; class Mammalia; order Rodentia; family Cricetidae; genus Peromyscus; species Peromyscus maniculatus. Next base: position 26,238,982 of record NC_134872.1, on the reverse strand, counting down.
TCGGGATTACTTAGAGAGACTCTGTCTCAAAAAATAGAGAACAACAACAAAAATACATCCTGGCATACTTGGGGTGACTTGACGTGGTCTGTACAGCTTCCTCTGTAATGGTCAAATGTCAAAATTCCTGACTCTGGTTCAAGCTCCGTACTACAGCATTCTTTCACTTTACTCCTAAGCTTGATTATTTTACAATAAAAACATTAAGAAGGAAAGCAAGCCCCATGCCCCAGGCTTTCCAGGAAGTCCGTTGCGGGCCTTGTGCCCCAGCACATACTGGCAATGGCAGGGCAGTGTCGGGAGTGTCAGCCAGGGACCGGAGGCGGGTGGCCTCTTCTGGTCCCAATTAATAGCCAAACCGAAGACTTCACCAACTGCTAATTGCAGCTAAGTACGGGCTATAACGGGAACCTCCCGATTACACACCCGGCTGGAAAACAAGACACCCAGGCGAGGAGAGCAGCAGAAAAGCAAAGGGGTGAGGATGGGGGGCCGAGAGGGGTGGCCTGACACCCAAATCCCTCCTCCTCGGCTTTGAGGAAATTAGAACCGAAGACGCAGACACAAGGCGGGATTCTGAGCCAAGGTGGTACAGTAACAAAGTCCCCAGAGAAGAGCCAGAAGCAGCCACTGGGGACGTCCATGGGACATCGCGAGCCCCAGCTGGTCCCCCACCATGTCCGCTTTGGCCAGTTGCTTGTACTTGTTGATTGGTTTTTTATATATATAATATTATATATAACATAAATATATATTATATATGTGTTTATATGCATATATATAATCTGAATAGTCCCTGACCTAACCCAACCAACACCTATGAAATCAAAGACTCAAGGTATTTAATTATTTAAAAAAAAAAAAAAAAGATTTGTTTGACGTGTATGTGCCTGAATGTACGTATGTACACCACATGCATGGTGTGCCCAGAAGAGAATGTCATATCCTCTGGAGCTGGTGTTACAGGCCATGGTGAGTCATCCAGTGTGGGTGCTGGGAACCAAACCTGGGTCCTCTAGAAGAGCAGCAAGTGCCCTTACCCACTAAGTCATCTCTTCAGCTCCTTAATTATTTTCATTTTTATTATTTATTTATTTATTCATTCATTCATTCATTCATTCATTTGGGTTTTTCCAGACAGGGTTTCTCTGTGTAGCCCTGGCTGTCCCGGAACTCACTCTGTAGACCAGGCTGGCCTCGAACTCACAGAGATCTGCCTGCCTCTCCAGAATGCTGGGATTAAAAGTGTATGCCGCCACCACCCTCCCCCACCCCACCTCTGCCCAGCTTTAATTATTTTCTTGAATGCACGTCACATTTCATACACGCATGGACCATCTCACCGGACACCGTGGTGTGGTGACTGGCGGCAAGCAGACAGAGACCGATCGGGCCCAACCCCCTCCCTCTTTTGCAGATGGCAATCTGAGGCCCAGGGATCACTCCCACAAGGTCACACAGTGAATTAGCCACTGGTCAGCAGCTGTGACCCAGTTCTCCCAGCTCCCAGGCCAACTGTCTCCACTGAAGGCTGTCCTTCCTCCCCAGGAACAGGAGTTCTCACGCCCTGGCATATCCTCTTAAAAAAAAAAAAAAAAATGCAAAACGAAAAACCATTTTCAGGACGGTGAAACTGCCTCCACTTCTGCTTCCTGCAACTCCAGGGAGCCTGAAGGGACCAAGCCCAGGGGCCTCTGCCACTTGGGCTCTGCCTGCTCCTTCCTTTCCCATACTGGACTGTCTGTGGTCAGTGTGCCTCCCTGGTGGAGCAGCAGCCCCTGCCCCAGGGTGCCACCACGCCTATTCTAGCACCCAGGGTCTTCCAGTCCAGTCTCCAGAGGACCGCAAAACTGCCAGATGCCAAAGAAATGTTTGATGAGTGACTGACTGAGCAAGCGGGCAGAAAGAAGGGTCCCCTGAAGAACAAGAGCCTCTACCTGCGGTGGCGGGCATTAAGTAACCAGCCAGCCAGGGTCCTCCCGGACTCCTCTTCACGGGAACGCGGCAGGGACAAACATCTGCTCCCAGGGGGCTGCAAATGCAAGCAAGTCTAGAAAGCAGCTGAGCTGGGGGCAGCAGGCGGAAGAGCATTTCATTGTTAGCCGCACAAAGACAATGGAGGAGGATGCGGACCTGAGCAGACACAGGACAGCACAGGGGATTTCCTGGCTGCAAAGGGTCAAGCTTTGGGGGTCGAGGCCAGAGCTCCGTGGGTCGAGTGCCTGGCATGCAAGACGACCTGGGTTCAATGCCCAGCGCCAGACAAATGGGCGTAATGATGCACACTTTGATCCCAATACTCAGGAAGTATAAGCAGGAGGGTCAGAAATTCAAGGTCATCCTCAGCTACATGGCAAATTCCAGGGTAGCCTGGGCTACATGAGACCCTGTTTTGTTTTTGTTTTTTGTTTTTTTTTTAAGGGAGTGGGAGGCCGGGGGGGGGGGGGGGGGGGGGGACGGACACACGGACGGAGACACACGAACAGGAAAGAACCAGCCAGAAACTGGAAACAGAAACAGGTCCTAGGCTGGTCCAATGAAAATGTATACACACACATCCCCCAGGGGATGTTAAGAGTTCAGTGACTGTGACTGTGGCCACCCTCTCTGGACCCCCAGCTCAGTTCTGATAAATGTCCCTCCAGACGTCAGGGTTCCAGAGGAGCCAATGACCAGGACCTCCACTGGCCCCACCTGGGTCACCCAGGTCCACAGCTGTCTCAGCATGCTGCCGGGGTTCAGCCAAGCTCACCGGTCCCTGAATCAGCCGATCACAAGGCCAGGCCAACAGCAGTGGCTCCAGTCAACCACAGAACCAAGCAGAGAAGTGAGCTGGAGACAGGAGGTAGGCAGGTCTCAGAACAACCTGGAAGCAAAGACGGTGGATCCCTGTAATCCCAATACTAGGGAAGTGGATTCCCACAACTTTAAGGCTAGCCTGGGCTACAGAGAGAAATGCTGTGAAAAAAATACCAAAAGGGAAAAAAAAAAATCACCTGTGAATATGAACGTGGCCTTAACTGGAAGTGACAGGGCCCAGCCTGTTGGCACCCCAGATCCACCGAGTCAACAGCTCTGACGATAGGTGCAGCTGTGTGGGTCCCAATTTCTAACCTTGGTAAGCGACCCAGTCTGAGAAGCCAGCAAGCAGTCCACTCCACTGCACCCAGCAGACTGTCTGGATACCCACCCACCACGTTGTTTCCATGCTCGCAAAGGGTCCTGGCCCAGCACCAGGGCACATCGTGAGTCCGCTGGGACTGTGACCAGCCGTGGATGAGGGCTCCCGGCTGCACCTGGCATAGCCGGACTCTCAGCGAAGGCTGGGATGCAGCAGAGAGGGGCCATGTGACCATCCTGGAAGGCACATGGAGCACCCACTCTGGAGCACACACACACACACACACACACACACACACACACACACACACACACACACACACACACACGCAGCTGTCCCGGGCAGGAAGTGGAAAGGATCTAACTCGGAAAAACAGACTCCCTCTGCCAAGGCCGTTTTCCTCCTCCTCACAAAACAAATACTGATTTCTCTTGCCGGTTGAGACACACGTCCGTCCGTCCGTCCCCTAGGTGAGAAAGTCCCTTTTGGAAAAAAGGAAACACGCAATAGGCACTGTTCGCTTGACAAGGAAGCTCTCATCTCGGAGGCCACAAACAAGTCGCTTACTTCCCCTCTCAGGCCACAGTATTTCTATCTGTAAAATGGGGTACCATTCCCCCCACCTCCCGACCCAGCTCACACGGTTGGTCCAAGAACCCAGAGAGGTGAAGGAAAGCTTTGGGGGCTGCAGTCATGGTATCCAGTGAGACCCTTGGCCATACATGCTGTAGGGGTCCTCTAGCCATGCCTCCCGCCTCTGAGAGGCAATAATTACCTCCTTCCAACAGAGAAGAAAATCCAAGTACAGCGGCCAGCAAGATGGGCTCAGCAGCTAGAGGTACTTGCCAGGCCAGTCGGACGGCCTGGGTTTGATCTTCAGAACCCAAGTAAAGGCGGAAGAAGAAAACTGGACCTACAAGGTTGTCCTCTGACCTCCACAAAGTCATATGATGGCACACACACACACACACACACACACACACACACACACACACACACACACACACACACAATTGTGGTTTTAAAATGTTAACAACACAAAGGAGCCAAACATAGTGGTTGGCACACACCCTTATTCCCAGCACTCGAGAGGCAGAGGCAAGATGATCTCTGTGAGTTCGAGGCCAGCCTGGTCTACAGAGTGAGTTCCAGGACAGCCAGGGCTAAGTAGCAAGACCCTATCTCAATAGATGATAGATACAGAACAAACATCAAGCCAGAGAGTTGTCCCCAACTTGTCTCTGGTCACGCAGCTAAACAGACTCTCTCGTCCTCATTCCAACCGAGCACCTAAGAGCTGAGCCCTGCTGCCTCCCTACGCATCCTGGCCTGTGCTGCAGGGCTCCTAGTCTGTTGAGATGGGTAACTGCTGCCTCTCCCAGGGGTGAGGCACGGATGGGCAAGGCCTTCTCACACGCTCTCCTCCCAGGCTCACACTGGACCTTTCTCCAGGCTTCCCAGCCCCACAAGCCCTTCAGTCCTGAGGACTCCTGTAGCTTGCTCAAGGGATCCAGCTCACACTGGCTACAAATTCTGTCTTCTCTGCAGGCGAGCCCCAGGAACCCGAACCTGCCTTCTCTGCCCAGCCTGCCTTGGCCTAGAGGTCTCGCTCAGAACTGTACATGAGTACTGTATTAAGTCTTTTTCTGTCCTGCCAGTCAGCTCCCAAATAATGACGCAAAGACAACTTATTAATTATGAGAGCTCAGCCTATAGTTTTGGCTTGTTCCTAACTAGCTCTTATAACTTAAATTAACCCATTTATATTAATCTATGTTCTATGACATGGCGTTACCTCTCTTCCATCTTGTACCTCCTGTTTCCTCTCTGTGTCTCCTGGCGTCTCCAGCACACCTAGAGTCCTCCTCCTCTCCCTTTCTCTCCCTGAAAATCCCACCTATACCTCCTGCCTAGCTATTGGCTGTTCAGTTTTTTTGTTGTTGTTGTTGGTTTTTTTTTTTTTTTTTTGAGACAGGGTTTCTCTGTGTAGCTTTGTGCCTTTCCTGGAACTCACTTGGTAGCCCAGGCTGGCCTCGAACTCACAGAGATTCGCCTGGCTCTGCCTCCTGAGTGCTGGGATTAAAGGCATGCGCCACCACTGCCCAGCTGGCTGTTCAGTTTTTTATTTCACCAATCACAGCAATACACCTTCACACAGTATATCATGCTGGCACTCCAGGTCCATGTAGACCCTGCCCTGGGCCCCCAGAAATGCCTTGCCCATGTCTCTAGGTTCTTGGACCAGCTATCGGAGCCAAGCAGGGCATTCCTCACACAGCCTGACTCACATGCCCATTGTGTGGCCGGAAGCCCCTGCTGGCACACCCCAAGGCTCAGGGACTAAGGAACAGTGAGATGGTTAACACTGTCAACACTTAAGGGGTCTAGGATCATGTAGGAGATAAACCTCCAGTCATACCTGTGAGGAAGTTTCTTGATGGAGTTAAGTGAGGTGGGAAAGGCTCTCCCTAAGGTGGGCAACACCATCCCATGCACTGAGTCCAAGACTGAGTGAAATGGAGAGAGTGGGCGGAGCATCACTTCTCTGCTGCTCCCTGACTGCGGTTGTCATGTGACCCGCCGCCTTCAGCTCCTGCCGTGATGGACTACACCCTCCAACTGTGAGCTAAAATGAAACTTTACTTCTATAAATTGCTTTTGTTGGATTGTTTGACACAACAAGATGGTGAGGAATACAGACAGGGAGGGCCCAGTCTCCTATAACCTGTAACCCCCGTTGGGTTGGACCCCTCAGGTAGAGGCCACGCTCACACCACCTTCTAGAAGGCAGAGCTTCTTGGGGGAAAGGAGCCTCCAACATAAGTGATTCCACGGCTCCTCAGCTCACCTTACGCTCCCAGCTCTCTCTGAGCTAGCTGAAGGGCTTGCATTCCCAGGGTCCTTAAAGCCTTAATTTTAGAGGAGCCTCTCACAGCCCTGAGGGGTGTCCACAGATGAGGGGTCTGGGAGAGGTCACACAGAAAAGCTGATACTGACGAGGTCTCCCTGGATGCCCCTACAGCCCTTCCTGACATCGAAACCTCCCCTCTCAGTGACTCTGACCCTAAACTCCATATCCAAGCCTTCTGCTCCAGCGGTGGCCTTGACTGGCCTGCCTCCGGGCCTTTGCACTTGTCACCCTGTCTGCCTAGGATGCTCTCCACTGGCTGTTCCCTGTCACGTGCAGCCTCGGCTGAAATGGCAGCTTCTGGTTAAGGCCTTCTTTAACCACACCATCTAAAGTAGGAAACCTCAGCCTTTCCCACTGTCTCTCTGATCCTCCCTCTTAGCAAATATGTCCACTTAGGGTCTGCCCGAAAGCCTTTCTTGTTCAGCTGTTCCCTGTACTCTCAGTGTCTGGCATACAAGAGGTGTCAGATAGTTGTTGACAGAATGAATTACTGTACCACCCCTACCTACCCTAGAAAGAACAGCTGGTCTAGCCCAGGGCTTCCTGTCCCCAACCAAGTAGTCAACCCAAACCAGCTCGAGACCAAAGTCCCCTCTGGGAAAGCTCTGTGACCTAGCTCACCCGGAAGATACCTGTGCCTGCAGGTGGAGCAAGCTGGCACAGGAATGCCAAGATCGGTCCCTTATCTGGTTTTCCCTGAGCTCCACCCCAGTGAGTCACCTAGAGAGAAGAGGGTGGGGGATGGAAGGCAGACGGCTCTGCCTGCTTCTTCAGAACCAAAAGCCATGGGTGCCAGGTCAGGTCCTGCGGGTTGAGGGAGTCAATCTTCTGCAGGAGGGAAAGGGGTCTTGTGCAGAATTCAGGAGGCTTTGTTGCTCTTTTGTACAATGGAGGCCCTAGAGGGAGGCCCAGGCCCAGGCTGTGGGCCATCCCCCCCCCCACCCCCCCCCCCACCCCACCCCACCCCCGCCCCGCTGCCCATTAAGCACAGCAGGCTTCTCCAAGGTGAAGGCCACTGGCTTCCAACTGGGGTTTCACTGTGTTCTCTTTGAAGCACCTTCCTGGAACATGAAACTGGCCCTGCTCAAAGAACCAAGGAGAAAACAAAAATTAAGGAAGTGAAATATCTACATATGTACAAGATGTCCAGACAGAGGCTAATTGATAATGTGACAGAGGTCCCCTTCTGGGGTAGGATCAAAGGTAAGCTATTGAAGATCATGTTTTTCTAAATTGCTTGATTTAAAAAAAAAAAAAAAAAAAAAAAAAAAAGCAGATACGTGTATGAGTTTCTCACAAACAGAACTCTTTTTCAAAAATAAAAATCCACAAGAGCCTGGAAGCACACACCTGTAGCACCCTGCAGGCTGAGGCAAGAATATCACTGGGAGTTCCAGGCCAGCCTGGGCTACATGATGACTTCCAGGTCAGCCTGGGTTAGATATCCTGTCTCAAACAGCGACCAAGGCCTGTCAGAAACCACTTTGCTTTCAGTCTGAGATCACCTACTCCCACACAGAGTGGGAGGAAGGTGGCTCCTCCCAGAGAGACCACCTCCCACTCCTACCCCGGAGAGGTGAGCTACAGGAGCGGGGAGGGCTGGAAGGTGGTGGGCAGACACCGATGTCTTGGTCTGGGGGAGGGCTCTGAAGCAGTCCCCTCCCCCACATCACTCCAGGCTCTGATTTCCTCTGCATCCCAGGGCATCTTTAGGGACCTCTCTTGTTCTTCCAGGGTGGCTGTCAAGCACCTGGCAGGGAAGAGGAAGGAGGAGTGTGCCAGGCAGTGCCCTGTGTATATAAGGAGTGGAGTGTTTACAGTGCCAGGCCTGGCTCCCAGCTCCTTTACATATCAGTCCACTTATGCTCGGCAACCCTGGGCGTGTTCTGCTCTACTATCCATTTTGCAGATAACGCCACGGGAGCCCAGGGAAGTCCTCAGAGGTGTAGCCGGGTACAGAGTTCACACTCAATGACAGCGGAACAAAAGGATCCAAAGGCTGTAGACCAGGGATCCAGTTTGGGTGGCAAAATGTTCACTGAGGACGCACAAGGCCTTCCCTGGATTCCATCCCTAGCACCCCATCGACAACTGGCCATGGTCGTGCATGCTTGTAATTGACTACTTGGGAAGTGGAGACAGGAGGACTAGAAGTTCAAGGCCACCCTCAGCTACATTAGGACTTTGAAACCTGAATGACATGAGACCTTGTCAAAAAAAAAAAAAAATTAAACAAGAAAGGAAGGGAGCTTGAAAGGTGGCTCAGTGGTTAAGAGTATTTGCTGCTCCCAAGTTCAGTTCCCAGCACCCATATTGGGCAGTGCATAACTGCCTGTAACTCCAGTTCCAATAGCTCTGACGCCGTCTCTGGCCTTCTCGGACACACACAGACACACAGGCCGTGTGCATAAACTCATTGAGGCCCACACACATACACATAATAAACAAATACATAAACTTTTTAAAACCAAAGAAGAATCACAGGAAAGGCTTGCGAGACTGGCCCATCCTTAGAGAAGACAATTTGTTCCTATTTCCTCCTGCACTCATGACGTCCGCCACCTGCTCTGCCCATTCGCCGTCACCACCACAGCGGCTTCTTCTCTTCCTGATTCCTCAACGACACTACACACACTCCCTGACCCAACAGGCTTGGCTTTCTAGACAGCCAGTGAGTGACTGTGAGTTCAGATTAGCCCACTTCAAGTTCAAAGCCTCGAAAGCTGGGCAACATCAGGGACTCCGCTGCCAGGCTCAGCTCTGTCCTGGGTCCAATCCTGGCTTTGTGGGTACAGGTGAAACTCCATCACCCTCACACACCGAGGCTCTCCTCCTCCTCTTGCATGCTCAGCCTGGTATGCAGAGCCACACCCCTGACCTCTTGGAGCCCAAAGCCCAGCAAGAAAAAGCAGTGTGTAAACATATCTTCAGGACTTTCTGGGCAATGCTAAAATTAGAGGTGAGGCCCTGTGGTGTCAGGGCACATGTGTGACAATAATTCACCCTGCATATGGAAGAGGGGGCTCTGGGTGCCTGAGACTCACAGTGACAAGTTGGGGATATGGTGAGAAGGAGGGAACACAGGCTGAGGAGAAACCTGGGGGGCTTAGGCCAGCTCCGAGGGGGTGATCTTGAACACATTCTTCTTTCAAGAAGCCCCCTTGGTGTGGGCCAGGGGCGTCAGTATAGGTGGCTCAGGGTCTTAGGTGTAACATACGTGCCCTCAGGCTTCGGGCACTTTTGAACCTGCCTTTGATCACAGGGTGAACACGGAGGTCATGGACCTCAACAGCCACCATATCAAGCCAGGATGCTGCTCTCTATAACTTTGTTCGCCGTTTCCCTAAACTATGCTCGTTTATTGTTGTCTGCCGTCTGTGATGGGGTGCGGTTTCCCACAGGTCGTAGTCATCTAACATCTTCTTTTAAAACAAATCCAAAGCTGGTGAGGTGGTGGGTGCCTGTGACCCCAGCACTCTGGAGGCAGAGGCAGGAGGATCTGGAGTTTAAGATTCAGAGCAACTTCAGGGTCGGTTGGGGCCACATCAAGACTGGTCTGGACTACTACGTATGACTCTAGCTTAAGAAATAAATAAAATTGGACTGAGTGCCTGGCACACGTCTCTAATCCTGGCGCTTGGGAGGAGGGAGGAGGCAGCGGCAGGGGGATCTGTGAGTTCGAGGCCAACGTAGTCTATAGCCAGGCCATTAAGGACTTCATAGTGAGACCCCGTCTAAAAAGTAATTAATTAATTAATTAACATTTGGAAAAGAAATCAGTTTAAAGAAGTATGTGAAGCTAGGCCTGGTGATATATGTCTATAATACCAGCACTCAGGAGGCCCAAAGATTGCCATGAGTTTAAGGGTAGTCTGGGCTACAGAGTACAACAGCCCTAACTCAAGAAAATAAAAAGAGAAAAGAAATATAAGTGAATAATATTATAATTAACATTACTTCTACACAGGGCAATTTAATAACATCCGAACTTAAGGGTTGCTGCAGGTATAGTTCAATGGTGGAGTGTAAGGAGGGGGCGGGGCAAAGAGGGAGAAGGAAATCTGTCAATGCCAGGCCAAATTAGCACTGCTACCCTCCAAGGCTCTAAGTGCCAGAAATGACTGCAGCAGGATTAAGTCATGGTGACTGAAGAGAGCAGGAGGAGACTTCTGTTGTTGGCTGTCCTTTCTTACTGGCGAAGGATCGGCTACAGGTACACAGCTAGCTTTTCTAAAACACATGGAACCACGCAGGTGTAGATATTTCTGTATGGAGTCACACATCCACCCCAGTAATTCTTCTGAAAATTACCCCGTGTACACACATATGCAAACTTAAAAACAGATACAAAAATGACTATGTACACACATATGCAAACTGAAATACAGTTCCCCCGTATTACCCACAGCAACAACGGATCGGAAACAACCACAGAAATCCCCAGCCGTGGCCAGATTAAATAAACTTTAGCACAGCCAAGAGTGGAGTCTGTAAGACCATCAAATAGAAAGATGCATGCCCTTGGGGCTCATGAGATGGCTCAGTGGGTAAAAGCTTTTGCCTTGCAACCTCCACAACCTGAGTTGGAGCCCCAGAAAAGGTAAAAGGAGATTATCAGCTCCATAAAATTGTCCTCTGACCTCCAAAATGCAAGATGTGGTACCTACAACGCATGCATATACCCACATACCATAAACACATAATAAAACATAATAAAAAACTAATTAAAAGACAGAGGCAGACCCCGGAAGTTATCTAAAATGTACAAAGATTTTACTTTGAGCAAAGTCCTGGTGATTTGGTTTGATTGGTCATGTTTGCCTAGCATGCACAAAGCCCTGGGTTCAATTGTTAGCATCATATAAACTGGGTGTGGTGGTGGACACCTGTAATTCTAGCATCCAGGAGGATCGGAAGTTCAAAGTCATCCTCGGGTACTTAGAGAATGTCATGCCAGTCTGAGATATCTGAGGGCTTGCCCCCACCAAAAAAAATAAATAAAAGCATTAAAGTATTAAATGAAAAGATGAGGGGCTCCTGTATATATATATATATAGACACACACTCACACTGTATAGAGAACTGTGTGTGTATATATATATATATATATATATATATATATGTATGTATATCTATATATTATAGATACTTCAGAAGTAAAAAAATAAACAAGTAGCGGAGGTCCCCTCTGTAGAAGACAAAGCAGGAAGGGGGAGCAGGTTGCCATTGGCCATCATCTTCATTTTTTATTTTTGAGACAAAGACCCCACTCCTTTTCTACTTGTGTGGGTACAGGGGTCACAAGGCATATGTGAGCTCAGAGAACAACTCTGTAGAGACAGTTTCCTCCTTCTACCTTTAAGTGAGTTCCAGAGACCAAACTCAGGATGTCAGGCTGAGCCATCTCTCTGACCCCCTGTGGTAATCTGAATGTCATTGGCCCCCATAAATCTCATAGGAAGTGGCACTTTTAGGAGGTGTGGCTTTGTTGGAGTGAGTATGGCCTTGTTGGAGGAAGCTGTCACTGTAAGGGAGGACTTTGAGGTTTCCTATGTTCAGGAAACTACCCAGAGGTCAGTTGACTTCCTGTTGCCTGCATGATATAGCACTCTCAGCTCCAGCACCAAATCTGCCTGCACGCTGCCATGCTCCCCATCATGATGGTAATGGACTGGACCTCTGAAACTGTAAGCAAGCCCCAATGAAATGTTTTCCTTATAAGAGTTGCTGTGGTCATGGCATCACTTCACAGCAATGAAAACCCTTGCCGGGCGGTGGTGGCGCACGCCTTTAATCCCAGCACTCGGGAGGCAGAGCCAGGAGGATCTCTGTGAGTTCGAGGCCAGCCTGGACTACCAAGTGAGTTCCAGGAAAGGCACAAAGCTACACAGAGAAACCCTGTCTCGAAAAACCAAAAAAAAAAAAAAAAAAAGAAAACCCTAACTAAAACGAAAGTTGGTACCAGGAATGGGATATTGCCATGATAGGTCTGACTATGCTTTTGTTTGGAGGAATTCGAAGTTTGGGACTGTGATTTAGAAAAGCAGTTGAATGTTTTAAGTGCTGCTTAATGGGCCATGCTAGTAGGAGCATGGAAGACAGTGGTGCTGAGTGAGATTTGATAAGGTGTGGGGGCCTGGCTCAAGAGGTTTCAGAGGAGAAGAATTTTAGTGTGTTGCCTACAGATCATTCTTGTGATATTTTGGTGAAGAAAGTGGCTGCCTTGTGCCCCTGTCTGAAGAGTCTGCCTGAGGCTAAAGTGAAGAGTTTTGGAGTAATTGCATTGGCAGAGGAAATCTCAAAACAGCCTAGTATAGACGCTGTCATGTGGTTTATAGTAATAACTCTAATGAAGATGTATAATGAAAAGGAGCAAGCGGAGCAGGGTAAATTACACAATGAAAATTTTGAGGAGAAAAAGAATACCAGGAAGTGGAATAGAGCTAAATTCTGTGTTGCAGAATATTTGTTTAACGATGCAAAGATGTATTGCATTGGTTAATTATGTGAAGATGTGTTGCTGTTTTACCTTGCCTGCCTAAGGCACCTGATTGGTCTAATAAAAAGCCAAACAACCAATAGTGAAGAAGGAGGTATAGGCAGGAAGAGGAAACAGAAGGAAAAATTTAGGCTTCAGGAAGAAAGAAAAGGAGATGCCAGGGAGACGCCAGGGGCCAGACAGACAGGGAGAAAGCAGGAAAGTAGGTCATACAGCATGAAAGAAAGATAAAAAGCTCCAAGGCAAAAATATGGATGAATAGAAATGGGTTAAATTACATTAAAAGAGCTAGTGAGACAAGCGTAAGCTAAGGTCAAGCATTCATGATTAATAGTAAGTCTCAGTGTGTTTATTTGGGACTTGGTTGATGGGCAAAGAAAATGCCAACTACAGTTCTGTGTTCAAGGAGATAAATGGATTAAGAAATGAATAGAGAAAGGGGTGACCTCCGGGCAAGACCCCACCCAGCTAATTTTCCAACTTGTGAATTAAAGAATCACTTAGAGCTGGTGTGGTGGCCTTTAATCCCAGCACTGGGAAGGCAGAGGCTGGTGGATCTCTGAGTTTGAAACCAGGCTGGTTTACAGAGCAAGTTTCAGGACAGCCAAGCTTAGGCAGTGAAGGACAGAAAACTAATGAAGATATACCACATGGTTCTGACTTTAGAGTTAAGCATAGAAGAAATGGGTTGTGGAATTTGCCTCCGTGCTTAAAGAAAGCCACTGAGGCCAGGCATGGGTCAGGGGTGTCCCTGAATGGAGGCCTAGAGAGGCCATTGTGTGAAGCTGTGAAGTTGAAGCCTGGATTGTCTTGGAGAACCCAAAATGTTAGAGATGCTAGGGTCATGGGATACCTCCTGAAGAGAGCTGCTAACAGGGAGTGGAACCAGCCCAGAGAAAGAAGTGTGTTGCAGTCAACAAAGCTGAACGGAGTTGGAGATCTGAAGAATTCGGAATTTGACCAGCTGGTCTTCAGTCTTGCTTTGGTCCAGTATTTCCTCACTCTGCTCCCTTCCCTGTGTTTTGGAATGGTAATGTATATCCTGTGCAGTTATGTGTTGGAAGTATGTGATCTGCTTTTTGATTTTTATTTTATAGGGGATTACAGTTAAGAGATTGCATGAAGCCAGGCGGTGGTGGTGCACGCCTTCAATCCCGGCACTTGGGAGGCAAAGCCAGGTGGATCTCTCTGAGTTCCAGGCCAGCCTGGACTACAAAGTGAAATCCAGGCTCCAAAACTACACAGAGAAACCCTGTCTCAAAAAAAAAAAAAAAAAAAAAAAAAAAGAAAGAAAGAAAGAAAGAAAAAACCAAAGAGATTTCATGAATCTCAGAAGAGACTTTGAACTTTGGACTTTTAAACTCTGAGACTGTTATAGACTACGGAGACTTTTGAAGTTGGACTAAATGCATTTTGCATTATAATATTGTTACAAGCTTATGGAGGCCAGAGAGTAGAATGTGGTAGTTTGAATGTCATTGGCCCCTATAATCTCACAGGGAGTGGCACTTTTTGGAAGTGTGGCTTTGTTGGAGTGAGTATGGCCTTGTTGGAGGAAGCTGTCACTGTAAGGGAGGACTTTGAGGTTTCCTATGTTCAGGAAACTACCCAGAGGTCAGTTGACTTCCTGTTGCCTGCAAGATGTAGCACTCTCAGCTCCAGCACCATGTCTGCCTGCATGCTGCCATGCTCCCCATCATGATGGTAATGGACTGAACCTCTGAAACTGTAAGTGAGCCCTCCCCAATGAAATGTTTTCCTTATAAGAGTTGCTGTGGTCATGGTGTCTCTTCCCAGCAATGAAAACCCTAAGACACCCCCTTTTCTACTTTTAATTTGTGCATGATTGCATGCATTTTCTGTCAATGATAATTTATAAGGAAAACCTTTTGCCAGCCAGGCATGGTGATGCATGCCTGCATCTCAGGATTTCAGAGGTAAATGCAGAAAGATTAAGAATTCATGCTCATGAGCTGGAGAGATGGTTCAGTGGTTAAGAGCACTGGCTGCTCTTTCAGAGGATCTGGATTTGATTCCAGCACCCATCTGACAGCTTACAACTATCTGTAACTCCAGTATGGGGAATCTGATTTACTCTTCTGGCCTCCGTGGGCACCAGGCACACGTGTAGTGCACAGAAACCCATGTAGACAAAACACTTTTTTACAAAATAAAAATAAATAAATCCTATTTTAAAAAGAATTTAGGAGCTGGGCACCTTGTTTTTGTTTTGGGATTTTTTTGTTTGGTTGGTTTGGTTTGGGTTGTTTGTTTGTTTGTTTGTTTTGAGACAGGGTTTCTCTGTGTAACAGCTCTGGCTGTCCTGGAACTCTGTAGACCAGGCTGGCCTCAAAAATCACAGAGATCCACCTGCTTCTGCCTCCTGAGTGCTGGGATTAAGGACATGCACCACCACCACCTTGCTCTTTATAGACAGAAACAGCAAGCATTCACACTTCCGGTTTATTAAGTGAGTAACCCTTGCCCCCACCCATCCTCTTGCCAGGGGTGAGGCAGGAGACGGCATCAAGATAATGGGTTTTTCCGTAAATGGCTTCCAATTAGCAGTCAACTCAACGCAGACAGATTACTTAACCTGCAGTGGCCGCCACCCTGCAGCCACATTCTGGCACCTGGAGCCACCCCAGCAGCCCTGCCCTGCAGCTGAGCTCTTGGCCTGGGTAGGGAAATATTTTTAAGCAGAAATACTGCCGGGGATGGGAATACAGCAAGCTCCGTTGGCGAGAGAGGGGAAGTTCCAAGTTCTGAGTCCTGCTCAGTCTCAAGAAAAGCAAAGCAAGAGCCTACGTGGGTGTCTACAGGGGCTGTAGGGGACGACTCTGACCTTGCAAGCTTACTTGACTTCACATAACTGTGTCTACCTTCAGTTTTGGTGAGGTTTCTGGGGGGTTTTCTGTAATGTTGCAGATTGAATACAGAGCCTCCCACGTGCTAGGCAGATACTCTACCACTGAGCTACACCCCCAGTCCTTTTCTCCCTTTTTATTTTGAGACAGAGTCTAAGTTGCCCAGGCTGCCCTTAAACTCACTCTGTAGCGTCACCAGGCCTTGAACTTGGGATCTTCTGGCCTTAAGCCCTCCTGAGTGCTGGGAGGCCCGCATAGCTCTTTCCTCATTCGCTCTCATCACTAGTCCTAAAAAGGGGATGCTGTAGGGTGTGAGGCGGACTATGACGCATTTCTATTTTACGGGTGAAAAAAGGAAGATGTGATGAGGCCCGGCCAATGGTTACACACTGAAGAGGAGGAGAAAGACTGGGGCCCCCACCTTTCCACCCTTTGCCTTAGCCTCTCCTTTTACCTGACTTACAGGCAAGGCAAGACTGAGCAGGATCACTGTGGTCTCCGGTGCTGGCTGTCTTCAGCCCTGACTGCCCACTGCATCGGTGTGAAACGCTGAGGTACAAGTTTAATAAGTACTTGTACCAAGGCACGGGGGTCTGTCGTGCTGGAAACGTCCCAGTTCATTCTGATGCGACTTTGGGTGAGAATCTCTGAATTATAGCTCAAATCATCGACCCCCCGCCTTCAACCTCTCTGCAACTTATACCTCCACATCTCCCCTCCACCCTTGGGGCCCTAGCTCTCCTGCTTATCTTTCTTTCGGGGTACCTGGAGTCAGAGAACAGGGCTGGAAGCTAGCCAAAGACTAGAACGAACAGTTCTGAGACCCAAAACACAGATATCATTTGCCTACGATATGCCAGTGAGTCTGGGACGCAGCAGGACTGGAAGCAAGATCTGCTGGCTGCAGCAGGGTTGCCTCACAAAGGGGTCCCATTCAAAGTCAGCCTTGATGGCCAGCCCAGCAGCTCCTGCTACCAGAAGAGATGCAAGGGGGAGCTGAGGAAGAGGAGGGGGGGAGACAAAGAGAGAGAAAGAAGAGGGAGGGACATAGGGAGGGAGGGACTTATTTTCAGGGGACACTTTGGGATCTCTGAACAAGCCTATCTAAGTACACACTGGAGGCAGGGGCCTATTCCATAGAGCTGAGGGTAGAGTCAGCCTGTGGAAAGATATCCTCATGCCTAGACTGAGATCCAGTTATTTTAAAATGCCTCGGTAAGCCAGGGCTGGTGGCACACCCCTGTGGTCCCAGGGCCAGGTATGTGGAAGGTAGAAACAGGGGGATCAGGAATTCAAGGTCACTGTCAGCTACACAGTGATTTGGGGACCAGCCTAGACAACATAAGACCCTATCTAAAAGAAAAAGAAAGTCCCTTGGGGTAGCTTACACCATTCATGTCTAGATAACATTGATGGTGCCAGACATGGTGTCTTAGAACTGTAATTCCAGTACTTGGGCGGTTAAGGCAGGAGGATTACTATGAGTTCAAGATTAGCCTGGACTACATAGTGAGTTCTAGGCCAGCCAGAAATGCATAAGACCCTGTCTCAAAAAAAAAAAAATGAGCAAACACATACACACACCACCAGCTGGACTGAGCTACAGTGAGACACACAACAACAATAACAATAGTTAGGTGTGGTTGCACATGACTTTAATGCCAGCACCTGAGTGACAGAGGCAAGTACATAGAGAGACCCTGTCTCAAAACAACAACAACAATAAATAATATTATTACCTCCCATTTTTGAGCCCTCTGTGATCTCATCTTGGACTACTTCCATTTTATTTCCACAACCATCCAAAGGTTTAATAATTACTGTCTCCGATTACAGATGAGAAAACTATGGTCAGAAAAATGAAGGAACTTCTCCAGACCACTCAGCTAGAACGCCGCGGGCAGTATTCAAAGTCTGGTTGTGCAGAACCACAGCAATCCTGATCTTCCGCGAGCAATGCCAGAACTCATGAAAACAGTGACCTAAGAGCCGCACAGTGGAATGCTCCCCTCCAACAAGAAGGCAGGTGCATCCTCCTCCCATCAAGGAGGAAAGCAAGACGCCCAAGGGAAGCTGGCGGGAAGGTTCAGGCAAGTAACAGCAGAGACCAGACTTGGAATCCAGGTGGCTACAAGCACAAAAGCTGACCACCTCTCGCTATGCTGATGGGGAAGTCACACCCTGCAAGCGTGGTGGGCGCGGCCAACATCGTACCCACCGCCTACCGAACCACCAGAGGATGCACAGGGTATGGCTGACGAAGCAGACCCCATCAGGTTGGTCATAGGTGAGCAGTAGCACAGATGGACAAAGTGGCGTCCTGTGGGCAACTGCTCTAACGCTAGGGACTGGGCGGCTGCATTCGAGTTGAGCTGGGGCCGCCACAACATCCCGCTTCCCAGGGAAGTGGGGAGAGGAGCCGCTGCGCACTCCCGGAGGCCTCCCTGGAGGGGCTAAAGCTGGACCCCAGCCGGGATCCGGTGTGGGGGCCATCAAAGGAGTGTGGAACATCCCGTACCCTCCTCCTCCCCGCTGCTCCCCAACCTCCAACCCCGGCTCCGCCGACTCCATCCCGATCACTCACTCACCCAGAATACGGTGGAATAGACGATGAGAGAGAACTTGAGCCAAAGGTAGGAGACGCGCGCGCAGTAGCGCACCTGCTCCGAGTCCCCGCGGGGCATCGTGGCTCCCGCGCGGGGCTGCGGGGCTGCCCAGGTCCGGCCACCGCTCCAGGCCCCACCTGCGGCTGTCCCGCGGCCTGCCCCGCCACCCGCGCGCTCTCCCGGGACTGACACAGGCGAGCCGCAATCACCGCTCGGGCCAGGGAGCGGACAATGCCGGCGGCCAATGGAAGCGAGGGGGCGTGTCGGGGGCGTGGCTTCAGCTCCAGACACAGCACAGACCGGGAGAGGGGAGGGGGCGAGACTCCAGGAGCCAGCGCTCCCGGGCTGAGACACCCCGCGCCCCGGAATCCGGCCTGGGAGCTTATGGCCTGGAGAGGCGCGGGAGGAAGGATGAGCTTTCCCAGTTCCATATTAGAAAGCAGGCTTTCAGGCCGGGGAGCAGTAGTTCAGTGGTAGGGCGCTTGCCTAACTTAGCCTGGGTGTTTAAGCACCCTCAAAAATAAAACGTGCCAATGAATACTGCGAGAAAGAGGTAAGGACTAACTGCAACCGTGTTGAAAGTGCAAGGGAAGCACTTTGGGAGGCAGAGGCAGGAGGATATTTGCGAGTTCGAGGCTAGTCTGATCTACATTGTGAATTCCAGGATGGCCAGAGCTGCTCGGTGAGACCCGGGGGGGGGGGGGGGGGGGGGGAGGGAGCAAGCAAAACAAAACAAAAAAGTGCAAGTGAGTTGCGGTTGCAGTTGCACCCTAACGCGGTCCTTTAATCCCTGCACACAGGAGGCAGAGGCAAGCGGGTCTCTTGAGCTTGAAGCCAGTCTGGTTTACATTGTGGGTTCCAGGCCAGCCAAGGTTACATGTGAGACCCTGTCCGAATAAAACACAAAACAAAAACATGGAAGTGAGTGTGTAAGAATGATGATGGTCTGCATCCTGGAAAGTCAGCAGTCCAGGGTGGAACTCAGGGGTCCCTTGGAGCAACAGTCTTCCAGACACAGATCTGCTCCATCCTTCCCCCCAACTGACCATGGAAATCCCCCCCTTTGGCACTCAGCCCTATTCCTAGAGCCGCTTCTCCCAGGAAATCCTCTTCTAGGCCCATCCTCAAACCCAGTCACCTCACAAGTCAGTGGGGATCTGACCTGCCTCCAGCCTGGCCTTTCTAGCTAGACTACAGGTATCTATGAGTCTTCTTTTTCCCAATTTAAGTGGTCCCAGCCGTACTCCGTACTCTGTTGTTTTCCTGTCCCCAGACCTAGCCTAGCTCATCCGGGAGCCTGAGAACGAGGCAGTCTGTGTTTGTGGCATTCAGTAATTAAATGCGTGGCTGCCAGTCAAAAGCTCTGGAAGTGCTGAGTGGGGGTCCCTGGTGGTGAATATGGGAATAGCATCTATGGGCAAGTTCCCTGGGCTGGGTTGAGCAGGAGGGAAATGTTCAGGAGGTGGGCTGTCCAGGTGTAAATCCTGGTATTTCTCTCTCCTTAAAGATTTATTGTTATTTTATTTATGTGTGTATGTGAAGGACATGAGTACACCACGGGATTTAGAAGAGGATGTGAATTCCTCGGAGCTGGAGTTACAGGCAGTGGAGAGCTAACAGATGTGGGTGCTGGGAACCAAACTCAAACCCCCTGCAAGAACGGGAAGCCCTGTTGAGTGCTGAGCCATGGATCCAGGCCTCTACTTTGTTTTGTTTTGTTTTTGGAAAACACGTCACTCTGAAGCATACACACGCGTAAACAAACTAGGCATAGACTTCGGAAAGGATCTTAGGCATTGCCCTTCCTGTCCAAAGAAAGACTCTGTGGAGGAGCCCTTTTCATATAGAGACAGCACATTGGGATAAATCCTTGAAGAGAGCCTCTGTTCCGTGCGTACACAGCTGTCCATTACCTGAATCTTGTCTCTGGAATGCCCCGATTTCCTTGAGCAGACCCTTCCTGAACGGATGGACAGTGGGGTCTTAGGTGATTTTACTGGAGTTACAGGACCGGTTTGGTGGCTCCCTCCCTGCTCATAAAGGTTTGCATTGTGGATATCTATCTGTACGGGCCTCGGAATATGTGTTGAGATCTCTCTTCGTGATAACTTGGCAGGGACGTGTAGAGGAAAGCTACCCTTGTCGGTAATGGCCGCGACAATGGAAGGAGAGGAACCTCAGATTTCTGCAAAGCTGATGGCCCTGAGTAAACCTGATGCTATGCAACTGGACCCATGACTCTGCCTGTGTTTCCCCATCTGTGAAGCCATGAGGCTGGACTGTTTCTATCCAGCTCTGGTTTCTTAGTCAGTAGATCCATCAGTCAACGAGTCCGGGGCTCTAAGGAAAAGTTCCAAAGTGTAGACAGTCTATCCTATCGAGGAGTGGGGAATGTAGGGACATGCAGCACAGGAACACACATACACACACACACACACACACACACACACACACACACACACACACACACACGAGTGCACCCGTGTGCAAAAAAGCACAGAAGAGGTTAACTTCAGATGCAGGTGTATGCTAATGATATAACGAGCCGCCCAGAGGAAGGCGCAGCAGGTGCAAGGGCCGTCACG
Organism: Peromyscus maniculatus bairdii; assembly: GCF_049852395.1. Taxonomy (NCBI): domain Eukaryota; kingdom Metazoa; phylum Chordata; class Mammalia; order Rodentia; family Cricetidae; genus Peromyscus; species Peromyscus maniculatus. Next base: position 26,218,393 of record NC_134872.1, on the reverse strand, counting down.
CAAGCTTCCCGGAGAGCCGAGGGGGGCGGGGCCAGTGCCTAGGAAGGAATTCTTGTTTCTTGTTTAACTTTGCAAATGACGGCCACTTCTGCCTAGGGGTGGAAGGCGAACCGAACCAAAGAGGTTCCGTTTTTTCCCCCATCACGGTGCAGGCCTCTAGTAAGGTTCATGTGGGGAAGGGACGTGTACTCTAACCTGCAGTTTAGAAGACCGCTGTGAAGGGCAGCGAGTGGGGGCGGGGGGAGGGGGGGGTTGGGGAGCTGAGGAGGAGGCTGTGGAGATGGGGACAAATGGTGGTTGGTTTGGGCTATTTTCTAGCTTGAGGGCTCCGCATACCCCAGGGTAGTTGTGAATTCAGCCCAGTACAAAACCATAAATCTACTCTGAACATTGTGAGAAACTTTTGCTTGAATTTTGTAGGTGACAGTGTCTTTCCTGTTGTGAGGTCGAAACATTGGACTTGTCTGGTGCAGAGGCAGGGCTTACTAATGGGTGAGTGTGGCTTGTGAGGAAAGAGATATTTGGGAGGGTCTCAAGGTCTGCTTTGAATTCTTTTGCAATGAACAACCAGGTGGATACAGGTCATTTGCAAAGGGTGAAGAGGAAGGTAGCTGCCCGGCCCCACCGACCCCACAGCCACTTATAAAATAATCACTCAGAAGCTGATATTAATTAAAACTGCTCAGCCATTAGCTCAGGCTAACCACTGACTAGCTCTTACATTTAAACTCAGCCCGTTTTTTATTAATCTATATGTTGCCACGTGTTCCGTGGCTTTACCTTGTGCCATTACATGCTGCTCCCTGGACGACAGAGGAAAGGCAGGAATAGGTACAGGTATTTGAGGATGATGATGGTGATGGTGATGATGATGACTTGGAATCTCAGAATGTATCGGTTAGCGTTTGCTGTACAACAACAAAAACCTCTGGGCTACACTTCTCTGGAAGGGGGAGCGGTTTGGAGAAGTTTAGGAGAGGTCTCTCCAGACCAGACACCCAGTCTTTTCCTCAGTTTCCCAGCCCGATCCCCAAGTATACGTGCACAATCTTTAGGATGTCTTCATCAGACATCTTCAGTCATTGCGGAAGGTAGTGTCGGGCTTGGGTCTCACACCACCCTGACTCCACCTGAGTGTGAGCCACAGCTCCAGACAGATGTCAGCCAGGCTCCTTCCGGAACAATCTGGGATAAACTCTTCCTCATGATGACACCCTGGGGCTGGATTTGCCTGATGCCTTCCTGCCTTCCTGACTACCTGCCTCCTCTGGACCCCCCACTACTGCCCCCTCCTGTGTCCTTCTGTCCAGGCCGGCCACCATCTTCTTTCACCCAGAATTGAAAGTGGACGAACGGATTTAGGAATCGTCATTTCTAAACTACGACTGTCCCTATCGCGCCGTAGGAGTTTTCCAGGGCTGAGGGGCTTTCCAGGGATGCAGGACTGTGAGTATAAACAGGAGGAAATCCCAGGAAAACCAAGACAAGCCGGCCATCCTGACTTCCCATCCTCCCACTAGGCCAGGGTGCCCGGAGAGAGCGGTCTGGGTGAGACAGGGTCCCGCGTCACTCAGGCTGGCCTCACACTGGTTGACCATGACTGTGTTGGTTTCAATGAGAAATATCCCCCATAGGGCTGGACCTTTGAACACTTGGTCCCCAACAGATGTGCTAGTTGGGGGCAGGGAGTATGGAGGTGCAGCCTTGCTGGGTGGGCTTGGAGAGGTCACAGCCTCACTGCACCTCCAGTTGGCTCTCTGCTTTCTGCATGCAGCTGGGGATGTGCTCTCTCAGCTTCCTGCTCCTGCCGCCATGCTTCTGCTCGCTGCCTTCCTGCCATGATAGACTCCTCTCACCCCTCTGGAACTGGAGCCCAAACAAACGCTTTTCTCCCTAAATTCCTTTTGCTTGTGGTAAAAGTGATATTTCATCACAGTGATGGAAAAGTAACTAATACAAAGACCTTGAACTTTCCTCCTACCTACATCTTCTGAGTGGGGGAATTATGGGTGTGTGCCTGGTGTTTAGCTGCTGATTTGTGTTTGAGAGCGGGGTTCACTATGCAGTTCAGACTGTCCTGAAACGCCGTTCTGCCTCAGCCTCCTGAGTGGTGGGATTACTGCATGCCTATCTTAGTTTACTTTTTATTGGGGTAATAAAACACTGATTGTCTTAGTCACTGTTCTATCAGTGTAAAGAGACTCCATGACCACAGCAACTCTTGTAAAAGAAAGCATTTAATTGGGGCTGGCTTAAAGTTTCAAAGGTTTTAGTCCATTATCATCATGGCCAGGAGCTTGGCCACATGCAGGTAGACATGGAGCTGGAGAAGTTGCTGAGAGTTTTACGTCTGAATCCACAGACAGCAGGGAGAGAGAGAGAGAGAGAGAGAGAGAGAGAGAGAGAGAGAGAGAGAGAGAGAGAGAGAGATTGGGCTTGGCTTGAGCTTTTGAAACCTCAAAGCCCACCCCTAGTGGTACACTTCCTCCAACAAGGCCACACCTCCTAATCCTTCTCAAGTAGTGCTGCTCCATGATAACTAAGCATTCAAATATACAAGCTTGTGGACCATTCTTATTCAGACCACCACTCTGACCAAAAGCAATTAGGAGAGTGTGTCTTAGTTAGGGTTTTATTGCTATGAAGAGATACCATGACCGCAGCAACTCTTATAAAGGAAAACATTTCAATGGGGCTGGCTAACAGTTAAGAGGTACGTGGCTTGTATCGTCATGGCAGGAAGCACAATGACATGCAGGCAGACATGGCGCTGAAGAGGTAGCTGAGAATTCTACATCTGGATCCTCAGGAAGCAGGAGGTAACAGAGCCACTAGGTCTAGCTTGAGCTTCCGAGACCTCAAAGTCCACCCTCAGTAACCCACTTCCTCCAACAAGGCCACACCTACTCCAGCCTGGCCACACCTCCAAACAGTGCCACTCCCTATAAGCCTACGGAGCACTACAAAGAGAAGGTTTATTTGGCTTACATGTCCCCATTACAGTTTATCATTCAGGGAAGCCAAGGCAGGAACTCAAGCAGAGCAGGAACTTGGATGTAGGAACTGAAGCAGAGGCCATGGAGGAATGCTCCACAAGCTAACGTTCTGTTAGTTCCCTTACACTTCTCGGGACCACCTGCCTAGGGGTAGCATCTCCCACAGTGGGCTATATCTACCACATCAATTGTTAATTAAGAAAAGGCCCCACAGACTTACTCATAAGTCAGTCATTTTGCTTTGTTTTGGTTTGTTTTGGGGTTTTGGTTTGTTTTGTTTTTTGGGGGTTTGTTTGTTTCTGAGACAAGATCTCTCTACATAGCTCTGACTGTCCTGGAACTATGTATACCAGATTGGCCTTGAACTCACAGAGATCTATCTGCTTCTCCCTCTTGAGTACTGGGATTAAAGGAGTGCTCCACCATGCCCAGCTCCCATAAGCCAATCTTGTGGAGGCATTTTCTCAGTTGAGCCAGCCAATTCCCAAATATCCACACAGAGACTTATTATTAATTACAAATGCTTGGCTGATAGCTTAGGCTTGTTTCTAACTAGCTCTTATAACTTAAATTAACCCATTTCTATTAATTTACTTGCTGCCATATGACTCATGGCTTGTTACCTCATCTTGTACACGTCCTGCTTCCTCTGCATCTGGCTGGCAACTCCACCTTTCTTCATCCCAGTGAGCTCTCTCCCTATCCACAAGTCCCACCTAATGTCTTCCTGCCTAGCTATTGACCATTTAGCTTTTTATTAAACAATGAGAGCAACACACCTTCACAATATACAAAAAAAAAAAAAATTCCATAACAGAGCTTCCCTCTTCCCAGATGACTAGCTGTATCAAGTTACCCAAAAACCCAACAAGGATGATGTAGATCTTAAAGTATTTTTTGTTTTTGTTTTTACAGCCCTGGGAGTCGAACCCAGGACCTCACACTTTCTGGGCAATCACTCTTGTCACTGAACTACACCCCTAGTCTTCTTTTTATTTAGTTTGAGACAGTGTTTTACTAAGTTTCCCAGGCCCTGAACTTTTGATCCTCCTGCCTCAGCCTCACGAGTCACTGGCATTAAAATGTTTTGTTGCTGTTGTTTTTAGTTATTTGCTTTTTAAAGATATATTCTTGGGCTGGAGAGATGGCTCAGAGGCTAAGAGCACCGGCAGCTCTTCCAGAGGTTCTGAGTTCACTTCCCAGCACCCACACAGTGGCTCACAACCATCTGTAATGAGATCTGGTGCCCTCTTCTGGTGTGCAGAAATATTTGCAGACCGAACACTATATATATAATAAATAAATAAATCTTTAAAAAAATACATTCTTAATGTGTGTGTGTCTCTGTGTGTGTGTGTGTGTGTGTGTGTGTGTGTGTGTGTGTGTGTGTGTGTCTGTGAGTATGTGCACATGTGTGTGCAGGTGCCCATGGAGCCCAGAAGAAGGTATGGGGTCCCCTGGAGCTAGAGCTACAAGTGGTTGTAAGCTGCCTGCAATGGGTGCTGGGAACCAAACTCAGGTCCTCTGCAAGAGCAGTATGTACTCCTGACAGCCCAGCCATTTCTCCAACCCCCTAAAATGTTTTTGAAAAGAAAATATTCCTGTTTTCGTTTTCATTTCCCTGAAATGGCTGGTGAGGCTGAGTATATTTAACATGCTGATTCGCCTTTTGTGGTTCTGCAAATGTCGTGTTTTATCCATTGTATATTTTTGAATTAGGTCATAGATTCTTCTTGGAAGAGGCCAGTGCCAAGGGCTGAGAGGCTGAGAAAATGCCACTCAGGCTGCTTCCATGGCTTTGGTGGCAGAGAGTCTCAGAAGCAGCCACCAGCCAGGCTTGGCCTTGCTGGGGCCCAGCCTGGAATTCTGGGAAAGCAGCCTGAGTGCACTGACTGACAGAATGTTGGGCCAGGCCTGTGTGTGGCTCAAACCGGGAATGGCTGGTGCCCTAGAAGCTCCTTCACCTGTTGCTTGCAGTGGGGGGGCAGGGCAGCTGCTCCCGGAAAAGCTGGGTGCTGCTGGGAAGTGGGAGACTCAGGGGATCTGGCTAGGCTCCCCTGGCAGTCTGGGGATCTGATTTCAGTTTGTTGTCTGTTGCTGTAGGAAAATAATGGAGGCAAGCTAATTCATAAAGTACTGACGTTTACTTAGTACATAGTTCTAAGGCATGGGAAGTCCAAGAACATAGTGCTTTTTCTGCTTGGCATCCAGTGAGCATTCTTGTAACCCAGTAGGGCATCACATGTCAAAACTCTTCCCCTCCCACCCCACATCCACTCCAGCATTATAAAGCCCCTAATGTGAGCTAGGATGTAGCTCAGCTTGCAGAGTGCCTGCCTTACATACATGCAAGGTCTGGGTTCAATCCCCAACACGACATACACCAGGCACATGGTGATAAGAGCCTGTAATTCTAGCACTCAGGAGGTGGAAGCCGGCAGATCAGAAGATCACGGTCAGGCTCGGTTATGCAGTGAGCTCCAAGCGAACTACCGTGAGATCCTGTCCCTTAAATACAAATAAACCAGGCCGCCAATGCCATCATGGGAACCTCAGTCTCGTGACCTCATCTGTTCCTGATGACCTCCCAAAGGACTCACTTCCATTTACCATTAACGTAGGAATCTGGGGATGAAGTTTCCAACGTGTGCGTTCTGAGGACAAACCTTCAAGCGATAGCTGCCAGGGTTGGCAAGGTGGCTTGCCACCAAGCCTGGTGACCTGAGAGGCATCTCTGGGATGGTGGGAGGAGAGAATTGACTCTTAAAAGTTATCCTTTGGTCTACACACACACACACACACACACACACACACACACACACACACACACGTGCAATTTTAATTTTTTTTTAAAGATTTATTTATTTATTATGTATACAGTGTTTTGTTTGCATGTATCCCTGCAGGCCAGAAGAGGGAGCCAGATCTCATTACAGAGGGTTGTGAGCCACCATATGGGTGCTGGGAATTGAACTCAGGACCTCTGGAAGAACAGGCAGTGTTCTTAACCTCTGAGCCACCTCTCCAGCACCCCAATTTTAAATTTTAAAATAAAAGCAAATGGAGCTGGGCAGCGGTGGCGCATGCCTTTAATCCCAGCACTCGGGAGGCAGAGGCAGGAGGATCTCTGTGAGTTCGAGGCCAGCCTGGTCTGCAGAGCGAGTTCCAGGACAGGTACCAAAGCTACACCGAGAAACCCTGTCTCAAAAAACCAATCAAACAAACAAAAAATCAAATGATAGCTTCTTCCAGGTGACAGCAGTCTAAATCTGTCCCTGGAGGACCTAAACAGAAGGGACGGAACATTTGTCACCAAGAAAACACATATGGATAAGCCAGTCTAGGCCAGGGAAAGTGACGAGCCAGTGTTCTGCCAGGTGCTGGGTTCTAAGGTCCCCAGCAGCCCATGGTGATAGTCCGTAGCACATATAAAGGAGCACCCTACCCACCCCAGATTAATTGTGCCAGGTCCTCATGCCTACTAGACGGATGGAAAGAGTATTAGAAAAACTATCTTTTTGTTTGTTTTCCTTTTATTTTATTTTACAATACCATTCAGTTCTACATATCAGCCACGGGTTCCCCTGTTCTCCTCCCTCCCACCCCCCCATTCCTATCTCCTCCAGGGCAAAGCCTCCCCCGAGGACTGCGATCAACCTGGTAGACTCAGTCCAGGCAGGTCCAGTCCCCTCTTCCCAGACTGAGCCAAGCGTCCCTGCATAAGCTCCAGGTTTCAAACAGCCAACTCATGCAATGAGCACAGGACTCGGTCCCACAGGACTGTCTAGATGCCTCCCAAACAGATCAAGCCAATCAACTGTCTCACCTATTCAGAGGGCCTGATCCAGCTGGGGGCCTTGTTTTTGTTTTCTTGAGACAGGGTTTCTCTGTGTAGCCCTGCTTGTCCTGGAACTTACTCTATAGACCAAGGTGGCCTCAAACTCACAGAGATCCACCTGCCAGTGCCTCGTGAATGCTGAGATTAAAAGTATGTGCCACCATGCCCAGCTCAAGAAATCTTATGGCCACGTACCACCATGGGCAGTTGGTGCCTGGTGACCAGACCATGTGGTGCTGGACCCATGAAGATGCTTATTAAATGTGAACCACCAGTTAGCTGTGCCCGGGGCCATTCACACTGACTGCTGACGGCCCCCCACACACACAGCAAGCTGCAGAGCTGGGTCCTTCCCCAAGCTTCCATCAGAGACCCAACTCCTCAGACATTTGATGGAAACCTTGCTGGGTCCTGGAGGGCTCAACCCTGTGCTTGCCGACTCCCTGGCTCCTTTCTCTACTTCCTGTATTTTAACTCAGAGCATTTCAACTTCCTCTTCCCTGCTTCTCCTTCCTGTCTCATGTACCAATCCCTCTGGGCCCTGCTCAGGAAATCGAAGGCCCTTCCCATAATAAAATTCAATTGTCTGTTACCCACAGGAGAGACTACATTGTCTTTTTTTTTTTTTTTTTTCTTTCTTTCTCTCCCTTATGAGATAGCACCAAACCTTTGTGAGGTGAACAAGAGAGACAGGACTTTATCGGACTCAAGAGGAGGCTCCCTAACAATCATCCAGACCCTTAGACACCTACAGGACCTGAAACCTGGGGTTAGCCGTCTCCACCCCATGGCTGCCCCAATCTTCCCTGCAGTCAGGAAGCAACATTCTTTCTCCCTCTGCAAGCAAACAACCCCACCTATTTCTCCATGACTTCGGAGAACCTCTGTGGCCTCTTCGGAGTGTCCTAGGGAATGCCAGCAGAGGCGCTGTGGAAGGAGGCTCTGTGAGCTGGCTATTCAGTACTTCAGAGTGCCCTGGGCTACCTAGGGAGATTTGGTGTTGTTTTTCTGAGGTAAATGCACGTGCAGACAGGATGCCTGGAGCTGCAGCAGCCATCACGTGCCCACAAGTGAGAGCTTGGGAAAACCAAACAGACACCAATTCAAACTTGGACACTATAAAACAAACTCGTAGCCAAAGGCAGTGAGTACCTCTTTATGAGATTCTTGTGGAATAAGAAAAGCCAGCAACTGTTGATTACAGTCTTTTTTTTTTTTTTTAACTCAAATTTTGGTGCTTGTACCTGAAAATCTTTCTTTCCTAAGTTTATTTTATGATTGTTTTGTGTGCATGTCTAGTACCCAGGAAGGCCAGAAGAGGGCATTGGATCCCCTGGAACTGGAGTCACAGACAGTTGCCAGGTGGGTGTTGGGAATTGAACCTAGGTCCTCTGCAGGAGCAGCCAGTGCTCTTAACCATTGAGCCATCTCTCCAGCTCCCCTGAAGATGTTTCTAACTAATATGAGAAGCAATGATAACAGAAATTGTGCAAGAAAGGTTCTCGTTGGTGAAGAAAAACTTTAAAATATTCATTTTTTCCTTTATTTTTATTTATGCATATGAGTGTTTTGCCTGCATGTATTAGTTGCTTGCCTGGTGCCCCTAGAGGCCAGTCTCTGGAACTGGAATTATAGATGGTTGTGAGCTGTCATGTGGGTGCTGGGAACCAAACCCAGGTCCTCTGGAGTTTGTCAGTGAGTAGCCAGTGTTCTTAATCACTGAGCCATTGTTCCAGTTCATAATTTTATATTACGTGTATGAGTGTTTTGCCTGCATGTAAGTGCACTGCATATGTGTGATACCCAAGAAAGCCAGAAGAGGGCATCGCATCCTCTGGAAGAGGAGTTAACTGAACCCAGGTTCTCGGTAAGGGCAGCAAGTGCTCAACCTCTGAGCCAGCTCTCCAGCCCCAAGAAAACCCTTTTTTAGGAGCAGAGCTCAGCTTCTCAGCATGTGGAAAGGGAAAATACTGGGTGAGGAGAAAGGACATTTGAGTCAGGAAAGAAGATAGAAAGCTAATTGGGTTTTCTGTTCTTGTTTTTGTTTTTTAGTTTCAGCTCTGTCATGGATTTTTTTTTTAATGTTGTGGTGGATAAGTGCATAAAATATATCTGATAGTGAAGGTGTAAATCCAGCATGAAGCTGCATAACTTCAGAATGGCTGTTCAAACTGTCTAGACGTTCACTGAGGGGAAAAAAAATTCACTGAGATGTATGGACTTGGATCTGGCTAATTTTAGTGGTTTTTTTTATTTGCAAATTTTTTATAATAATTTTTTTAATGTGCTCTCATCTAGCAGAAAGAACCAGGTCCCTGGAGAATGAGTACCAGGCAAGCATTAGTATTTCATTTTTAGCTCTTGAATGTGGACGACAGAGAAATACATGAATGACGAGGAAGCAACTTGCAGCTAAGAGTCTGTATGTTACCAAGATCTCATTCACCTGAAGGACACGCAACACCTCAGAGAGAATTCTGTAGCCTAAGAAGAACTCTCCAGAAAGGTACTGTACAAAGTGCAACTCAAATCAGAGCAGAGACCAAGTTCTGTATGTAATGTCTGTAATCCTAGCCAAGGGAGGCTGAGGCAGGGGGATCAAGAGTTCAAGGTCATTCTTGGCTACCTGGAAAGTTTAAGGTCAGCTTAGGCTACTTGAGACCCTAACTCAGAAAAGAGTGGTTGAGGGTAGCCTAGGCTACACAGTAAAACGCTGTCTCAAAAAACTAAAAACCAACTAAAACGCATAACCATTTGCCATATTTTCTGTAGTCCCGATCATCTTGGGCTGTTATGAGCCAAGTTTGGAAATTTCAAGTAGAAATCAGTACGAAATGGCTTTGAGCATAATGAGAACAGATGTCTTGTCAGTTAAACCTACACAGAAAGAAAAAACATGTTGCTATGCATGAAACCCTCTAAGGCAGTTGTTCTCAACTTTCCTAACGCTGCGACCCTTAATACGGTTCTTCATGTTGTGGTGGACCCCAACCATAAAAGTGTTTTCGTTGCTACTTCATAACTGTGATTTTTCTACTGTTGTGAATCGTAATGTAAATATCTGTGTCTTCCGAGGGTCTTAGGGGACCCCTGTGAAAGGGTCTTTGTGACTCCTCAAAGGGATCGTGACCCCACAGGAAGAGAACCGCTAAATGGTTGAACTGCCAAAATCAGAATGTGGAGCAGAATTCAAAGTGGCAAGGATAAAAATGACCTCGGAGGCTGGAGAGGCAGCTCACAGTTAAGGGATCTTCCTGCTCTGGCTGAGGACCTGAGTTCAGCTCCCAGCACCCACATCAGGTGGTTCCTAACTGTGACTGCAGCTGCAGAAGGACCCCACGCCTCGGGCTTGTGTGGGCACCAGCACACATGTGCGCATAACCATTCACAGACAAAGCAGGGGCGCGCCGTGTGCCCTCAACTGGCCTGAAACTAACAGGGATCCACCTGCCTCTGCCTCTGAGTGCCGGAGTCAAAGGTATACACCGCCAGGAAGTTCCCTCCCCACCTCCCAGGCTCTTTTGATGTGATCATGGCTACCCTGGCACTCACTATGCAGACCAGACTGGCCTCGAGCTTCTAGAGATCCTCCTGTCTCTGTCTGCCTCCCAGGCCCTAGAATTACAAGTGTGCCACCCACACCCTGCAGTAAATCTTTGTTTATAAAAGTCACTTCTCGTGTTGGAAAGCTGTTATGCTCAAGCTATCACAGGCAGAAACGGCAGGAAGTCTGTTGAAAACCTTTTACCGAGTAGCGAGTGTGCAGGCATGGAGCGCCTTCAGTTAATTCCTTGAATTCCAGGAAAAGGAGCTATGTTACATAAGGGCCTGACAGATGGGCTGGAGCAGCCCAGGTGGAAAGGCGTAGAAGACTCTCAGGGCGGTGTCTAAATCTGGCCTCACACAGCAGTCATCTGGGGCTCTTTCAAAATCGCTGCACCTGCTGCCTGCCCCAGGCATCCTGACTCCACTGGTCTCAGGGGTGGTGTGGGCGTCTGGAGCTGTTGAATCTCCTCACATCATTCCAGTGTGCTGCAAAGTTGAGGAGCCACTGGCCTCATTGGGGCATGAGAGTGGGCATGCGTGGAGAGAGGCTGGTGAGCTAAAAAAAATATAAGCTGCTGCATGGACAGGAGCCATAGAGTGGAGAGACGGAGAGAGAAAGAAGCCGCTGAGGGTGCCCTGACTTCAGGCTTGGCCGCTGCCGCAGCCACCACCGTCTAATGGAGAGGCTCCCGAAAGCCCTGTAGTCCCAGGGCCAGGCGTGGTGGCACACACCTCTACTCCCAGCACTTGGGAGGTAGATGAAGGTGGATTTCTGTGAATTTGGGTCCAGCCTGGTCTACAGAGTGAGTTCCAGGCCAGCCAGGGCTATACATCCTAATTCTTCGGGGAAAACAAAAACTGCGTACTGTAGTCACAGGATTTGTGTTGTAAGTCTGCCCCCTGGTGGCACTGTCTACATATTACAGAGAGTAAGGGTACAGTCGCCCCAAAGCGGACAAGGAGGCTGAGCCCTAGAAGGAGCAGGGGTGGAAAGGGAGAATCAGGGATGAGAAAGACATGGCCTCAGGCCAGCATCATCCAGGATGGCCGAAAGCTTGCTGCAACAATGATTCAGGGACTCTGCGGAAGACTCGGTGTTAAGCAGGAAGCCCCGGCCAGTAACAAGGAGCCTGGAGGCCTGAGCTCTGACAGTGAGGACCTCGCCTGAACTTCAGCCTCCTGGGAACCTCAGCTGGGAAACTGCATGGCTGAGGCTTTGTCGGTGGCCACAGGAGAGTGCAAGACTGATCATCTCTGCCCCTCACACAAGAGACAAGGGACAGCCACGGAAGCACATGCAAGCGTTACTGAGTGGCCGACAGGAAGTACTTGAAGGCTTCCTGGAGGATGCGGTACCCGTTAGTATCTAAGGATTAAAGAGTAGATGAGTAAGTTGTATCTGCGGGAAGACTTCCTACTCTGGGGACATTCAGGAGAAACTTCCAGCTCGGAGAAGCCAGCCGTGAGGCTTTGACCATCCCGCCTTGGACAAGGCATTTAATTCTCCTGGACATGGGCTGGGGGGAGGGGGGGAGGCTCAGTTAGCAGAGTGGCCGCCGTGCAAGCAAGAGGACCTGAGTTTGGATTCCCAGAAGCCACGACAAAGTCAGACAGGGCCGTGTGCACCTTTAATTCCCACGCTAGCGCTCGGGACGCTAGAGACAGAAAGGTTCCTGGAGTGCATTGGCCTACCAGCCTAGCCTAATTGATGAGCCCCAGGCTCAGTAAGAGACATCGCCTCAAAAAATAAGGAAGACAGGCTGGAGACAGGTCTCTGCTCTTTCAGAGACCCAGGTTCAATTCCCAGCATCTAGGCGGTGGCTCAGAAATGTCTGTAACTCCAGTTTCAGGGGATCTGATGTCCTCTTCTGGCTTCCAGGAGCACCCGTGTGTGTGTGTGTGTGTGTGTGTGTGTGTGTGTGTGTGTGTGTGTGTGTGCGCGCGCGCCCCAGGCTCCCACAGACACATAAAGATGAAAGACACAGACACACGTCTGACAATAAACATGCTAGTAAGCTGGCATGGTGACCACAGAGGTGACTGTCACAGCTCCTGGGCAGAGCCAAGGGAGAAGGTTCCAAGGCTCAGAGAGCAGCTGTGTGTTTGAGGGCGGCTCTCACAGTTGCCGAGGCTGGCCTGGGTGCAGAGAGAATGAATTCGGATCTAAGCAGTGTGTGTGTGTGTGTGTGTGTGTGTGTGTGTGTGTGTGTGTGTGCGCGTGTGCGTGTGCGTGTGCGTGTGCGTGTGCGTGTGCGTGTGTGTGTGTGTGTGTGTGTGTGTGTGTGTGTTACAATAAGCTTAGATGGGATTGGATATGAGTTGAAGACACACAACACTTCCCTCCCTCCCTGTTCCTTCTGTGTCAGGAGGGCCCATCTCCCAGCTGCCTGAGGTCTTCTCAATAGACAGGAGAAACCCAAATGCGGATTGTGAGGGCCAGTCTGGTGTCATTTCCAGTGTACTCCAGCCCTAACAGCACTAGCCTGTGCTCCCCGCCTATGAGGTCAGTAAAAACTAAGTCAGCAGTTCTCAACCTGTGGGTCATGACCCCCTTTGGGGTCGAGCAACCCTTTCATGGGGGTCACCTTAAACCATCAGACAACACAGATGTTTACATTACGATTCATAACAGTAGCAAAATTACAGTTATGAAGTAGGAACGAAAATAATTTCATGGTAGGGAGTCATCACAACATGGGGAACTGTATTAATGGGTCGCAACATTAGGAAGGTTGAGAACCACTGATTTAAGTGACCTTGCTGAGGCCACCCGGGAGTCAAGATCAGTGGTCGAGAGAGCCATTTGAGCCAGACCTGGTGATGCACAGCTGTGATTCCATTTACTCCAGAGACTGAGGCAGGAGAATCACAAGTTCAAAACCAGCCTGGGTAATTTAGTGAGACCCTTTTTCCAAATTTGTTTATTTGTTTTTAATGAGGAGCTGGGAAGGTATCTTAGTCCATAGAGTGCTCACTGCTCAAGCTTAAGACTCCAAGTTCTATGTGCTGGAGAGATGGCTTAGATGTTAAGAGCACTGGCTGATCTTCCAGAGGTCCTGTGTTCAATTCCCAGCAACCACATGGTGGCTCACAACCATCTGTAATGAGATCTGGTGCCCTCTTCTGGCCTGTACGGATACATGCAGGCAGAATATTGTATACATTAAAAAAAAAAAAAAAAAATCCAGGTTCTAGGCAGTGGTGGCACATACCTTTAATCCCAGCACTCAAGAGGCAGAGGTAGGCAGATCTCTGTGAGTTCAAGGTCAACCTGGTCTACAGAGAGTTCCAGGACAGCTAGGGTTACACAGCGAAATCCTGTCTCAAAAAAAAAAAAAAGAATCCAAGTTTCACTGTACATGCTCAGGGACCTGAGTTTTTCCCCCGGGACTCAGATAAAAAACTAGGCATGGGGCCCATGTTTGTAATCCTAATGCTTGGAAGGCTAAGGATGGAGGATTCCCGGGGCTGGCTGACCAGCCTAGCTTCGCTCAGTTGGCAGGCTCCAGGCCCTACTGAGAACCCTATCTCCAAACTCAGTTCCTGAGGAAAGTCACTGAGGTCACCAAGAGTGACCTCTGACCTCCTCCACACACAGCTGCGCACACATGAACATGCGCTCCGCCCCCCCAAAAAAAATTAGATTAAATGAAAGGGGGCTGTCAGGATGGCTCTGTGGGTAAGTGTTTGCTGCCAAGTCCGATGACCTAAATTTGAACCTCAGGCCCCTACACGGCAGAAGGAAAGAACTGGTTCCCAAAAGTTGGCCTTTGACCTCCTCACACATAGCCCCCGACACACAAAACAGATAAATGTAATAAAAATAATCACAGAATGAAAAGGACTGGAAACGCAGATCTGGAGGCGGGGTGGCTTACACAGCACCTACGAGGGCTTCACCTCACGCCAGCACCACCAAAACCAAAACAGAAATGAAACAGGCCATTTGGCAGAATGGTTCAGTCATGGTGCAATCATGAGGGGACCTTTGAGGAGTCTTTGAAGGACCAGCAGGGTGACTTCAGACTAAGTGTCCCCAACACAGCATCCACAATTCTCCCTGTTGTCCCCTGCCAGTCTCCTCTCTGAGGCAGGAGGTGGGTGTCCTGATTGCTTTATTTTATTGTATTTTATTTTATTTTGGAGCCAGGCTCTCATGTATCACAACTTGCCTTAATTTAAACCTTCCCTGTAGCCAAGGCTGCCCTCGAACCTCTGCCTCCACCTCCTAGGTGCTGGATTACAGGCCCTCACCACCATGAGCTCCCGGTTGCTTTAATGGGGAAGATCAGCTCTCTTTTCCCTGCCCTTCTCCCCTACACTGGAAGGATGGGATGCATTTTTTTTTCATTTCCTAAGAAGCTCTGAAGATGAAAAGTCTCTATGCCCCTGAGGAAATCAGATTATCTCCCCACACCCAAGAGAGTAAAGGATGGTGAGTTGGGAGGATGCTGGGAGAGTCACCAAAGGAAGGCCTCCTTGAGACAAGAGGGAGGAAAAATGACGAGGCCCAGAGAAGCAGATGTTCTCTCCCTGAGGGGAGCTGGAAGGAATGACCACAAGTTGGGGTTCTGGAGAGACAGGCTTTCAATTCTCACTCCCCAAGTGAGCCCCCAAATTCCTGGGTCCCAGGCACCTCTCAGAAACAAGAGCTCCCCCTCCCAGCCCCCAGCATTCTCTGGAACCCTGTAGAAATAGGGGACCGAAAAAATCTCAGTCCAGGCACCTCGCCACAAGCCTTGGCACCACGCACAGCTTCAGGAGCTAGGGAGAGCAACCCTGGGGTTAACGAAGTTAGAATCCATGGCTGCTCAACAAGACGGAGCCCACAGCTAGGATGAAGCCGACTTTCGGCGAATCAAGAAACAGAAGCTGTTTTGCCCCCGGGATTGGTGAACTGAGCGGCTTTGCACTCTGCCTGTGCCTTTCCTGTTAGCCTACTTGGATCCAGGTAGGATCCCCAACCTGTCTCAAGATCCCCTTATTGCGCCATCCCTCCTCTGGTCCCTCCTCACTGTCCAAAGCCATCAGAGGCCTCTTGTGCCTTCCTCCAAAGCTCAAGGTTGTCAGCCACTCAAAAGAAAGTTCCGGGAAGTTCCCGCTGCCAGGCTGGGACTTGGCTCCTCATCTTGGCTGAGGACCTCATGAAGATAGATACATAACTCTTTCTCCTAGCTCTGGGCCGATTGTCCAAGCACCTGCATAGGTCCCAAGGCTGGGACCACTTGGCAGACTGACTCTGGTAGACCCCTTTTCCTCACCTCAGCCAGGCTGAATATCACACTGGCCAACATCCTGGGTTGTCTAGATGCCAAGCCCCCTCTGTCTGAGGTACCCAGGCTGGCTCAGGGATGAAGGCGTGCTCCCTCCTCAGCGAGGGGGTCAGGATGCTTCACCACTTCCTCCCCTGCCTGCCATAGATGGACAGATTCTGTGAGAGCCCCGCGCTGGGTGTGTGTTAAGAGCCTCTGAGCTCTGTGTATACCAGCCGCACGGCAGATGTAAACACTCTGGCCTTTCTCCGCTGGCTAGATAAACTTCAAGCTTTTAGGGCAAGGCACTGCCCCAGCACACTCTCTGTGTTTAAAGAAGATGTCAACAGCAGCCTGCGCTCTTGGCAGAAGCCAGCTCTCTGTCTCTGAGCTTAATGTTCTGGGCCACTGACTCCCCAGCCAAGGGGCACACAGCTCGCCTCCCAGAGGATCCAGCCTGGGCTCCTGTCCTTTGTAGACAGAGGGGAGCGATCTATGATCCGTAGCCCAGGAACGCTGCCGACTCCCACATCCTCCTCCAGTACCCTGCGAGCCTGGTACAGAGACAAGCCTCGTGTTGGTTTTGGTGTTTGCTCATAATGACCTTGAACTTCAGACCAGTGGAGGTCATGTAGGACAGAGGGCAGCTCACGGGGAGTAGGAGCTGGGGAGCCTTCCTCTCTGCAGGACTTGCAGCTCTTTGCTGTGTGTAAGACTGGACTAGGGCTCTGGGCTCTGGAATCTCATAGACCCAGCAAGAACCTAACTGGGGAAGCCATCCAGCTACCAAGTTTTCATCCCACCAAATGATGAGCTTGAGAGAAGAAACAAAGCCGAGTCCATGCCTATGTGGTGGTTTGAATGCGAATGTCCCGCATAGGCTCATATGTTTGGATACCTGGTTCCCAGGTGGTGGAACTGTTTGGGAAGGATTGGAGGAGCTGTGTCTCTGGGTGTGGGCTTTGAGATTTCAAAGACTCATGATCCTCAGTGCTTGTTCTCTCTACATCATGGTTAGGATCAAGATATGAGCTGTCCGCTGTTCCTTCGTTCCTCCATCACAGTCTCTAACCCTCTGAAGCCATAAGCCAAGAAGGAATGCTCTACTTTATAACTTGCCTTGATCATAATGTTTTATCAATGCAAAGAAAACTAACAAAGGCAGCCTGCCATCACCCTTCGTGAACAAAAGGACATTTTTTAAAAAACTCTCCCAAACACTAAGGACAAAGTCTCGGGGTGATCTTTTGTTGTTTTTTTTTTCAGACAGGGTGTCATGTAGCCCAGGCTAACCTTGAAGTCCTGATCCCCTGCCTCCACCTCCAAGTACTGTGATCACTTACATTTGCTGCCAGCAGGCAGGCAAACAATCCTTTATACTGCATTTGAGGAGCTGACTAAAAAGGCTCACCAGGTCGTCCTTCTTGTCCCTGTTTGGTCTGGTCCAGGTGAGTTTCCATCACCCTCTGTCACCACCCTGTGGTGGCCAGATGACCTGTGGTGACCGACACTAGTGTCCCATAGAAGGTGTGGCCCAGCACAGTCTACAGGACAAACACACAGCTGCCCAAACTCTAACGGTATCTCTTGAGCCAAGTTTGATGGGAGCACACCTGTAAATCCAGTGTGCTGGAGGCAGAGGCGGGAGGATCTCAAGTTTGAGGTTAGCCTGGGCTACATACCAGAGTTCAAGGCAAAGCCTGGACTATGTAAGGAGAAGGAAATAAAGAAATAAAGATATCTCTTAGTAGTATGAGAGCACCTGGCCCACAAGGCTGCTTGGACTTCCCTTTTTCTTTTCCAGTCTCTTCGTTTATACTCATTTATGTTCCAAACTCCCTGAAAAAAAAAAATATATATATATATTTGCCATGGGTGAAATATGGTTTAGTGTTCTTGTGCTGGGAGTTAGGTTCCCAGTGTGTTGATGGGAGGTTTCCCTTTCGGATGTGAAATCTGATGGAAATAGATTAGATCATGGAGGGAGCTAGCCACCCTTGGAGGGAATTAATGATGTTTTTATGGGGTCCTGTTAACTGTCAAAGAAGCAAGACCGGCCCCTTCCCAGGGTCTCTGGCTTTCTTTCCCTCCCTGTCCCACATACAGGGGACCCCTCCCAGAAGTGATGCCATGCTGTTTGGGCTTTGAGCCTTTGAAATTGAGCTGACTAAATCTTCTTTTTTCAAAAATTGCCCAGGTTTTTGTCATATCTAAAAGCTGACTAAGACACCTCCTAACTACACTCTTTAGGCCTCTCTCCTCGAGTCATAGTGACACAAAGCAGCAAGGCACTCTGGTGAGCACATGCCCCATCCAAAGGGAACAGCTGACGCTTTGCCGTGGTGGACACCATCGTGTCCTTCTGGGGCCTGCCAGCATTCTGCTGTGTGTGTTATGGAGGGACAGTGATTGGCCGACACCCCTGCAGGCCCCTCCTCAGCTACAAAGGGCTGCCTTATCCATGGCCACGCCCCTTCTTGGGTGACCCTCATCCTACCGTCTGTGAGGATCCACTTTCACACAGGAGAGCAGCTCGGATGGGACATCGCAGTTGCCGGCAAGCCTGAAGCTGCCAGGGCTCCCTGAGTATCTTCCTCCAGCATGGCTTCCTTCCCCACCTACACCTGATGCTGGTCCCAGTGGAAGCTTCTTGGTCATCATCGGGGACACAGGTGGTGAACCTGAACCTTCTTCCTGTAGGTTCGTGATCAGTCCCACAATCCTGTCATTATTTGCAGGTTGGCAGTCCAAGAAATTCTGATGAGAAAGCTTACTACAGTGGGGGTGTGAAAGAAAATGGCCCCCAAAGGGAATAGCATTATTAGGAGGTGTGGCCTAGTTGGAGTAGGTGTGGCCTTGTTAGAGGAAGTGTGTTACCGTGGAGGTGGACTTTGAGTTTTCCTATGCTCAAGCTACTCCCAGTGTCTCAGTCTACTATTTGTTGCCTGAATAGCAACATGTAGCAGCTCCTTCTCCAGCACCATGATGATAATAGTCTAAACCTCTGAAACTGTAAGCCAGCCCCAATTAAATGTTTTCTTTTATAAGAGTTGCCAGCCGGGCGGTGGTAGCTCACACCTTTAGTCCCAGCACTCGGGAGGCAGAGCCAGGTGGATCTCTGTGAGTTCGAGGCCAGCCTGGTCTACAGAGCGAGATCCAGGAAAGGCGCAAAGCTATACAGAGAAACCCTGTCTCGAAAAAAAGAGTTGCCATGTTCATGGTGTCTCTGCACAGCAATAGAAACCCTAACTGAGATATTGTTGTGATAGGCCTGACCCTGTTTTTGTTTGAAGGAATTTGGACCTTGGGACTGTGGATTAGAAAAGCAGCTGAACACTTGAAGTGCTGCTTAATGGGCCATGTTAGTAAGAGCATGGACGATAGTGGTGCTGAGTGTGATTGGATGAACCGTGGGGGCCTGACTCAAGAGGTTTCAGAGGAGAAGAATTTTAATATGTTGCCTAGAGATTGTTCTTGTGGTATTTTGGTGAAGTGTGGCTGTTTTTTGCCCTTGTCCAAAGAGTCTGCCTGAGGCTAAAGTGAAGAGTTTTGGATTAATTCTGATGGCATAGGAAATCTCAAAACAGCCTAGTATAGACTGTTGTGTGGTTATTAGTAATAACTCTAATGAATTTGTAATAAAAAGGAGAAAGCTGAGCAAATAAAAATGCAAAGGGAGTGGAATAGAGCTAAATCCTGTGTTCAAGGAGATAAAGGGATTAAAAAATGGAATAAAGGGAGTAGTGACCTCAGGGCAAGACCCCACCCAGGACTGGGGCATGGTGGCACAAGCCTTCAATCCCAGCAATGGGAGGCAGAGGCAGGCGGATCTCTGTGAGTTCGAGGCCAGCCTGTTCTACAAAGTGAGTTCGAGGCAAGGCACAAAGCTACACAGAGAACCCCTGTCTCGAAAAACCAAAAAAAAAACAAAAAAAGATCCTACCCAGCGAAGTTTCCAACCTGTGAAAGGAATTAAAGAAAAAGTTAGAGCCAGGTGTGGTGGGGCACACCTTTAATACCAGTACTCCTGAGGCAGAGGCTGGTGGATCTCTGAGTTTGAGGCCAGCCTGGTCTACAGATCCAGTTTCAGGACAGCCAAGCTTAGACAGTGAAGGAAACCATGAAAAACAGAAAGCTCATGAAGATATAATTGAACAAGGGGGTCATGTTCCAGCCCCAGCAAGCAGCAAAACTTGGCTTGGAGTTAAGGATAGAAGAAGGGGGCTGTGGAATTTGCCTCTGCAACAAAGGAAAGCCGCTGAGGCCAGGCATGGGTCAGGGGTGTCCCTGAATGGAGGCCTAGAGAGGCCATTGCGTAAAGCTGTGATGTTGAAGCCTGGATTGCCTTGGAGACCCCAAGATGTTGGACATGCCTGAGCTGTGGGATACCTGTCAAGGAAAGCTGCTAACAGGAAGTGGGTCCAGCCCAAGAGAAAGAAGTGTGTTATAGTCAAAGCTGAAAGGAGTTGGAGATCTGAAGAGCATTTTGACATCAGACATAGAGATGCAGAGTTTGGAGTTTGCCCAGCAGGTTTTCAGTCTTGCTTTGGTCCAATATTTCCTCACTGTGCTCTGTTACCTACATTTTGGAATGGTAATGTATATCCTATGCCATTATAAGTTAGAAGTATGTGATTTTTTTTTGTTTATTTTACAGGGGGTTACAATTCAGAGATTTCATGAATCTCAGAAGAGACTTTGAACTTTAGACTTTTAAATAAGTTTGAGACTATTATAGACTATGGGGAGTTTTGAAGTTACACTGAATGCATTTTTGCATTATGATATGGCTATAAGCCTTTGGGAGCCAGAAAGTAGAATGTGGTGGTTTGAAAGAAAATGGCCCCCAAAGGGAGTGGCACTATTAGGAGGTGTGGCTTTGTTGAAGTAGGTGTGGCCTTGTTGGAGGAAGTGTGTCACTGTGGGGGCCAGCTTTGAGGTCTCTTTGGTGTCTCAGTATACTTCTTATTGCCTACATATCAACATATAACAACTCCTTCTCCAGCACCACGTCTGCCTGCACACCACTCGCCACGATGATAATGGACTGACTCTCTGAAACTGTAAGCCAACACCTCAATGAAATGTTTTCCTTTTTAAGAGTTGCCATGGTCGCCGGGCGGTGGTGGCGCACGCCTTTAATCCCAGCACTCGGGAGGCAGAGCCAGGCGGATCTCTGTGAGTTCGAGGCCAGCCTGGGCTACCAAGTGAGCTCCAGGAAAGGCGCAAAGCTACACAGAGAAACCCTGTCTCGAAAAACCAAAAAAAAAAAAAAAAAAAAAAAAAGAGTTGCCATGGTCATGGTATCTCTTCACAGCAATAGAAACCCTCACTAAGACAACATCCATCTTATTTTATGTGGGTTCTAGGTGTGGAACTCAGGTTCCCGTGATTTTAAGGCTGTCTCCCCAGACCATTTGTCTGTGACATGGTCTCATGTAGTCCAGGCTGGCCTTGAACAGGCTATGTAGCCAAGGATGGCCTTTAACTCCTACTCTTTCTGCCTTGTGTCACCAAGCCTGGCTTAACCTTCCCATTTTGATGTCCCAACAAGAGCAAGGAATTTAAAGTACCTCTCTTCCCTCTTGAAGACTGGCCTTTAAGACCATCATCTAGCTGTGGATTCCAAGGGCCTGCCCTGAAATAGCACAGCTGACCAGCCACACTCTGTCCTCCCACTCTCCCCCCCCCTGGGGGGGGGCATCTCCTTCCCTGAGCCTACAAGCCTTCCGGCGCATTGTTGGAAAGCTGCAGGAGTTTATGATTTAAGGAGGAAATAAAAACTCAGATTTAATAGCTCCAAAGTATAATCCCCATTACATACACAACCAAGTGGCAGGGTGGGGATGTGCTATTCCGGGCTTCTGGAGCTGGCGACACACTCTCAGGCATCCCAGCTCTCCGCTGGGTTTGTGGACCAAAGCTCAACCAAGTGCAGCTGCCTGAGCACAGGAGATCGGGCTAGCAAGGGGAAGTGGAGAAAATGGCTTCCATTCTTACTGCTGCATTTGCCCTCTGGGACAGGAACAAACCCAGAATTAATTGGACACTGCTGCTGCCACCAGGTGACCAAAGACAGAGACCCTCTGGTAAGAGACCAACGTCAAACCATGGTGGCCCATCCAAGGGGAGAAATAAGCCTCCACGGCCTGGCAAAGAATGTGGCCAGCTCTATGCTGGGTTCAGGAGTTTCAGAACCCTCTAGCCCAGGGGCTCGCAACCTTCCCTAATGCTGTGACCCTTGAATACAGTTCCTCATGTTGTAGTGACACCCCCCCCCCGAATTATAAAATTATTTTCATTGCTACTTCATAACTGCAATTTTGCTACCATTATGAATCCTGATGTAAATATCTGATATTTGCAATGGTCTTGGGTGACCCCTGTGAAAGGGTCACTAAATAGCCAGGGGTCACGACCCACAGGTTGAGAACCACTGCTCTAGCTCATCCCAGGGATGATGAGGAGCCCTGGAGGTACCTCTTCTCCGAGGTCCAAAGGTGGCTCCTCCAGTGCCCAGATACACCGTGCACATCAGTCCAGCTAGGACAGCAAACAACAGATATTATTATGGCGTGGATGAGCTCATCAGGAAATTCACAGTGAGAACTGCTTAGAAAAAGGCCATGCAGCCAGGTGTGGTGGTGTGTGCCTTTAATCCCAGCACATAGAAGGCAGAAGCAGGCAGATCTCAAGGCCAGCCCTGGTCTACAGAGAAACCTTGTCTCAAAAAAACAAAAACAAAAAGAAAATTTTATAATTGCCTCAAGATGTGTGACTTAGCATTGTTTTTATCTTAAGTGGATCTGGCTTTTCCATCCTACAGAGCTCAGAACTGGAGATGTAGCTCAGTTCATAGAGTGCTTGCCTAGCATGCAGGAAGCCCTGGGTTCAATCGCCAGCACGTCATAAACTAGGCTGAGTGGCACACGCCTCTAATCCCAACATTTGGGTGGGGGCGGGGGAGGAGAAACGACCATCATTTGTCTAAGCTCAATTTCTAATTTTTTAAAAATTATTTATTTATTTTTATTTTATGTGCATTGGTGTTTTGCCTATATGTATGTCTGTGTGAGGGTGTCGGGTCCCCTGGAACTGGAGTTACAGACAGTTGGGAGTTGCCATGTGGGTGCTGGGAATTGAACCCCGGTTTTCTGAAAGAGCAGTTAGTGCCCTTAACCGCTGAGCCATCTCTCCAGCCCCCTCAATCTCTAATTTTGCATCTAAGAAAACTGAGGCTGGAGATGAGGAATGATCAGGATTGCCTGGTCAGTCAACAAGTCAGGAGCAGAGCCAGAGGCCCGGGGCCCAGCCCTCACCACTTGACAGACACCCCATCAAACTCACCCTCATACCCGCTGGGTATTTCTGAACACTAAGACTTCCTGGGGTTCCCAAGCCAGCCTGGACTCGATCTCATTCCCAAATGCAAATGCCAGTGTGCTCCAGCAGCTCCCACCTGGCAGAATGTAAACACTGAGGTTTGTACCCTCTGTGCCACCCCTACCCAGGCTGTGCCTGGCTTCCCTGCTTCCCGAAGGCTCTCCCTTCTTCCGAGCAGGTCCTAAATCTTTCAAGAGACAAAGCCCAGCCATCCAAGCTGGGGGGGAGGGGATGAGGGCGGGAGCCCGCAGCACCTCTGCCAAGGCCCTGCAGGGAGGAGCTGGGAGCAGCGGCTGAGGGCTGGCAGCCTTGGGAGCCTGCACGACAAAGCCTGGAGGCCAGCGGGCTGCACACTGGCCTCGTAGGACCCACAGACTCGCCACACTGTGCACACCTCTCATCTGGAATGTACCCCGAAAAGCATTAAGAGAGAGGTGAATTCAAGTTCTGGCTTGTCACCAACTCCCTGAATGCCCACGGCTGGCCACGTCCTCTCTCTGACTCTCATTCTGACTCTGGCGCGCGCAGGAGCCGAACCGACGTGCTATGGGGATGCCTCCTGCTCTGAGATCGGAGTTTGAGTTCTCCGTCTCCATGCGGTGGTTGGACAGTCTGGCTGACAGCCTGTTTCCTGCTCAGCCTAGCTCATTTGAACTGTAGGCGTGGCCCTCTGGCTACACGTGTCTGCGTTTGAATTGTCCTCACCCCTGTGTATCATCTACACACCCCAAGAGGATTTCTCTTCTGTAGCAATTCCAGAAAGAACCGCAGGGCCAGAAGACCCTGTGTTCCAGGCCCAGAATCCGCCATGGGGGCCCGGGCCGTCGTCACCGACACCAACATCTTGTCTGGCCTCGAGAGCAACACCACAGGAGTCACGGCCTTCTCCATGCCTGCCTGGCAGCTGGCCCTGTGGGCCACAGCCTACCTGGCCCTGGTGCTGGTGGCTGTAACAGGCAACGCCACAGTCGTCTGGATCATCCTGGCCCACGAGAGAATGCGCACGGTCACCAACTATTTCATCATCAACCTGGCCCTGGCAGACCTCTGCATGGCAGCCTTCAACGCCACCTTCAACTTTGTCTATGCCAGCCACAACATCTGGTACTTTGGCCGAGCCTTCTGCTATTTCCAGAACCTCTTTCCCATCACAGCCATGTTCGTCAGCATCTACTCCATGACGGCCATCGCTGCTGACAGGCAAGAGTGGGCGTCGGGGGAGGGGGTGGCTGTCTCGTCAGGGGCGATCTCAGGGAATCGCCTCCTAGACCTGGTGTTGGCTCATAGCAGGTAGACAAGGGGAACCAAAGGGAAGAGAGTTGAGACCAGACTTCACCCTAGGAGGCTGCTCAAGGCTGGAAAGGAAGATGTTCTCGGTGGCTTTTTTAAAGTGCAAGTCTCCTTATCTTGCTGACTTTATTCAAAGAAATTGTTCATGTTGCTTTTGTATTTAGGAAAAAAAGCTGAATGTTGCATGAAGTTAGAATGCTACCTCTAATTAGAACAATGTTTTTCTTTTCTTTCTTTTTTTTTTTTTTTTTTTTTTTTGGATGCTGCTAGTGTGTGTACGGAAGGGTACCAACCTTTGAGGAGTGGGCCTAGGGTGGGGTGGAAGAAGTAGCATTGAGACCTTCTGGGGCAGGCAGGGCGGGGATAAAAGGGGACTGAAATGTCTGGGGGAGCAGGAGTCTGACTGACAGCTAATGGGATGGGATGAGGGAAGACCCAGGAAGTACAGGGGAGCCGGAGACGGAGCCATGAGCCCCTTGGATTGCAATGGTTACATAGATGTGAGTCCCCCTTCTTCCCTCATCCCCCACCCCTCCCCAACTTCCCCAGCACCCTTCACCCATGGCCTCTCACCGCTGAGCTGTAGACACACATACACACACACAAAATGGGAACACCATTCATGTAGGCCCAGCTTCTAACTTTATACCCAAGGAAACTCGGCAATCAGGAGAAGTAGGGTTACTTAAGGTCAGCTGGCGAGTCAGGGCAGAGCCAGGGACCTGGAACACAGCCCTCTGGGCAGTGGGCACAGGGGAAGTCTTTCCACTTGGGCTGGTGCCCACCGAACATCCCTTCCTCCTCTCTGGGTATGTCTGAATGTCCCCTAAGCATTTCTTTTTGGTTATGAGGCAAATTTGGGGTGCTTCCTCTCTGTCGGGCACAGTTCTAAGTGTTGGGGAACCTCCACCATTGGGAGGAAACAACTTTAGCACCTGGTCTCAGGGCCTCCACTTCAGAGTGAGGTTGGACCACAGAAAGCTAGGTGGGAGACCGGGAGCCTGGGAGACAGGCAGGGGGTTGATGACTGATCAGGAGGGGCTCTGAGCAGGCTGGCAGCAGCTGAGACTCACTATTCCTTTCTCCACTTCTTTAATCACATTTCTTTGTTTGTTTGTTTGTTGTGTGTGTGTGCGCGTGCACACTTGTCACAATACACCTGGGAAAGTCAGAGGACAACTTGCAGAACTCAGTTCTTTCCTTCTACCTTTCGTGGGTTCTGGGGATCGAACTCGGGTCCTCAGACTTCACAGCAAGCACCTTTACCTGCCGAGCCACCTCAAGGGCCCCTTTCTCCCCCTTTTCACTCAACAAATATATACTCAGTGTCTGCTGTGTGCGTATTATTCTGGGCTTTAGGTGGGGAAAACCCACGTAAATGTTCCTGCTAGGGTAAGAATTTAAAGCCTAAACACACAAATCAATAAATTGTTAAGTTGTACTTTGAGATCATGAGTGTTGTGAACAAATATTAGCTAGAGGGGGATCTCCAGGCACCACGATGTGTTAGGGAGGGACAGACTGCACTCGGTGGTTTTAATACAGTTCCTCCTGTTGTGGTGACCCCCAGCCATAAAATTATTTTCATTGCTGCGTCCTAACTATAATTTTGCTACTGTTATGAATTGTAATGTAAGTATTTTTGGAGACAGAGGTTTGCCAAAGGAGTCGAGACCCACAGGTTGAGAAGCACCAGGCTACAGGCTTAAATGGGCATGGGATGGGTCTCATTGAGAGGTTGGGATCTGAGCAGAGATGAGTAGGAGATCAGGGCAGCCTGGAGAATTCTAGAGACAAACATTCCAAGCAGTTGATAAGGTGGCGATGTTCTCGGGGCACAGTCTTTTTTTTTTTTTTTTTGAGACAGGGTTTCTCTGTGTAGCTTTGCGCCTTTCCTGGATCTTGCTCTGTAGACCAGGCTGGCCTCGAACTCACAGAGATCCACCTGGCTCTGCCTCCCGAGTGCTGGGATTAAAGGCGTGCGCCACCACCACCCGGCTTCGGGGCACAGTCTTAACACCCAGGATGCTCTGGTGTTCGGCAAACAAGGGAAACATACAATCCAGTGCCACATTCTACGGTCCCAGCCTTGTGTCAAAGCTCAGGTTCATCCTAGAGAGGAAGAGCCAGGCATTGCCCATGACCAAAGCCATCTCTGATGAATTTAGAACAAGGAATACATCCTCACTCCTGCGCACATGTGCCCCTTCCTCCATAGGACAACCAGGTGCAAGAATGACCCATTTTCATAGCCCTGGAAATGGAAGTCCAGAGAGCTAAGGCTCTCCTTGTTCAAGAGCTTGTTGTCAGGAAGCAGCAGAGACAGGATTTGAACCCAGATCAGCCTGATTCTAAACTCCCAGACCTGCCCCTCTGCTAATGGAACTTGAGTCCCTGCCCTTGGCCCTCATAGTAGATGCTTATTCTAGCGCAGCAGTGGTGGCGCACGCCTTCAATCCCAGCACTCAGGAGGCAGAGGCAGCTCTGACAGTGAAAAGCCTGTAGTGTAAGCATGGACACCTGAATTCCACCCATGCTAGCATACACTTGTGATCCCAGAGCAGGAGACGTTAGAGATGAGAGGATTCCCAGTGCTTCCCGGACGGTCAGTGTCTTAGTTAAGGTGTCCATTGCTGTGAAGAGGCAACTCTTAGAAGGAAAGCATTTAATTGAGGTGGCAGGCTGACAGTTTCAGAGGCTTTAGTCCATTATCATCATGGCGGGGAGCATGGTGGCTGGGAGGATGGCAGCTTGCACGTAGACGTGGTGCTAGAGAAGGAGCTGAGGAGTCTACATCTTAATCCAAAGGCAACAGGAAGTGACCGGAGATACTAGGTGTGGCTTGAGCATATATGAGACCTCAAAGCCTACTTCCACAGTGACACACTTCCTCCAACAAGACCACGCCTACTCTAACAAAGCCACACCTCCCAATAGTGCCACTCCCTGTGAGCTGATGGGAGCCAATGACATTCAGACTACCCCAGTCAGCCTAGCCAAGCCAGTGAGTTCCAGACCAACAAGAGACCTTGTCTCAAAAATCAAAGTAGATGGTGTCTTGAGGAACAACACCCAAGGCTGGTCTCTGGCATCCATACACTGTACATACCTGTACAACTACCTGCATGGATGTAAATATTTCAGCTTGGCAAGGTGGTGCATGGCTTAGCACTTGGAAGGTGGAGGCAGAAGAATTGGAAATTCAAGGTCATCCTCAGCTACATGGAGAGTTTGAGGCCAGCCTGGGCTACATGAGACCCTGTCTCAAAAGTCAAATGAACAGCTGGGTATGGTGGGTGGTCTATGTCCTTGATCTGAGGCAGAAGCAAGCAAATCTCTGTGAGTTGGAGGCCAGCCAGGGTTACATAGAAAGACAGTGTCTCAAAAAGAAACAAATAAACAAATTAATCTTATCCTAATGAAGGCTCTGTGTACTTCATTGTAGGGTTCACAGGCTTATGCACCTAGAGTGGCCAGTCTAGTCCTACCCTGTCCTCTGCTGAGAGGGAACCAAGCCCTAGGTTAGAATGTATATTGGGAGGATGGGATTTCATCTTTGGAGGACGGTGCCTTCGGGTCCTTTGGCCTTGGAGAAGCAAGCAGTGAGCCTTCCTCAGTGGGGCCCTAGGCTGATGAAGCTTGAGCCCCCACTCAGTCCGGGATGTTCCTCCAGTGGCTATGTGGATCCTGAAGTACAGCAAGCAGGGCAATCCAGGACAGACAGCTGGGGCCACCCAGGATTCACAGTCAGTGTGGCTCCGTCTTCTGATGTGAGAAAGGGAGACAGCGCTCACTGTCAAGGCCACCGCACTTCACCAGGCACAGGGCTCAACAGCAGCTCAAGTCCCTATAGCACCCTCCAGAGAGACGCCCCTGAGCCTGTTCTAGACGACGTCATCAAAAAGGTGGTCTATGACGTCAGTGAGTACCGGGAGGAAGGAGGAGCCCCAGAAGGGGAGGGAAGGAAAGCCCCACAGAGAGCCATACAGCCTGTTCCAGGGCATCTTCGTTAAGGTTTCCATTGCTGTGATAACGAATCATGACCAACAGCTGGAGAGATGGCTCCGAGGTTAAGATCACCGGCTGCTCTTCCAGAGGTCCTGAGTTCAGTTCCCAGCACCCACATGGTGGCTCACAACCATCTGTAATGAGATCTGGTGCCCTCTTCTGGCATGCAGGCATATATGTAGGCAGAACACTATATACATAATAAATAAATAAACCTTTAAAAAATCATAACCAAAAGCAACTTGGGAAGGAAAGAAAATGCTTCCACGTAACCATTCACCACTGAGAGAAAGTCAGAGCAGGTACCCGGTGGCAGGAACCGGAGCAGAAGCCACAGAGAAGCACTGCTTACTGGCTTGCTTCCCGTGCCTTGCTCAGCCTGCTTTCTTATCCAACACGCAACTGCCTGACCATGGATGACACCGCCCACCGTGAGCTTGGCCCTCCAGCATCAAAGATGAATCAGAAAACGCCCCACAGGCTCGCTCACGGGGCAATCGGATGGGGGCATTTCAAACGAGGTTCCTTCTTTTTCGAATGACTTTAACTTGTGTCGGGTTAAAAAAGCGAAAACAAACAGCTAAGACACAGGGAAAGCTGTGGGAGGGGAGTGACCCGAGCATTGGCCATGTGCAGAATCTACAGCAGTGGTTCTCAACCTTTCTAATGCTGTGACCCTGTAATACAGTTCCTCATGTTGTGGTGACCCCCCCCAACACACACACACAACCATAAAATTATTTTCATTGCTACCTCACAACTGTAATTTCGCCAGTGTTATGGGTTGCAATGTAAATATCTGATATGCAGGATATCTGATATGTGACCCCTGTGGAGGTCGTGACCCACAGGTTGAGAACTGCTGGAAAGAGTCGCTCCTGCAGGATTCAGCTTGTGCCTGCACAGGTCCACATAAGGGGTTCAGTAGGTAGAGCGCGTGCCCAGCAGCTTGAAGCCCTGGATTCTACCCCCAACACTGCATAAACCAAGCATGGCAATACGTGTCTGTAATTCCCTCCACTCAAGAGGATCAGGAGTTCAAGGTCATCCTCGGCTTCATAGCAAGTTCAAGGCCAGCCTGGGCTACATGAGACTTTGTCTCAAAGAAAAATAAAATAAATTTGCGCGTTCTCAGTCACATCGTCTGTGTTCTGTGTAGCACATATGGTGAGTGGTTACTGAACGGGACCCTGTGTGTGTCAGATATATCTCAAAAGTTCCAAAGGGCATCCTTGGTTGGGTCTTTGTCTGGGAAATGGTTGTACCATGAGGGTGATGGGAGGCTGGCTTGGGGACAAGAGTGCAGACGCTTGAGTCAGGCCGAGCTTCTGGCTAATGTAGGACTGTATCCTGCCCCAGGTTGGAGCACAGTGTGGCTGTCCAAGGGCCTGTCCACACCCAGAGGGAGGCAATGGAATGGGTACCTGGGCTAGATTCTGGGGTACTAGTGTGCTATGGTTGGAGACAGTCATCACCACCACCACCCACCACCTCTGCAGATTGGGTGGGATTCCAGCCTCTGCACACAGGGCAGCTGTGTGGACAGGAGGAGCTGGAAGGCATGGATGAGCCTGGGTGACAATGTAAGGGCGGGGGGAATGTCTGCTGATGTTGTGATCTGCTTGTAGGTACATGGCCATTGTCCACCCCTTCCAGCCTCGGCTCTCGGCCCCCAGCACCAAGGCGGTTATCGCCGGCATCTGGCTGGTAGCGCTGGCTCTCGCCTCCCCACAGTGCTTCTACTCCACCATCACTGTGGACCAGGGAGCCACCAAGTGTGTGGTGGCCTGGCCCAATGACAACGGAGGCAAGATGCTCCTTCTGTAAGCCCCACACCAGGGATGAAGGGGGGGGACATGTGTTTGTATGTTGGCTCGTGTCTGTGTGTGGCGTGTGCCTGGGGATATGCACACGACTCTGCAGGTACATATGGGATCATATGAGTGCAGGTTTGTACTGAGGCTCCTCAGCTGATAGCCAGGGGTTGGGGGTGTGGCTCAGTGGTAGACCGCTGAGCCAGGAAAACCTCCGTTCAATCCCCAGGACCACACAAGCCGGGAGTGGTGGTACACACCTGTGATGCCAGCACTTGAAGGTAGAGGCAGAAGGATCGTAAATTCAAGGCCATCCTCAGCTACCCAGCACGCTCAAGGCAAGCCTGGGCTACACGAGGTCCTATTTTAGACAGCAAAAATTAACAGTAAAGTTGTAGGTAGAAAATACCCATTGTTAAGTGTGGGTAATGCCCTCATAATGGTGACCTGGTGGCTAGCTCGGGGGTGACGCTCACTGCCACTGCCTAGCTTCTTGATAGAAAAGCCAACAGAAAGGTAAGAATTTACGGTGTGGCTTCTGCTGGATGCATGCTTCATTTCCATCACCAGACAGTCAAAGTCATTGAATCAAAACATTAAGTTGGGGACCATCTATACTAAAAGCAATGCCAAGTACCAGGCCTGTCATAAGCCCTTTGTATCTACTGATACTTTGAATTCTCTTAATGTTATGGAGCAAATACTATTAATATTGTATTTATTTATTTAATTTAGACAGCCTCTCTGCCACCTCACTAAGGATGAACATGGACCATGTGCGTCTGCAGATGGACCGTGTAGCTCTGCATATCACACATACGCTGGTGTCTGTGTGTGGATGTGTGTGTGTAATCCGTGGGAGGCCAATGCCAGGTAGCCATGGCAGCCTACCTGTCATTTCGGTACTCGGGAGGTGGTGCTCAGGAGGTGGAGGCGAGGCTGGTGATCTAAAGCAAGGCCCGCTGGACTAGCCAAGTCAGAGAGCTCCAGCTCAGGTCACCAGGCTTGGCAGCAAGCCCGGATTCCCGCAGAGCCGTCTCACCGGCGGCCCCCGGTGTTATATTTTGTATGTTAAACAAACATAAAATTTCATTAGCTTTTCCCTTTTAGCCTTTTCTGTAACACGGAAGAACTGGGGCTGATGCCGGTGACCTTTTGTTGCCTTAATTTTTCTTTAAATCGAACCCCAGGGTGGGGGCTTCAAGGTGTGGGGTCCATGGGGTTCACGGACCTTAAGCTTGGGTGGACCTGGCTGCCTGCTGCCCACCCAGGTCCATGGCTCCTCCCTCCAGGTATCATCTGGTGGTGTTTGTCCTCATCTACTTCCTGCCCCTCGTGGTGATGTTCATGGCTTACAGTGTCATCGGCCTCACGCTGTGGAAACGCGCGGTCCCCAGACAGCAGGCTCACGGCGCCAACCTGCGCCATCTGCAGGCCAAGAAGAAGGTGAGAGCGGAGGCGGAGAGGGCGGGGCCTGCTCCGGGAGCCACCCGGGGGCTCCGAAGCCTGCCCACTAGGGGGCACTGGAGAGCACACAATCGGGGTCACTCAGCATCTCAGAAAAGCCGCAGAGGAACGACAGACCTCTGCCATCTGGAGACCAATGCGAGAGACCGACTTCTTCATGTTCTAAAAGTTCTCACCATAGCAAGCAGGGAGGCTCTTAGGACAACACCCAGGGGTCCCTTCGACTGGGAAGTTGGGCTCGGTTTGCAACTTGCCTTCTTGTCCTCAGGGGTGCTGGGCAATGCGGGAGTGTGCCTGCAGATGCGGGGCATGTGAGGTGCCGGGAAGGGTTCAGGAACCTGGCCCTCTAGGCAGAGAGGATGGGGTACCAGGTTGGAACATCACTGCCTACGTAGATAGAAGGGCTTAAATTAGGCAAAGATCCCCGGGGAAGGGTGGCCTGGGTCCCAGAACTTTGACTTCCTAAGAGGGGACAGGATGGAGAGGTGCTCCCTGGGAAAGCATCCTGGGAGAGTGAGTGGGCCACAGAACCGGGCTGCTAGACATGAGGATTTCAATGGAAGGACGGCAGTGTGAGCAACGCCTGAGGCGGTGGGCTCTGGAGCATGTGGCAAATACATGTTCCAGGGGATGGAGGCCAGAGAGGAAGAGGGGGGTCTGACTGTAGAAGGTTCTCCACGCTGGGGTGAAGGGTGCCCCGCACTGGGGCCAGGAGGGTGAAGACGTGGGACTCAGGGGCCAAGGACTGACCGGAGCCTCTCCCTGCCCAGTTTGTGAAGGCCATGGTGCTGGTGGTGCTGACCTTTGCCATCTGCTGGCTGCCTTACCACCTCTACTTCATCCTGGGCAGCTTCCAAAGGGACATCTACTACCACAAGTTCATCCAGCAGGTCTACCTGGCACTCTTCTGGCTGGCCATGAGCTCCACCATGTACAACCCCATCATTTACTGCTGTCTCAACCACAGGTCAGTCCCACCCTGGCTCTGCCCTTGACCCACGACGGGGCCTCTCCTGCAGGGTGAGGGAACCTCCACTCTAGCTCCTGCCGGAGCCGAGAGCTGCCCCTCACCCCACCGAGGGATGCTGCCTGTGAGGGTTATAGTTGACGAGGGGCTTGCCTGGCAGGCAGGAGACTCCGGGTGTGATCTCCAGCACTCCATAACCCGGGCATGGTGGTGCGCGCTGGCAATCCCAGCACTCTGGAGATAGAGGCAGAAGGATCCGAGTTCAAAGTCATCCTCAGCTACATTGGACAGTCAGTGTCACCCTGGGGAAGGGTGTTTTGGGTTTTGGTTTTTTTTTTTTTTTCTCCAATACCCAAGGCTTCGTTCTGCTCATTTTGAGACAGGCCCAGCTGCCTAGGCTAGCCTCGGCCTTCCCTTGAGCTTCCCCTCCTCCTTCCTTAGTCTCTGGAGTAGCTGGCACTAGCGGCCAACACCCAGGCTTGAGTGACAGCTGTTTATTTTTCTGAGCAAATGTACCCATACTTGGTAGCTCCAATGTGCCAGTTTTCTTTTGAAGCAGCTCCTGGGTGCCAGGGGGTGGGGGTTGGGGGGGCGCCCCTACTCCACACACATGGCCAGAGCGCAATTCTCTCTCTCTCTCTCTCTCTCTCTCTCTCTCTCTCTCTCTCTCTCTCTCTTTCAGATTCCTCTTTGAATTCCCTGCTAGAAGCCAGTCAAGTCACGTGGTTTCTTTGTAATATACTGTGGTTTCTCTCTCTCCTCCCTTCTCCTTCCCTCCCTCCCTCTCTCTCCCTCCATCCTTTCCTTTCTTCCTTTCAAAGGCCTTGGAGCTTGGTGCTATCCTTCCGGCCCCTGCCTCGGAAGTGCCTGTCTGCCGTGTTTCTGGCTGTTCCGAAAGACTAAATCCACTCACGTGTCCGTCTCAGCAGCCCTGAGTTGGTGGTGGTCTCTTCAGAGGGAGGCACCCCTGCCAGGGAGCTCGTCTCCTGGGGCGTAGAGCAGCCACATGGCAGATAGCTCCTGCACCCCGACCTCCCTTGCTTAAAGTGACTCTCCGCGCCCCTCAGGTTTCGCTCTGGGTTCAGGCTTGCTTTCCGGTGCTGCCCCTGGGTGACGCCAACTGAGGAAGACAGACTGGAGCTGACTCACACTGCATCCCTCTCCAGGAGAGTCAACAGGTGCCACACCAAAGAGACTCTGTTCATGACTGCGGACATGACCCACTCTGAGGCTACCAATGGGCAGGTTGGGAGTCCCCAGGATGGGGAGCCTGCTGTACCCTGAAGACTTGAGCCTGTCTGCTACAGGGCCAGGCTTATCCCCTTTTGAGAAGCAGCTGGTAGAAAATCCCTAACGTAATAGCTTGTCCCACACTCCATTCTTCAACACACCCATAGAAAAGCAAGGTGATGCCTGGAGCCCCACGGGCAATGCTAACACAAAGAGCTCAGGGCTCACAAGTACTCCAGGGACCGAGGAGGGAGCCAGGAAGACTGGGAGCCAGCATTGGCCAATCTAGGAGCCGCAAAGTGAAATGTCTCCCTGGAGTATAGAGAGGGATGGGAAAACTGGATCCCATCGAAGATAACTGCAGTTGTCTCGAGAAGAGGCAGCCGAAGGGAACACGAGATGGCTCAGTAGAGGCACTGGCTGCCAAGCCTGGCAATCTGAGTTCAACTCCTTGAACCCACGTGAAAGGAAAGAGCCAACTCCCGAAAGTTGTCCTCTGACCTCCCCAAGTGTGTATGTGTACATGTGCACACACATGCATGAACAAGTGTGCTTGCACACACGCATGTTAAAGAGAACAAAAAGGGCACCCTTGCCAGGCGGTGGTGGCGCACGCCTTTAATCCCAGCACTCGGGAGGCAGAGGCAGGCGGATCTCTGTGAGTTCAAGGCCAGCCTGGTCTACAGAGTGAGTTCGAAGCCAGCCAGGTCTACACAGAGAAACCCTGTCTTGAAAAAAAGAAAAGGGGCGGGGGGGGGGGGAGCATCCGGTGTTAGGGTCACAGGGGAAGGTGGGGACTATGGCAGCCTGAAGAGGACAAGCCCCCAAACAGAAACTTAGCTGCTTCACTCTGGACCACTATTGTCAGAGTTTTCAAATAAAGCTTGAAATCCAAATTTATATATGGAAGCTCCAGGTTCTAAAATGTTCCTGAAAATGCTTATAAGTGCTCGATAAGCCCGACAGAGCGGGGCACAGCTGAAGGGGCTCTGGCAGGCCCTGGCATGGCAAACACGGCTCTGGCAGGCCTTGCCCCGCCCCCATTCCCTCTACCTTGCTACAAACCGTTAGATCACATTCCTAAAGCTAGCCACCAAGGTCCAGTCCCTTAATGACCACTTCCTCCTCCTGAGGCCGACTACCAAGGTCCAGCTATCAAAGTATTGAAGTCCAGCCACCAAAAGCCCCCTTTGGCTCACCTAATTGACATGCCCAATCAAAATTAAACATCTCATCCTAACACAGGGGCTTCCCCCTTTACCTTTATAAACTACCATTTGCCTATGGGCCACATCTGTCTCCTCTGTATCCAGAGGCAGTCCTTCGTCCCTCGGGGACAAACACCCCTGCCCCCTCTCCCTTATTCTCTTTCCCTTCTCCTTCATCCTCTATCTCCTGTCTTTGTCTCTTATTCCCTGCCCTTTGTCCCTCTGGGGCAAATAAATCTCCTGTGTGCTGAGAACTTGGGCTTGGGATGTCTTGTGCTGACTCTGGTCCATGGCTTCAACAACCATGACACCGACTCTTTGCCAAAGACAAGACACAAAGGAGGAAGTTCCCCATTTGGCTGTGAGTGGGTCCAGGGCTTCTCTGCCTTAGGATTTAGCGACTCAAATACAGGCCAGAGTCGACGGTGGTTAATAGTCCATGGGAACCTCAGCTGAGATGCTCGGGGTACGTCCCTCTGTCCCTCTGCTTGACGGCAGGATTGCTGTGAGGCTCCATGAAGTGATGCTTACAAACCGGCAGGGCCACACTTAGATTAGCGCTCAATAAATAGCAACACGATTCTTCACACTGCAGCAGACGTGAAGACACAAAAGCCACCTCCACGTCGGAACACGGCTCCCACCCTCGCTTCTACAGCAAGGAGCTATCAGGCAGAGAACACTGACTGTCCCAGTTCTGAGAATGCATCAGACCCGGCCCAGGCCACTCCAGGGCTGTACATCTCCCTGCTTGGTGGTGACTCATTCACAGCCTACCCAGTGCCCTCCAAAAACCAAATAAGCTGTAAACATCTATTCGAAGTTTAACGTCGTCTGAGCTCTCCCAGAGACCCCTGTGCCGGATGTTGGCTCTGCTAGTATTCCCAATAAAGGGCTCTGATGTCACTTAGACCTTTGGTCATGACTGGGACATCAGAGAAGACTTGAAGGGCATTGCTGGGTAAAAGGGCGAGGCAGGAGCTAAGGTCCCACAGACTGGGTCATTAAGTCTGGTGTGGGGGGGGCAGGACCCAGCAACCACCCTGTCTCTTTGGACTGCCCCGATGGTCATGTGCTAGAGCGGAGGGTATGCCTCATCACTGCCTAGAGATTGCGGAGAGGGAGGTAAGGCTGCTTGGGGTGTGTGGGGGATGGGAAGGGGATCAGCACAGTGGAAAGGGGTTAGACTCAAAGGAGCTCGGGAAGGTAGGGAAATCAAAGCAGCCCTAGGGAATTGCTCATCTTCCCGCTCAGTACACTTGAGAAAGGTCCACGGGGAAAGTCACGCCTCTGCCCACACCTGGCCCTTTGGCCCATGAGTTGTGATTAGCTAAGGGTAGGCACCTGAGGATTGTCTGGATAGGGGATGGAAGCTTAAGCGTCTTGGCCATGTAGGCAAACCCTGAAGTCTACCAAACTTTGAGTTCAAGGTGGGATAGCCTTAAAATTCAGACATGGCTCCTGGTAGGCTTGGGGGGGGGTTGTCTCCAGGTAGGAAAGCTTTGTTGGGTCCTGGTACGCCTGAGGGGCTTTGGCTGTTTGTCCGGAACCCACATAGTTACTGCTGCTGTGGCCGGGGAGATGCCTCCTCCACACAGAGCCCCTTCCTCAGCCCGGGCTGTCTTGTGTGTTGGCCTCTGGAGGTCCTCAAGTCAATGAGGGAGTGTGGTCGTTTGACTAAGAATGGCCCTCATAGGCTCAGGCCTTTGAGTGTTGGGCTCCCAGTTGGTGGACTATTTAAGAAGGATTAGGAGGCGTGGCCTTGCTGGAGGAGGTGTGTCACTGGGGGTGGGCTTTGATGTTTCAAAAGCTCACGGGTGGGGGCAGTCTCATCCCCCTCTCCCTTCCTCTTCTCTTTCCTTCTCACCTCCTACCTTCTGTCTTTGTATCAAAATGTAAAGCTCTCAGCTACTGCTCCAGCGCCCCGCCTGCCTGCAGCCAGCTCCCTCCCATGATGCTCATGGACCAACCCTCGGAAACTGTAAGCAAGCCTTCAGTCAAATGCTTTCTCCTATTGGTCATGGTGTCTCTTCACAGTCATAGAACAGTAACTAAGACAGAAGGAACAGGGTACGAACAGTGGTGTGGGGCTAGATGTAGGACTCAGCGGCGCATGCAGGAGGCCCTGGTTCCACCTTCACTACTGGAAATTTGCAGCAACACAGACCCAATCTGCTACTGACAACAGCTGGAGGCAAAGCAGCTCAGGCTGCTCGGGTGGGAGGCTGGAAATGAGGGGCGCCACCGGGTCTGAAAGCCTGCTCTTTCCTCCCGGCATCTTAGGTCTGCTTTTTCTCTGTTCCTTCCCGGCTAGCCACCTGCTTTTGTTTCTGCTCCCATCGCATTCTGGGCCCCCTACTTTTGATTCCATTTTCTTCTGTAGATTACAGGTACTTAATTCAGGGTACGTGAACCAAATCCAAAGTCTCCACAGCTCTAAGTCATCAATGGATGATTTCCTGCTGGGTGAGACTGGATAGGTAGGCTGTTGACAGGCCCCTGTGTTTCCTAAGAGCATTCTCGGTTTCTGCCAAGTGTTGTCAATAAAGGCAGTCTTTCAAGGGCTCCCTCAGAAGAGGGGCACATAGTGTTGCAAAAACCACCCACTCCTGCAGGGGCACGGGAACAAGAAGGGGTTAGACTCGAGGGATCCCGAGTTCTTGATATGGTTCTCCTTCTGGGTTCTTGCTTGCTATGCTTAAGAGGTGGGTGTGGCAGGCTGGAGAGATGGCTCAGCGGTTAAGAGCACTGACTTGTCTTCCAGAGGATCCACGTTCAATTCCCAGCAACCACATGGTGGCTCACAACCATCTAGAATGGAATCTGATGCCCTCTTCTGGCCTGCGGGCATACATGCAGACAGGGCATGCATATACATAAATCTGAGAGAGAGAGAGAGAGAGAGAGAGAGAGAGAGAAAGAGAAAGAGAGAGACAGACAGACAGACAGGTGGGTGTGGCAGCTACGGGGTCTATTTGTTGCAGAGCCCTTGGCCTTGTGGTTGTAGGTGAGTTGTACTAAGGAAGATAGCCACGAATAGCCTGGTATTTTTTGTTTTGTTTTTTTCTTGTTGTTTCTGGAATATTAAGGACCAGCCTTAATAATCTTCTTCCCAGGGGCCCAGAAGAGAGGCTACGAATGGCGAGAATTATTTTCGGGAAAAGAATTTAAGTACACCGATCTCTTAGTCCATGGATTTTATTCTTCTCCACCCCCGCTATGCCCTGGGAGTCCCCGGTATATAGACACTTACAAGCAGTAATCCCTTGGCAGTGCAAAGCCAGGCTTCCAGGGTCAAATGGAGGGGTGATAAGAATCACATAGAGGGGCAGTAATTGTTAGTTATCATTAGCAACCCAAAAGGGAAGTGACTAATGGGGAAATGAATTAACTAAAGGCTAAATTCAGTTAATATCTAAGAAGAGGGATTTTATGTGCTCAACTACATTCTTAAAGGTGGTTAGTTGAAAATGTAAAGAATCTATAAGTCATGGGTTGGGGATTTAGCTCAGTGGTAGAGCCCTGGTTCAGTCCTCAGCTCTGGAAAAAAAAAAAAAAAAAGAATCTATAAGTCACTAGGTCAATGGGAGAAAATAAAACTGCCTTTTTTCCTGTGGCTCCTTATCTGTCCAAGCTATCTGCGGTTTTCTGCAGGGTGGGGGGAAAACCCATGCTCGGTCGCTAGGCAACCTGTGTACAGCTAGATGCATCTGGTAATAGTTAAAGGGAGATCTGGAACTAGAGATAAGACTTGGGAAAGGAGAAAGTTAAACTTAATTAGCACATCCGCCTGGCCTGGGCAATTATTTGCCAGTGTAAATCTTAGTTTTCTCTGACAGATGGTCTGTTCTTAGAAAGTCTGGGAAGTTTCTCAGATAAGATACTTCCATCCCGGAGAATGGTTCTGGCAGGATGTAATTAAGGATGTTAATTAGCCGGGCGGTGGTGGCGCACGCCTTTAATCCCAGCACTCCGGAGGCAGAGCCAGGTGGATCTCTGTGAGTTCGAGGCCAGCCTGGACTACCAAGTGAGTCCCAGGAGAGGCGCAAAGCTACACAGAGGAACCCTGTCTCGAAAAACCAAAAAAAAAAAAAAAAAGGATGATAATTACAGGGAGGTTGGAAATTGGGGTTCTGGCTGCGTACTGCTATCAGCACAGAAGGTTATCTAAACATTCCTTTAGTAGAGGGGAAAGGGTGCCCAATAATTGATCAACCCACTGTTCTTAGAAAAGGAATTGAATGAAAAAGCTGTGATAGCACACAAGAAATGTCACCGTAGGAAAACGGCTAATATTCAAGAGCAACTGTCCCCGAGACTCCTTAAGCCTTGGCGTGACCCACCTCTGGAAAGGCCCTGGGCTTCGTCATAATCAGCTGAAATCCTACTTCATATTATTGCGGCTTGTGACAGTCGTTGAACAATGGGTAGGTGGCATTGAACGCAGGTCCCAGCCAGTGTCTGAAACCTTACTGCCCCATGAACCTGTTTCATTTGAGTGAAACAAGACTCAAGGATAGATCCTGGGTATGTCAGGCTTTGTCTCTCCAAAAGGCTTACAGCCTGTTCATCCGGGGACTAGAAGGAGATGTGATGGACAGCAGAGGCAAGTCTGTGAGGGGGGACCAACCCTGCCTGTTGGCTATGGCTCATAGCAGGCTAGCTGGCCTGGCTTGTAGAGGTCTGGGAAAGCAAAGATTCCATGAAGGCCATTTAGGTGACTGAGCTATTGCCCTGGTTCTTCCCGCTTGGAATTAGAAAGTATGTCGTTCTAATGGTTTCTCTGGGGTCTCTGCAAATGATTTGGATTTCCCAATTAGTGGGTGGATGGGTCCCAGAACGAAGCAAAGAAATCTTGGCTCCTGTGCCCTCTGGGCTAATGGGCTGGACCTACCCCTGAGCCACCTACCTCCTTTCTGCTTCTGTCTCGAGCTGTCTGGACTTGAGGGAGTGACCGTGGGTTACAGAATCATGCAAGGCTTCAGGGGAGCCGCCTGCTCAGTGAACTCCATACATGGAGCTTCTGGTGCCTCTTGGAACATTCACAGCTTACCTAGAAAGTAGCTCTTGGGGCAAAATAGAGTGTTTTCAAGGACTGGATGGCATTAAATGTCGTGGAGCACTAAAGGAAGAAACCAGGAGATGACAGGGCACTGAGTCATGCAGGGTTGTGATCTGACTGCTGAGCCTGGCTTCTCCCCTGGACGGACCAGACAACACTGACCCTGAAGACAGATGCTGTCTACTCATCCAGGTGGAGTGAGGGAGAGCAGGGCTACCCTGACCCAAGACTTCTCATTCTTCCCGATTCCGTCTCATTGCAGATGGGACTGACTCCACAATTCTTCCAAAATTGCCACTCAGCTGTCTTCCCAAACGCTGGGCAGACTTGGACCCTTAGACACTCAAACCCTGATTTTCTTTATCAGGAAGTACTATCCCTTGGGTGATTAAAAAAAAAAAAGTCACCTTAGAGGACTCTAATTATAATACTGTTGTGTGTGTGTGTGTGTTTTGTTTCTGTTTTTTTGTTTTTGTTTTTGTTCTTGTTTTCAAGACAGGGTTTCTCTGTATAGCTTTGCACCTTTTCTGGAACTCACTCTGTAGCCCAGGCTGGCCTCAGACTCAGAGATTCGCCCACCTCTGCCTCCCAAGTGCTGGGATTAAAGGTGTGTGCCACCACCACCACCACCACCACCACCACCACCACCACCACCACCCGGCCTCTGGTTTTTTAAAGATAGGGTCTCTCCTTCCTTCCTTCTTTCCTTCCTTCCTCTTTCCTTCCTTCTTCCCTCCCTCCCTTTTCTTTCTTTTTTTCTTTCTTTTTTCTTTTCTTTCTTTCTTTCCTTCCTTCTGGTTTCTTTAGAGATAGGGTCTCACTATGTCTCCCCAGCTTTCCTGGAACTCACTCTGTAGACCAGACCGACCTCAAACTTGCAGAGATCCACCTGCCTCTGCCTCCTGAGTGCTAGACTTAAAGGTGTGCGCCATTATGCCTGGCGTATAATATTTTCAGCTGAACCAGTTCTGCAGGAGAGAATGGTCTAAGGTCCCTTATGTTCAGCTCTTCTTATACCTTTGCAACCACTCAGAATTGGCTTACAATTGTCAGCTAGGTCCTGTACTTTGACTGTCTGGGGTTCTGATTTGGCTTCCCCAGAACCCTGCCCACCATATGCTGAGTCGCATCTCAGGCCCCCCAACCACCCCCAGGGGCTCTAAAGATGTTTCCCTTGCAGGAAAGGGTGGGAGATTTAGGACCCAAGTAGATTCACAGAGCTTGTCCATTAGCAGAGCTTAAATATCTCAAAAAAGAATTAGGGAGAGCCAAATGTGGTAGCACATGCCTTTAATCCCACTTGGGAGGCAGAGTCAGATGGATCTCTGTGAGTTCAAGGCCATCCTGGTCTATATAGTAGGTTTCAGGCCAGACAGACAGAGCTATATGGTGAGACCTGTCTCAAACAAAACAACACAAATAAATAAAGCAAGATTTAAGGTAGTTTCACTGGAAATCCTGACCAATCTGAACAGGCCTGCCAATGTCTACACGGTCTTTACTACACGGCCTGGAGGGATGGATTCCTAGATTTTCAGAACTAGCCAGGCCTCTTTATCCCATCAGTGAGGCCCCAAAAACTATCCCTCAGGCCCCCTAACATTGGAACCTGAGGGTAATCATTCCTTTCAACACTCAAGGATGTACTTACCAGGGCCCCTGCTCTGGGCCTGCCCACTCAGCCTCAATTTTCACTGTGTTGCTGAAAGGGAATTGACCTGGGCATTCTCACCCAATCAACAGGACCCACGCCACAACCAGTGGGGTTCCTTAGCAAGGAGTTAGACTCAATGACCGAGATGGCCGGGACGCCGAAGGGGAATTGTAGTCGGGAGCGCCCTTCTGTCATTTTGTCTATGCCTATGGAAGCTAAGGTACCTGGCATGGACTCTGGATCCATCACACCAGGGCCAAGAGGTGGCACTTCACACAGTCCCCACCTCATAAGAACCTCTCCAAAAGCACATTCAACTCCTGTGAGCCACTGGGGGCCCCGAGTCTCAGATGAGTCGGATCCTGTCTGTTCTCTTCACTATCCCCAAGTGGATTTGGTTTTAACCGATTGTCACCAAGTGGGAGCGGTCACCCTAGGCTGGGCTGTATTCATCTGACTGTAATGGCCTCTGATGTCTCTTCACCCCTTTAGCCCCTTGGGGTCCGGCACATGAATGCATTGCTCACTGGAATTTTGCTGCAGCTCCCCTGGACCAGCCCCAGAATTCTGCCTCATGGAATGTACCCCCCCACACACACTCTCTCACAGACCAACTTCCCCTAAACTCTGCCCCCTCCTAGGCATCTGTCAGTCCCTGAGAAGAGGGAACTGAATGGGGCTTGGAGGAACATAGGGAGGCAGGGGAAGCAGAGGCAGGCTCCCTGAGATGAAAGCATTGCCAGGGGAAGGCATGGGGGTGGGTATCTAAACAGAACCCATAGGGAGAAGGGAGGGCCCTGAAGCGCCATGGAACAGCCAAGTCAGAGTCAGTTGAGAGAACTCCCAGTCTTAGGGACCCTCCTCTCTCAAAGTGACTGTTTCTTCTCCATGGCTTGTTCTTCTATCTTTCTGGACATCCAATTCTTTGTCTGTCTAAGGGACTGACCTTGAAAACCCCCAGACAGTTACCCAACACCCTTGTTACAAAAGGCTGCACTGACTTCCTCACTAAATCCAGTCAGCCCCGGAATGTCAAGTTCACTGTCCCCAACAAGAGGACAGACACTTTTTTCCTCCAGTCTGTGAGGTTGGGGCTTAGGGTGTGGGGACCACAGGGCAGGTACTAGGAGATCAGGCCGGAGACTACTTCTTCAGTGACATTTTGAAGTACGGAAGCCCTTGTCTGAACTAACTCCCAGGGCTGGAGACTTTTTTAGTGATTCCTTTGAGATGTCATGTAGGACAGGCTGGCCTGAAACTGGCTGAGAAGGGCCTTGAACTCCTGCCTCCGCCTCCCAAGTGCTGGGACTACAGGCACACCTGGGCCGCTTTTAAACTTTCTCCACAACCCAGGGGTCCCTAAGACCCCAGTCTGACTGTCACCACAGCCCAAGATCCCCTCCCCGACAGGAAACACCACTCTGGGCCTTTGAATCAGTACAAAGTTTACTAGTCGTACAACAAGGCTCACTAAAGCGATGGGAGATTCCAGTGATGGCGTTGTTTTGTGGGTTGGTTCCTTCTATCAAGATGGAGACAAGATGTTTTCCCCACAGGACTGCCCACCTACACCACCACCACCACCACCACCACCACCACCACCAGACAAACAAAATGCAAGACTGTCATAACGTGGCGAGGACTGGTTCCACGGACACACAGTTCAGTGGCATCGATACCCCCAGACGGGATGGCAGGCTGCAGCGGGTGCTGGGAGGGGAAGGAGACAGCAGCGTCCCGTCCGTCCACACTCGCCCTTCAGGCCACGCCCCTCAGGCCACGCCCCTGCGGGCAGGAGTCCGGCAGTGTCTGCTGGTGATAATACACTTCACAGGGGGAGGGGGAGGGGAGAGGTGACTCCAAGGACGGGGCTTGGAAGGCCCAGAAGGTGGGTCCAAGAGAGGGAGACTTTTTTTCCCCCGGCTGGACGTCTGCCGCTGACTTGTGGTGCCGTGACATTCACGCATGGGCAAAGCATGGCCAGGTCGAACTTGAATCATGCAGAGTGGCGGGGTGGGGGTGGGGTTGAGGGGTCCGGGAGGGCAAGACGTCATCAACAGCACGCACTCCGTGTTGGTCGTCTACGTTATGCTCCGTTACTGCGGCCCCCTTCCTCCCTCTGCTGCGTCGTCGTTTGTCGTTGTCGTTGTCGTCGTGGGCTCCGGTGCTGGGTCTCCCAGCAAGGCTTGCTGGGTGGAATGCAGGTCGGTCATCGGTTTCTAGAGAGGAGTGCTGGAAGGGTGGCGGGCGGGCAGGGGGGGGCTGGGAGGGCCCTTGGCTCTTAGGCGTTCGTAGCGTCCCCTCTGAGCCGCACGCCCACGGCCGTGATAAGGGCGGCCCCTTTGCCGCTGCCGTCTTCGGACAGGAGGAAGGACACGGTGCACTTCGGTGACAGTTCCTTCACGGTTTGGTGCATGACTCTGGAGAAGCTGAAAAGAAAGAGGAAAGATAGGGGGGAGGCGGTCAGCTGTGGGTGGGCTGCCAACCCGCGTCACTCCGTCGGTGGAGCGCCTGTCTAGCATTCAGGGGGCCCAGGCCGGGAATCTGATTGCCAGCAGTGGTTAAGGTGGAGGCGAGGAAGATCATAAATTCAAGGTCACCCTCACATATATATGAAGGTTTAGGCCAGCCTGAGCTCCATGAAACTGTCTCAAAAATATACAACCAAAAAAATCCTGTAACAAAAAAACAAGTATGGACGAGAGGGGGGTTGGAGAGACGCAGGCTTAGCGGTCAGGTGTGTTACCAGGGTCCTCCACGGGGAGGGATGGATACATACAGATCTCAGACTCAGCAACTCCTAACCCGGCCCCACCCCAGATCTTGGTGGTCCGAGGGGACCTGAAAAACCAAGTAAGAGGGTTTCTGAAGCTTGGGCACGTGGGGCCCAGGGCTCCGAGCTCCTCTCCAGAGTCGGCACCCAGTACCTACAGCGGGAGAGAGCAGCCCATAGGAAGTGACTCCAGGGGCTAGCATTGTGGGCTAAACATGATAGATAGAGTCAGGCTAAGGCTCTGAGCAGTGACGCTTGCCAAGCAGGTGTCCATACTCGATACAGGAGCTGGAGTCCATGGGGTGGGGCAGTCCAGGGCAGCCGCAAATCCCGCAGCTGCCTCTTTATGTTGTACTGGGAACAGAATCCAGGGTTTCTCGCATGCTAGGCCAGCACTCTGCCAA
The DNA here is from genome assembly GCF_049852395.1 of Peromyscus maniculatus bairdii. Lineage (NCBI taxonomy): Eukaryota > Metazoa > Chordata > Mammalia > Rodentia > Cricetidae > Peromyscus > Peromyscus maniculatus. The sequence goes on along the minus strand of NC_134872.1, from coordinate 26,173,501 downwards.
CTGAGCCACATCCCCACTGGACACCCCACCGGCACAAGGTAAGCGGGCAGTGCCTTGAGGGCGTGGGGTCAGACTGTAGCCTGGTTTAGCTAGGATGCTCTCAAGTGATGGTTGTTGATCTTGGTTGTCAACTTGGCTACATCTAGAATTAACTAAAACCCAAGCGTCTGGGCACACCTGTGAGATTTTTTTCTTGATTGGATTATTTGGGGTGGGGGTGGGGAAATGATCCAACCCTAAATGTGGGTCACACCTTCCGGTGACAGCCCACGTCAAAGGACCCGGAGGAGGAAGGAAGCTGCCTTGTGCCTGTTTGCCCGCACTGGCAAGTTCTTCTATCCAGTTACTGATGTGTTCCTTCGCTGGATCCCGATGTGGGCTGAGGACCAGCTAAGACATCCAGCCTCCTGGAATGAATAACTAGCAGACTCGTGGCCTTTCTGTTGGGAGGTGGCCATTGCTGGACTAGTATACCCCACAGCCTTTAAGCCACTCTGATAAACCTTTTTTTTTTTTTTTTTTTCATTTTTTATTTACTATGTATACAATGTCCTGCCTGCATATACACCTGCAGGCCAGAAGAGGGCGCCAGATCTCATTGCAGATGGTTGTGAGCTATCATGTGGTTACTGGGAACTGAACTCAGGACCTCTGGAAGAGCAGCCAGTGCTCTTAACCTCTGAGCCATCTCTCCAGCCCCAATAGACCTACTTTTAATATAGAGTCATTCTATCATTTCTGCTCCTCTGTAGAACCCTGACTAATACAGAGGGTTCCTGTTCAGACATGGTCACTGTTCCTAAGACCCCAGCTTTGGAACATACAGCGGGTTCAAGAGCAGGTTCACTGCTCTAACAAAAATGCTCCTCCTGCCTCAGAGCCCTGGCCTACACTGACTGCTCCTGTCCTACAGGGGAACTAGATAACAGCAGGTTACCTCCCTGGTTCTGCATGTAATCTTACCAAGCACAGCAGGCCAATGTATGTAGGTGTCCATCACACACACACACACACACACACACACACACACGGCCCAAGAGAAGCAGGGAGAAGGCCACACTAGGCCCGTGTAAGCTGGCCCCGTGAAGCCCTTCCCTGGCTCCCCAAACTCCCACTGGGGCTACTCACTGTCTCAGGCTATCGTTATCTCCATGAAGAATTGTGTTGACACCCTGTCACCCTCGAGGAACTCACCAGCCAGGAGGCCCTCCCCATCCACCCCAGGAAGCAGCCCAGACTCACTGTGGATGAAGTTTGTAGAGCGTCCCGTCCACTCCCACCGTCACATTCAGATGGTCTAGTCCTCTGTTCTCTCTAATCTTCTCCACCACGGCCGCCATGCCAGCGCCGCAGAGCTGAGCGGCCCTCTTGGACACGACCCCGCACACGGTCTTGACCAGGATACTGTCGTCACACGTGCTGTTCAGACCCAGCTGCTGAAGGATGGCGCGTACCTGGAGCAGCGCTAACCGGTCACTGGGGAGGACAAAAGCCGGGGAGTTGAATGGAGCGTGCCCCCGGAACCCTTGGGGCAAAGAACTGGTCCAAAGCACTCTGCTGGTCTGTAAATGGCATCATGGGTGTTTTGTCGCCTTCTAGTTAGCTTTTTAAATTAAAATTGTGTGTGGTGATGTATTGTGTATCCTAATAAAAATTGGATAATAAATAAAAAGAGGACAGAACAAGCCACTAGATTAAACATAGATGCCTGGCAATGGTGGCACACACCTTTAATCCTAGCACTCGGGAGGCACAGATCTGTCTGGATCTCTGAGTTCAAAGCCACCCTGGACTACATTAGATTGACTCAGTCTAGGAGAGAAAACAGAGCCAGGCAGTGGTGGCACACACCTTTAATTCCAGGAAGTGATGGCTGGGTAGAGAAAGGTATATAAGGTGTGAGGAGACAGAAACTAAAGGCTTTTCAGAAGAAGCATCCCTTTCAGCTAGAAGCTTTTTCAGGCCGAGGAGTCCTAGAGGTAAGATGTGGCTTGTTCCTATGTCTCTCTAATCCGCAAGCAAATTTGATTAGAGTACACAATATATCGCCACACAGGTGTGTCTATGTGTATACCATGGTTTGCTAGTGCCCACAGAGGCCAGAAGAGGGTGTTGGATCCCTTGGATCTGGAGCTACAGGTAGTTGTGACCTGCCTAATTGTGCATGCTGAGAATCACACACCATGGACCTCTAGAAGGGCCGAAAGCCCTCTTAAATCTGAGCTGTATCTCCCACCCTCAGCTTAAAATGGTGTGTCTAGGTGTGTACACCAGCTGCAGGTGCTTGTGGCAGCCACAGGTGCCAGATTCCCTGGAACTGGAGAGACAGGTGTGGCTGTGAGCAACCTGACTCGTGTGCTGGGTCCTCTGCAAAAGCAGTACATGCTCTTAACCAAGGAGTCATCTCTCTAGTTCAGCTCTTTAAACTAGTGGTTCTCGCTGGGCGGTGGTGGCACACACCCTTAATCCCAGCACTCTGGAGGCAGAGCCAGGCAGATCTCTGTGAGTTGGAGGCTACAAAGCGAGTTCCAGGAAAGGCACAAAGCTTCACAGAGAAACCCTGTCTCGAAAAACCAAAAAAACATGAAAATAAAAAAAATAAACTAGTGGTTCTCAACCTGTGGATCGAGATTCCCTTGGTGGTTGAATGCCCCTTTCATGGGGGTCACCTAAGACCACTGAAAAATTAGATATTTATATTACCATTTATAACAGTAGCAAAATTATAGTCATGAAATAGCAATGAAAATAATTTTATGGTTGGGGGGGGGTTTACCACAACATAAGGAACTATACTAAAGGGTCTCAGCATTAGGAACTTTAACTTTTTAGTGCTGGAGAGATGGCTCAGAGGTTAAGAGCACTGGCTGCTCCTCCAGAGGTCCTGAGTTCAATTCCCAGCAACCACATGGTGGCTCACAACCATCTGTAATGGGATCTGGCGCCCTCTCTCTCCTGGCTTTCAGGCATCCATGCAGGCACAGCACTGTATACATTAATAAATAATAATAATAATAATAATAATAATAATAATAATGGAACTTTAACTTTTTTAATGAGTCCAAAGGTATTATATGCTAAACTATAGAATATGGAACCCCTAGAAAAAATGAAAAACTACCCATAGGGCCAATACCTTAGAGAAAAGGCTATTGACAGTCTTAAGAGTGTTGCCCAGGATGACCTAAAACCCATCATCTTCCCACCTCACCACAATGCCCTTCTAGAAGAGATCAATTTCCTAATGGCCCAGTGAGCGAAGCACTGGTTATGAAATCCGAATGAACTAAAATGGACCCCAGAGCCCATGTTAAAAGCCAGAAGCTCCCCACAGCAAGGCGGGAGACCAGCCTGAAACAAGAGAGTCGTCCCCTCAAAAGCAAGGTGGAAGGAGGGGAGAAACCAGAGGTCCTCGGGACGCCATGTGCACGTTGTGGCACAGCACACTCGCAGACACACACTCTGCCATTCCTTACCCACACCGTGGTACAATTTGCATGGTCCGTTAGCAAGGACGGCCTTTGTGCCCTCGCTTAATGATCATATCAACCACCGAGTGCAGCCCAAGGCTTGCTTTTCTTCCAGCAAACTGAAAGAAAATTGGCCAGCCTTTCCCGAGGATTTACAGGATGTGTATTTTACGTGCACTGCATGTATACAATCACTACTTTTGTCTGCATCTGAGACAAGATCTAGCCCTGAATTTCCTATGTAGCTGAGTTTGGCCTCGAACTCCTGACCCTCCGGCCTGCACCACTACACCCAGCTTTCATCGTTCCCATTTTAAAGAGGCCCGGGGAAACCGAGTCACTCGCTGAAGCCCACGGTCAAGGGCAGGGCAGGTTTCAAGGTCAGAGCTGTGGGATCTGCCCCCTGGGCCCCACCCCATGCCATGCTTCTGCCTCTTGCCACATACAAAGCAAATGTTTTCCTCAAATACTAATTTTAAAAAGACCCCATAAGAACCTATATAGCTCTGTTTTTTTTTTTCTTCCTTTACTATTAGGCTGTCAGAAACTGGTAGCTTTGAGTGAGGCTGCTGGGGATGTCAAACCGAGTGGCCGTTTTGGAAATCAATACGGTGGTTCCTCGGGAAATTTAAAATGGAATTACCATAGAGTATATTCATCAGAGACACAAAATCAGAGAGCAAAGGAATATTGACTCCGCCATGTTCACGGCATCCTTCAGAAGAGCCAAAAGGTGGAAACACCCCAAGGTCCCAGATAGTAGCAGTGGGAAAACAGAATATGTGATAGGTACACCCGATGGAATAGTACTCAGGCCGAAACTTGGGGAGGTTACAAGAACGAACCTTAGGAAGACGATGCTAAGTGAAGTACTCCACACAAATGCATTCCTGTTGTAGGAGGTCTGCTTACGCGAGGCACCCAGAGCAGTCAGATTCACAGACGCAGAAAGGAAAACGGCGGCCCCTCCCTGCTCACCTCTCAATCTGAGAGAGAAACTTGGTCTCAAAGATGCCTCTCGTCTTGAGTGGCTCAGAGATTTGTCCCCGGAAGAGGAAGCCTTTCTTGGTGAAGTCGATCAGGATGTTACGGACGATCTCACCCAGGTACATCCCACTGATCATCTTTTCAAACCTGAACCGAGAAGAGAGGCTGCTGAGCAAGGGGGGGAACCGCTCACCCGGATCTATGACTGCCCGTCCAGCGTATGACCACGGTCACATGCCTGCCCTGTGTGTCCCCACGCAGGCAGAGGGGGTTCTGGAAAGCCCTCCACCCTCCCCACATTGATGCCTTGAGCAGTCACAGAAAACTCTGCTAGGCGGCCTTCCTCCCAGTGACACACCCCAGAGGCCCGCCCAGACCACTCCTGCCTATTCCAGGCTCTCTCACACCCATCCTTTTACAGCACACACAGGGTCCCGTCCTCTGTCACCACCACAGTGACCGATGGCCCTGAGAAGACAGGTGTCTCGGTGAGGTCACAGTACAAGGCCCCCAGCAAAGTGTTCAGGACAGACTCAGACTAAGCAAACAGCTGAGTCTTAAATGGACAAAAGAAAGATCTTTGATTTCTTGTTTGTTTTTTTGGATGGTTTTGCCATCAACCAAAATACTGAGATTGAGCACAAAGTGGAGGAAAGTTGGGCAGGCCACAAGACTTTCAAGGTTAAACTGGAGCCCCTTTATTTTCCAAAGGGCATGACTCGGACTAGTTTGTCCTGGCTGTGGCATTGAATATCCTGCTTCTTGGGAGACTGGGGCAGTCACCTCATTTCTGGGTGGACGCCGGCTGCCATTTCAGAACCCATCGGTGACCTAAGCTGCAAAACTTCTGGCAGCCACTAGGGGGCCGCAAGAGCTTGCGGTGGGAAGGGCATCCCCTGCATCCACCCTAGAGAACGAACAGCAGGGCTTGGCTAACTAAACTCTTTGAGATCCCTACGGGGAAATCAGGCAGTGTGTCCATGGTCACCATCACTTCTGGGAATAGTCCTGCACCATGCCCAGAACCAAAAACCCAAGGTTAGCATAATACCTGAGGGATGGTGTTCCAAGCCCCCTGCGCGGACTCCCCCCAACCGGAAACAGTTCCCCGCAGCAACAGAAGACGGCCAAGCGCATCACCCCAGGTGTGGAGCCTGCTCTGAAGGCTGATTACCTTTGTTTCCCGGAGTTCAGGGAATACTCGTCCACCACTCGGTCGTAGTCGGTCCTGATGTCATCCAGACACCCGTTGTCGCCAAAGGCACCCCACTCCATGTTGATGCACATCTGCCCCTGGTTCCCCTCCACCAGCTCAATGTTCCTCATCTCCTCCATGTAGCAGGCATTGCTGCCAGTCCCTAAAAGACAGGGCAGAGGTCAAGGGTGGGGCCCACAGCCAAGGGGGTCTTCGCCCCTGGGGCTCCGATGTAAGGTAGGGGTTACTTTAAACACTTTAAATTAATATTCATGTAGGCATATATTTGAATTAAGTATGCCCCATTCTCTCCCCACCAATTTCCCCCCCCATCCTCCACCACTTTTACCTCCCAACTCCATGTGTCTCCCCCCCAAAAATACCCACTGAACCCAGTTAGTGCTACCTCTACGTGCATTAGGGTGGGACCATCTATAGAGCATTGGGGACCTCTCAGGGTCCACATCTCCGAAGAAAGCTGACTCTCCCTCCCCTGGCAGCCATTGATTGCCAACAGCTCCTCAGCCAGGGGTGGAATTCAGGACATCCACTCCATGCATGCTGGGATTTTTGTCTGCCTTGATCTGCTTCGATCCTGCTCAGGTCTTAGGCCCGCAGTCAGAGTCTCAGAGCTCGTGTGTGCCAAAGACTCTTTCCACAGCAGCCAACCACCTCTCTGGCTCTTACAATCTTCTGCCCCCTCTTCCATATTGACCCCTGAGCCTTGGAGGAAGGGGGTTGGGTTGCTTGCGCCCTGCCAACTGAGTTATATCCCCAGCTCTAAGCCCACGGACGCGGACACGGACACGGACACGGACACACACACACACACACACACACACACACACACACAAACACACAATGTATAGTTTTTATGAGACAAGGTTTCTCTGTGTGGCCCTGCCTGTCCTGGAACTCGCTCTGTAGGCCAGGCTGGCCTCGAACTCACACAGATCCACCCGGCTCTGTCTCCCGAGTGCTGGGATTAAAAGGCGTGCGCCACCACTGCCCAGAGGGGCATATTTTCTGAAAATGAGCAAAACATCTTTGTTTTCCCAGTGTAACCCTGGCTAGCCTGGCACTATGTGGACCAGGCTGGCCTTGAACTTACAGCAATCCTCATGTGTCCACCTCCCATGACACACTCAACTTTTTGATTAATTTACTTTATGCCTAAAGCCTCCCCTGTTGACCTGTTTAGCCGGGGCTGTATGTATGTATGTATGTATGTATGTATATATGTATGTATGTATGTATGTATGTATGCTGGTAGATGCTCTTCCAACAGAGGGATGTATTGCTAGTAGGAGTTGATGCAATACTCAGACCAGGGGAAACACACACACACACACACACACACACACACACACACACCAGGGGTGTGCACCCACAGTGGCCAGAGGACTGTCTACTTCCTGCCTCACCTGTTCACTTTTTCTCATACAAGGCAGCTGTGAACTATACCTACTCAACAAGCGTCCGAGTGCTGGGGGATGCACCCCACTTTCCCAAGCAACAGTTCTTTCTTTGATTTACTGGTACTGCAGACGGTCTTAGTTAGGATTACTATCAAAACACCACAACCAAAGCAGCCTTGGGAGGAGAGAGCGGACTTCAGCTCATCGCTGAGGGAAATCAGGACAGGAACTCAATCTGGAGGCAGGGGCTGATGCAGAGGCCACGAAGGGGTGCTGCTCACTGGCTTGCTCGGCTGGCTTTCTCATAGAACCCATGACCACCAGCCGAGGAATGGTCCCACCCGCAATGGGCTGGGCCCTCCCTCATCAATCACTAATTAAGGAAATGCCCTACAGGCTCGCCTACAGCCCGATCTTATGGGGACATTTTCTCAATGGAGGTTCCCTCCTCTCTAATGACTCTAGCTTGTGTCAAGTTGACATAAAAGTAGCCATAGACCATTGGCTGCTTCTGAGACAAGGAGCATTCCCTTGGGTGCTGTATGGTTCCCAGGGCTCAGCAGCCTCCGGTTTCCATTCTGGAACACCCTAGAGCCTATCTTACTTGGTACCCCTGGGACCCAGAGAAGGAGCACAAGCTACAGTTTTAGCCCACAAGGGGCTATGTAGACGAACTGGAAGGTCCACCTTCCCAGCGGCTTGAGTTATTTATTCTTTGAACCATACGTGTAGACACGTGTGTGGGCCCGCCCACGTGTGGAATCAGAGTTCAACTTGCAGGAGTCAGTTCCCTTGTTCTACTGCGGAGTGAACCTGGGCATCAGACTCCGGCCATCAGGCTTGGCGGCAGGTGCCTTTACCGTAACACTGAGGTCCATGCTGCCAGCCCTCACAGTAGTTCTGATGTCACGGCCTCAGGCTGACGGTCCCTGGACTTGTCTTACTGCACAGACTGGGAACTCAGACAAGGAGACCTTCCTACAGACACTCCCGAGCCCAGGAGCCCGTGTTCGTGAAGGTCTTGGTTAGGTCTCCAACCTGAGAGGAGTCTCACCCAGTCCCGGTGGTTCCTCCCGCACTTCTCACCCCGCCCCCTACCCTAAACCTGGGCTCCCTTCCTTGGCTTCACTCTCCTTTATAACTAACTTAGCCATGGTCCCCATGCTCTCTCGGTTCCTGGTTCCTCTCTTGGCCTCTTGGTTCCCACACGCTCTCCTGGTCCTCCTGGCTTCCTGCCTCTCTTCCTCTCCTGCTCTCTCCCCGCACCTCTCTCCTCTCATGGCCCCATCTATTCTGCTGGCCGTGTTCAGTCTGGACTCTTCCAGATGCCTCTGGCTGGACTCTTCCAGATGCCTCTGGCTGTACCTGCCCCCCCCCCCCACATCTACAATAAACACCTTCTCCTCAACCATACCCTGGAGTGGTCATGTCCTCATTTGTATTCAATTTTGACTCAAGGGTTCTGGAGCAAGGTTCCTAGAGAGATGCTGCCGCCTATAAACTGCACACACCATAGCAAAGCCCTCAGGGATGTGGGTCAGCTTTCACTCAATCCAAAGGTATGTGCCCCACCACCACCACCACCTCCTCGATGGCCAGGCCAAAGGCATAACCCCTCTGAAAACTTAAGCAGAATTCCCATATGCTCCTGATAGTACCACTGGATTGTTACTGTTTTCTCGGGTTCCTTCTACCCAAAGTATATATGAGGAGGAAAAAGGAACCCTGGAAGTAGGAGATGCAAAGAAAGCCAAAATAAATAAACTGCACTTCTTGGCCAGGAGGATTCTGAGCAAAGAGATCTGTTGGTGGTGGCATAAAGAACTGGCTGGGTCCTGGCGACCAGAACCTCTGATAGGGCTGTGCTGACAGGGTCAGGCTTGAGCTCCCAGGCAGGAAGGTGAGGCCTTAGCCTGGAAGAAAATATGCCGAGTCACTCTGGCTTTGCAGATTCCCACAAGGCTGGGCAGAGCTAGGTGGAGAAAGCTTTGCCAAAAGGAAGGAATAAATAAAAGTCTCGGGGGCAGATGCCAAACACCTTCCACCTGGACGTGCTTCCTGATTTTCTGGATTAACAGCAGTCGCTTGAAGTGGCTTTAATAACCGATACAAACGCTTTCCTGGCACGGAGGGCAGCCTGTGAGCCCCATCCCAACCTCCGGACACTGGAAGTGGCCCTGAGACAGGGGCGACCCTTCCATGCCGTCCAAGTGGTGTTTGCCGATGTTGGTGACTAAGGAGGTGTTCGGGGACGGCAATGGTTAGCTTTAATTGACAACTTGACACGACCTAGCATCGGCTGGAGAGAGGCTTAATGAGGGATGGGCTGCGTTGGGTTGGTGTGGGAGGACCTAGCCCACTGTGGGCAGTACCATCCCCTAGGTGGGGCCCTAAACTGAGTAAGAGGGGGAAAAAAATCAAGATGAGCACAAGTAAGCGAGCGAGGCTGTGCATTCATGTCTCTCTGTTCTTGACTATGGATCTGATATGACAGGTTGTTTTAAGCTCTTGTCTATTTGTAACCTGGAACTGGGAGCTAAAATAAACCCTCCCTCTCTCCCCTAGGCTGTTTTTGTTAGTCTGTTTTATTATACCAGCAGAAATGAACGTCGATAGGGCACTTCATTTTTCTAGCAACTCCTGATGCTAGTCAAAGGATTTTCTCAGCTGGGTGGTGGTGACGGACGCCTTTAATCCCAGCACTCGGGAGGCAGGCAGGTCTCTGTGAGTTCGAGGCCAGCCTGGGCTACAGAGCGAGATCCAGGACAGGCACCAAAACTACACAGAGAAACCCTGTCTCGAAAAAGACAGTGCGTGCCTATAATCCTATCACCCGTACCCCAAGGTGAGAGGCAAACAAGAGACTCCGCCTCAAGCAAGGTGGAGATGAGAACCAACATCCCAGGTTGTCCTTGGACCTCCATACACAGTGTGGTACATGCATTCCTGCACACACACTGTACATACACTACATGGACACACCCATATAGTTTAATGCTCTTGAGGCCCAGGCCTCTGACATGTTAACAACCTCCAGGGCTGGGGCCATTTAGACAGTGGCTATTGACAGTGAATGATACCTAAGAGCACACTGGCCCTTCCCAGCTAGACTATGGTCAGGAGTGGAGACAGTCTCTACTTCCTTTTCTGCCTGTGAGCCTGCAGCATTGGGGTTCTTCCATACAGGCTGGTTCCAGACACCCTACTCCATCTACCCAGGACACGTGAGGTGTGGTGTGTGTGTGTGTCCCCTTTCCTGGAGAGGTCACTGACTGACAGTCCAGTCATAATTGATGTGCAGCAGCATTATGGGATGCTGCGAAGGGAACTCGGCAGCCTCCCTCCAAGACAGAATTCTAGAGGTGGTCTATAAATGGGACCAAGAGATCGACTGTCTCCCACTAAGAACGGAGCTGCCGGATCTCTACAAACCAGGAAATGCCAGTGTCCTCTTCCTGGGGAAGAGACACCTTCAGGACACTTACCTACAATGAGTCCAACTTCACAAGTGGGCTCCTCATATGCGCAGGTCATCATGGTGCCCACAGTGTCGTTGACAATAGCCACCACATCCAGGTCAAATTCCTTTGGAAAGAAAGGGACATGGATCTACGGAAGGGCCGGCTTGGCCTGCCTTGAGTCCTGCTAGTTCATGCTGTGGACTGGGTGCTGCTGGGAACCACGGTTGATTTCTTGACTGTGTTCTGTACTTGGACACAGAGTAGCAATGCCGCCTAAGTCTATTCCAGCCAACAGGGCCATCCACATCTGATGCCTGGGAACTCGGCACTACCTGGCGGTATCGGCTCTAGGAACTGCCTCTCTCTTTCCATTCCAAAGAGTCATGAGTTTACCTCTCTTTGAGTATATCATCCTTTCGCATTTCATTTTTTAATATTTATTTATTATGTATACATACAGTGTTCTGCCTGCATGTATGTCTGCACACCAGAAGAGGGCACCAGATCCCATTACAGATGGTTGTGAGCCACCATGTGGTTGTTGGGTATTGAACTCAGAACCTCTGGAAGAACAGCCAGTGCTCTTAACCTCTGAGCCATCTCTCCAGCCCCCGCATTATCCCTTAACAATACAAAACTGACAAGTGTCCCTTAAATGCTGGCAATGACTGGGGGACACTTCTACCACCCCCAAATCACATGCTTCCATGGTGTTCCAATTATTCACAAAAAAAGCAAGCATGATTTTTATAACCCCTCCAAAGGCAGAAAGTTATTTTTATTTATTTATTTTTACTTTTTAAAAAGATTTATTTTATGTATATAGTGCTTTATCTGCTTGTACACCTGCAGGCCAGAAGGGGGCATCAGATCCCATTACAGATGGTTGTGAGCCACCATGTGGTTGCTGGGACTTGAACTCAGGACCTCTGGAAGAGCTGCCAATGCTCTCAACCTCTGAGCCATCTCTCTAGCTCCCAGAAAGTTATTTTTAAAATATTAAATTACCTCTCTCCTTTTTACTGCATCCTTCAGTAAAGTGACTACATCATGGCCTACGCAGTCGGTGGCCTTGAAACCCTTTGTCCAAGTGATCAAGATTCCCTACAACAAGAGAAACAGAAGAGAGCTTGGGTGAGAATCCTTCTGTAGTCAGGAGAATCTGGTACCCTCCCTCCCCGGCAAGGCAATAGCCACTGAGCCTGTGTGTCTAGATACCGTGACATCACACTCGATATAATAAAGTGTGAGTGGAACCCTGTGGCTGTCCCCCCTCCCACCACCTTCCAGGATGGAGAAACAGGTCTAGAAGGTTGGTTGCTGACCAGGTAAGAAAAGGAATGTAAAATTGTAGTAACGCTATTACTGTTTAGGCAGACTGTAGGCTTCACAGGACTGAAGCTATATGTTGCTAGCTGTGTGTGCGTGTGCGTGTGCATGTGTGTGCGTGTGTGTACTACAGGGATGGGAGGTGACAGGAGAGTCATCCTGCTGGATGTGGTGGCTCACACCTGGAATCTCGGTACTTGAGTGGCTGAAGCAAGAGTACCATCCTAGCTGGGCGGTGGTGGCGCACGCCTTTAATCCCAGCACTCGGGAGGCAGAGCCAGGCGGATCTCTGTGAGTTTGAGGCCAGCCTGGGCTACAGAGTGAGATCCAGGACAGGCTCCAAAGCTACACAGAGAAACTCTATCTCGAAAAACAAAACAAAACAAAACAAAACAAAACAAACAAAAAAAAAAGAGTACCATCCTTTAGTTCAGGAACAGTCTAGGGTACACAAGTTGTAGGCTAGCCTGAGCTACATAATGAGACCTTGTTTAAAAAAAAAAAAATCAGACCTCTAAAAACAACTCCAATAAACAAAAGTTTAGGGCTAGAGATGTAGCTCAGCTGGTAGCGTGCTTGCCCAGCATGCACAAAGCTCTGGCTTTGATCTGGGGGCCGCACAAACCAGGTGGGATGGTACACATTCATCATCCCAGGACATGGGAAGGAGAGGCAAGAAGATGAGATATTCTAGGCCATTCTTGGCTACACAAGGAATCTGAGGTCAGCCTGGGCAACATATGACCCTGCCTTTGGAAAGAGGGGAAAAAAAAAAAGAATCAACTGCTGATATCTAAAAAGGCCTGGTTGGCAGTGGTGACGTCATCAGGTCATCAGGCCACCTCACTTAGCTCTCCCAGCGCTGGCAACCAGGCCTTAAACCGTCACCTCAGGCCCTTCCCTGGCCAAGTCTCCACCTGTGCCATGCAGGGCTGCCTACAGACCTTCCAGACGGGCTGGTTCCTACGCCAGTGATTCTGCACAGTCCTCTCCACCTGCCCGCCCCCAGGATGTCCCCGTCCCGTCGTCGTCGTGTCCCGTGTCCCGTCCCCCCCCCCCCCCCCCCGCACTTCCTGCACAGCGGCTGAGTGCCGGCACTGGCACAGGAGATCCCTAAGGACAGAGCTGTAACTGAATGAAAAAAAATGAAATCTAAGGAGGAGGCGCGACTACGCCTAAAATATGGAGATGATTCTCATTGTAGACAGAAGGGCAAGAGCAGGCAGAGCGGGAGTCCAGGCTGAACATGGCCGGCAGACTTAAACAGGACCACGAGAGGAGAGACGGGAAGGGGAGAGCAGGAGAGGAGTCACCCACCACAAGAGGAGCCTGGTGTAGCCAAAATGGCCGAGTTATAAGAGATCAGCCTGGGAGGGAGGAAAAAAATGAGCCCCAGGGAGGGGGAGGTCTAGGATGGGGGGCGGGGTTAGAAGTGCTGGGGGGAACCCCAGGTCCTGAGTGAGACTTGTTTTGGGTTGGAGACCTAACAGTAACCTTTATGCATGCCCACACCTTGGTTCCCAGTGGGCACCCGCGCCCCATCTGGGATCCTTTTCATCTTGTAGCTTGAGCAAGCATTTACTAAAGGTCTGTTCTAACAGAGCCAGATCCCTGCCACACAACCAGCCACGGAGAAAGCCGCTAAGGCCTGAGGACCAGGCTAGCTGGCAGCGAGCTCGCCTAGCATGTGCAGAGCTCTGGGCTCCATCCCAGCACATGTAAATCACATGTGGTGGTACATGCCTGTGATGCCAGCACCTAGGAGGAGGCGGCAGTGGGGTCAAAAGGTCACGGCTCTGTGGCTGCACAGCCAAGTTGGAAGCCAGCCTGGGATAAAGAATTAGAAGAAGTGGGTTTGGAGAGGAAGGAATAGTGAGAGCCACTTCAGAAGTGTGCCAAGTTCTGTAATGAGGGTGGCAGCCAAGGGCACAGGAAAACAGAAAAGGGTAAGATTCTTTGTGCCTGGAGGTCCCAAAGGTTCTCAGAGGAGATAGCACCTTCATATTATTTGGCTGTTCTGGAACTTTCTCTGTAGCCCAGGCTGGCCTCAAACTCACAGAGATCCGCCTGCCTCTGCCTCCCAAGTGCTGGGATCAAAGGTGTGCGCCGCCACCACCTGGTCATTTCAATAATGACAGAAGGGTAGAGTCTTAGGATGTTCTGGAGGTGACCCATGAGACATATAAGACTGTCCCAGACATCTAAGGATAGCACTGAGGTTAGGTTGGGGAAAACCCTAACCACATGAAGTCGGGCACTATCAGAGATCTGCTGGTCCACAGGAAAGAGACTCACACAATCCAGGCTTGTCTGGTTGCAGGGAAAGGAGAAGGTGAAGCCCAGAGGCATCCGGGGGCCTTTGATCCCCATGTAGTCCAGGAAGTCGGAGATGCAGGAGACGATGTGGTCGAAGAGCTTTGAGAGATGAGAAATGGGTTACCCAGGCTCGCTTAGGTGTCCCACTTTCAGCATGCAAACGAGCGCGTGCGCACGTACACACGTGTACACGCACGCACGAGCGGACAGCCCCCAGGAACTTCCCAGCCATTGGAGTATCATGGACGAAGCATAGCACAAAAGAGCTGATGCTTTAGGGCCACAGGGCCACAGCTATAGGGTCACGTGGCAGACGCGGGTTATCTCATGACCCCCAATGCCACTGGCAGGGTGTATGCCAAACCCTCAAGAGGTATGCCCGCACAGGTCCACCTTACCTCTTCCCCAGTGCCCTGCATGACTTCCACAGGGATGGAGTAGATCTTGTTATGCATTTCCACGGTTCTCTTTTTCCCGCTACGGATCTTCACCAGCAGGACGCGGAAATTTGTGCCTCCAAGATCCAAGGCCAAGAAGTCGCCATTCTCTGTCACCCGGAAAAACACACAGAGGAAGCCACAAATGGTTAAGTGCATCTTGGTGGCCAGCACACCGTCCCCGCCCCCTGCCCAACTGCCCCCGTCCTGCATTTCCGGGGCTGCGATGAATGTTCCCTGTGATGTACAGTGTGGGCTCAAAGGAGGACTAGACTCTTGACACACAAGCTGGGCTGGCATCAGAAGGGTGGCCCCAGGAGGGAACTTTTAGCCACAACAAGCAAGCTTCACCAGGGTTACTTAAAAGCCCAACAAAAATGTCTTGGCTTTAGTGACCCTCATATAAAAAAATGCATAATCTGTATCGACATATGCAATCTAAAAATGGCCAATCTAGAAGTTTCTTCCTTTCCTCTTTGCAACGTGGGTGTATGGTTCTTGCTACTGAAAAATGGAGGAACCTATTTCTCTTCTTTTGGGGTTCTGGGGTCCAGGGGGTGTGGTGTGGGCAAAGCTGAGTCAGTCCTAGCCTTGGCCTCCAGACCCCGCTTCTACCCAGTGGTAAAGTGCCGTGACCCACTGGTGGGAAAGCCGTGGCCAGCCACTCTGACCCTGGGTATCCAGAAAAGACTGAGGTTAGCCTCTCAGCTGACCCCCAGCAGAGCCTGGCCTGGATGGGCAGAACTGCCCGTGGCCACCAGTGAATGGTAATTGATTTATGTCACCAAATTTGAGGGTGGTTCATAGTAAAACAATACATATCTGTAAAATGTGTTTTCTACCCCAGTCATTATTCTGAGGAGCCACTCAAAAAATTCTCATCAATTGCCATAGAACTGGCCTCAGTAAGGGGCAGGATGCTTCTCCAAACTCCCTCACATATATGCTGCTACTACCTAAAAGAAGAGGTGTGTGTGAATTCTTCTATTGGTCTGTCTCATGTAGCTGAGGCTGGCCTCAAACTCCAGAGCCTCCTGGGTACTGAGATTACAGGCGTGCACCGCTATGCCCAGCCTCCCATTTTCCAGTCTAAAGTGGTTTTACAAAGAACGCTAGCCTGGGAGATCCCACTAGAAGAAGTGAACTACTCTAAGCTCCAACACACACACACACACACACACACACACACACACACACACACACACACACACACACACACTTGGGTAGGTAAGATTCCAGCTCTTCTCAAATTAGGCATAGCCAGTGCAAAAGCATCCCTGGGAGAGTCCAAAATGCCCCCTACCCAGCCCCCCTGCTCCTGGGACCGAGGTGTGGCAGCCCCAACAAAGCCCTCACCAGACCCGTCTGGGATACTCCGGACAAAAGAAGGCAGCATCTTGACGGTAGCCCTGGGGTTCGTCTCCTTCCTCAGCCCCAATTCCATCTCGGCCCGCATCCTCTTCTTCACTTCCATCAGGGTCTGCTTGCTGAGGCGGAAGTGGGCCAGGGTCTCCTCGATCTGCCGGTGCTGCTCGGCCAGGCGGTAGGCCACGGCAGTCACCATGGCGGCCCCCTTGCCGCTGCCGCTCTCTGACAGGAGGAAACGCACGTCGCAGTCGGGCACCAGGCGCCTCAGGGTCTTGTGGAAGCGCCGGGAATACCTGAGGGAGGGAAGAAGGTGGAAGTGGGTGGTGCCGCAGCGGCTGGACCAAGCTGCCTGTTGGGGACATCTGGTGAGCCCCCCAAGTCCACGTGCTTCGATTCCACCCTCTACCACTGCTCTTTCCTTATTCACCCACTATAGAAAGGCGCGCACGGAAGGGAGATTATCCAAAACTCCTTATTACAATAATAACTCATTATTTTATGAGTGTTACCCACAAAAAAATTCAAGGGCCCATGCCATCCTGTGTGAAGCAGGACTGACTGCCACTACCAGCTCCAGACCAACCTGGGCTACATAGTCAATTCCAGGCTAGCCTGGGCTACATAGAAAGACTTTGCTTCAAAGGACGGGGGGAGGGGGACTGGAGGGGAGGCTTCTTTCGCCCACTATGTTAAAAGTGTCACAGGAGCCAAAGGCAAGCGCTTCAGTCCGAGAAGAAGGGCGAGTGACCTTGAGCCAGTATTGACCTTGGACTTGAGGGAGGCCAATGCCTGAAGGTGGAGTGCTGAGAAATAAATGGACTTAGGGAGGCGCTGACATGAGGAACTGGCGCCGAGGCCGGGCCCGATAAGCCCTCGCGTTTCTATTTTCACTCGGCTCCTCCCCTCCTCCCTAGAAGAACCGCTTAGGCCAGCGTGAGGCCCAGAACTCGTGGTCCTGCTGTACGGAAGGCCGCCTGCCAAAGGCAACAGGAAAAGCCATTTCCCCAAAATACCGGCGGTCATCGCCTCCAAGGGATGGGTTAAGAGTGACTTCTGTTCGCTTTGAAACGTTTTGAACGGTCTCGAGTGTCTAGTAATCCTGAAACAATAAACACCTGCTGCAAACGCTTCTTTTCTGTGCGCATGTGCTCCTGGATGGGCGCCCACATGTAGGTACCAATGAGTTTGGGTTCAAGCACATGTGTGGGGCCAGGGTGTCTTCCTTAATTGTTCCCACCTTTTGTTTTTGTTTTTCGAGGCAGGGTTTCTCTGTGTAGCCCTGGGACTCCCTCTGTAGACCAGGCTGGCCTCCAACTCATACTGATCTATCTGCCTCCAGAGCTGCTGGGATTAAAGGTGTGGGCCACCACTGCCCAGCCTCTACCCTATTTTTAAAGAGGTGGTCTCTCATGAATCGAGGGAGAACTCACCAACTGGCTAGACCGGCTGGTCAGCAGGCCCCAGGGAGCCTCCCAGTCCCTCCCCTCCCCAGGGATTACAGGGGCACCCCACACTGTTGCCCCTGGCATGGGTTCTGGTGAAGTGAATCAGGTGTCCAAACTTCTGTAGCATGCACTGTCCTGACCCCAGGTCAAAGTTACTCTTTAAAATGTGAGGGTGCAAACAGGTGTTTTGAACATGGCCGATGTACGGCATAGACACTCCCCAACCCCACCAGACTGTGTCCTGGAGGCTAGCTAGGATGACAGAGCTTGTGTTGTGTGTATTTTACTGCCTACAGACATTTGTTTTATTTGGTTTTTGGACAGGGTCCTACTATGTAGACCAGGCTGGCCTCAAACTCACAAAGATCTGCCTGCCGCTGCCTCCCGAGTGCTGGGATTAAAGGAATGGGCCACCGTGCTCAGCCCTAACTAAGTTTTAATGTGACATCATAAACCCTTAGGCTTTCTCGTCAAAAAGCTAGCCAAGAATTCCGCAGAAAAAGCTGCACACAGCAGCGCAGACCTGTGGTCCCAGTTACTCAGCAGCAGAGGCGGAAGGGACTGCTTGAAGCCTACATTCAGGGACTGCTTGGCCGACAATGAGAGTCCACTTCTCAAGGGGCCCAAAAAGAAAAGGATAAAGAACGGAATGGTTAATTTTCTTTTTCCAATATCTTTTTTTTTTTTAGAAAGTTTTTTTTAATTTTTCTTTTTTTCTTTTTCTTTTTTTTTTAAAGATTTATTTATTTATTATGTATACAGCATGTATGACTGCAGGCCAGAAGAGGGCGCCAGATCTCATTACAGGTGGTTGTGAGCCACCATGTGGTTGCTGGGAACTGAACTCAGGACCTCTGGAAGAGCAGCCAGTGCTCTTAGCCTCTGATCCATCTCTCCAGCCCCCAATATCTTTAACATACGAAAAATAACAAAATTGTGAACTCAGAAGAGACAGTCACCTGACTAGCCCAATGCTCTGGCCCCCACAGCACCCCAGAATACTTCAACAGAAAGCAGCATTTGTACAAGCATCCCTGGTGAAAGGCTGAGAATCTTCATCGGGCGATGTAAAGGCGTGCATGCATGAGCTTAGGTCCTACGCTCAAAACAAAAACCATGCCATAGGCAGAGGTTGTTAAAATCCAGCATGGACTTAGAATTTAAACACTTTCAGCTGTTTAAAAAGTTTCCACCACATTTTCAATGGCCAGGGAGACTTCTGACACTCAGAGGGGCCAGCACAATCAACAGGCAAGAAGGCAGCTTAATAGGAAAGCCTGTCCCGATCTATAGAGATTTCTTCCAACTACTCTCTCTCTGGCTCTCAGAAGCCAAGAGTGGACATGTGCCCGTTTAAAGCAGCAGTGTCTGAGGGGCTGATGGAGTTCATCAAAGGCTTCTGAAACAAGAACACAGATGACACCTGCCTTGGCAACACATACCTATAATCTTAGCATTCTGGAGGCATAGGACAGAGGGTCAGGAGTTCAAGGCCAGCCTCTGCCACATAGCAAGTTTAAGGGCAGCCAGGGCTACATGAGACTCTGTCTCAAAAAGCCAGTAATAATAATAATAACAACAACAATACCATCATCAATAACAACAAAAATGATGCCACCTCTCCTATGACCAAGTTCCAGTTTTCTTTTTTTCTTTTTCTTTCTTTTTGGTTTTTCAAGACAGGGTTTCTCTGTGTAGCTTTGTGCCTTTCCTGGAACTCACTTGGTAGCCCAGTGATCACAGAGATCCACCTGCCTCTGCCTCCTGAGTGCTGAGATTAAAGGCGTGCACCACCACCGCCCGGCTTTTTTTTTTCTTTTTAAGACAGAGTTTCTCTATGGAGCTTGGCTGTCCTGGATCTCACTCTGTAGACCAGGCTGGCCTCGAACTCACAGAGATCTGCCTGCCTCTGCCTCCCAAGTGCTGGGACTAAAAGCATGTGCCACCATGGCCTGGCCCAAGTTCCAGTTCTAAGGGGGATGAAGTCCCTCTGGATACAATGCAGCCAGGCTGCAGACACACTGCACCTCACATTCCCGTCTGGAGAAATCTCTATTGTGGGAGCCCACAAAGGCTTCCTAGTGAGATCTGAATTTGCTTTACACAGCAGGGCTGCATTAGGGGATGGCTTGACCATGTGCATGGTCACCAGGTGTCTGGGAAGGTCTGCACTTGGCTGTGCTGGGGGAAGGTCTTTTGCTCCACCCCTTGGCATTCCTTTAAAGCCCTTTAGTAAAGACAGAGGGGGCGGTGGGTTTTGACCCAGGTCCTCCCGAGGCTGTCCTGTGTTTCTATCTGTCTCTCTCCTCTATATTTCTATCTACATATTCCTCATTTCTCCACGATCAAGAGTAGCCTGGGGGCAAAAGTAGGGGCAACACCCCCCACACACACACTCTATCTCACCTTGGGAAATAAGAGACCAACGTGGAGCCGGGCGGTGGTGGCGCACGCCTTTAATCCCAGCACTCGGGAGGCAGAGGCAGGCGGATCTCTGTGAGTTCGAGGCCAGCCTGGGCTACCAAGTGAGTTCCAGGAAAGGCGCAAAGCTACACAGAGAAACCCTGTCTTGAAAAACCAAAAAAAAAAAAAAAAAAAAAAAAAAAGAGACCAACGTGGACTGCAGAAGCCGCGCGTGACAAGGCACCGAGGGCGGGCTGTCCCCGATGAGCAACGCTTAGCCTTGCTTCCCAGAACCAGGCACTGACTGTCTTATCTCCCAGACCACGTGCTGGGTGGGTGCACAAGTCTGCCCTCGGGAGAAGGGCCGTGGTCTCGCTCGGATGGCGGAACTAACAAATGCAGCGTCGGGTGGTGGACTTACTGTGGATGCGTCTTGTAGAGAGAACCGTCCACACCGACCGTGGTCCGGAGCCTGGCGGTACCCTTGTTGTCACGCAGGCGGTTCAGGATGGCCCCGAGGGTGGCGGCCACCAGGTTGGCGGAACGGAAGGAGACGATGGTGCATACGTGCTGGACCGAAACACAGTCATCGTCAGATGGCTCCACTCCCAGGCGGGTTAAGATTTCCTTGGCATTTTGAATGCCTTCCTTATTCCTGGGAGGTGAGAGGTCACACTTTATGAGTTCGGGACCATGCCAGGCTGCGGAGAGCAAGCACCAGAGTTGGGAAGGCAGAGCTGCGGGAGGGCAGGACCCACCGTGCAGCCCGGCGTGGGAGGGGCACCGCGGAATGCCTGGGCCGGGTGCCCGTGCACAAGGAACAGCTGGCTGGGGGGGAAACACCACCAGGCCAGGCATGTCATGCCCAGCCGCGGAGAGGGGAGACCGCGCATGTGGCCTGTGAGCAAGTGGAGAGAAAGAGCTGTTTCTGCCCGGGGAGTTGATGCTCATGGTGAAGGGGAACCTCCCCTCATGGAGGATCTGAGTTGCTTACATATATGTCCAGATGTTTCCTATAAAATTCTAATTTTCTGCGTACATGTTTTGTATATCTTTTGTTGGTTTTATTTCATTCAGAGGATTCTGTATAGATTTGCTGTTAGGTTTTAAAATTCTCTTCTCTCTCTCTCTCTCTCTCTCTCTCTCTCTCTCTCTCTCTCTCTCTCTCATTGCAGTACTGGTTCTCACTAACCAAAGACCCAATGGCAGAAACCGGCCAAGATGAATAAGGCAGGCACTTCTGGACTTAGCCAATGGCTCTGAAATTAAGTTACAGCACACACATGGAATCTCGGGACTGGGGCTGAAAGAGAATGACCCATGACAAAGTCCAACGCACGCCCTTAAGCAGAGCATGGGTCCAGGAAAGCTCTCGCCCTCCTGGAAGCCTCTTTCTTTAACCACAGAGACGGCTATGCTTAACCTGTCAGGGCCAAAGCAGAGCTCCACTGGCCTGATGTGAATTTCCTGGGACCAGTGAGGGCACACACAGTGAGGGCACACACAGTGAGGGCACACACAGTGAGGGCACACACAGTGAGGGCACACACAGTGAGGGCACACACAGTGAGGGCACACTGCAGGTAACTCATGGGGGGATGGACAACAGGGAACAGCAAGATCAGGGAGGCAGTTTGGGCTCAAAAGAAACTTTGGGGAATGTTGGGTTAATCACAGTGATCAGGGCCCTTTAGCATTCTAGTTAATAAATACTACAAACTAGTATCTCCCACAGAACCATCCAGTCATTGAGTGGATGCCTCTAGGTTCCCTGGAAGACAGTTTGGGAAAGGTCATGATGTATGTACCAAGAGGGAATTCTAAGAATCCAGGCCCAGGTCTGGCCAGTCCCTTGTTCAACACTGGAATCAGCTGCTTCCTTGAATTGAATCTTACCCAGAGAGGAGGGAGTTGGAGGTGAACGTGTAGTGAGTGAGTGTGGTGTATGTGTGAGTGTGGTGTATGTGTGAGTGTGTGGTGTATATGTGTATGTGTGTGTGTGTGTGTGTGATGTATGTGTGTGATATGTGTTTTCGTGTGGGATGCGTGAAGGTGAGGAGGGCACTGTTTTTGAAACTACACAAGAAAATCATCCATAAAACACTTGTGCTAAGTTACTACTTTTTTTCTTTTTAAGATTTATTTATGTTTATGTCTGTGGGTGTTTTGGGTGCACCACACGCATGCCTGGTGCCTACAGAGGCCAGAAGTTGGTCCCCTGGAAATAGAGATAGATGATGGTGAGCTGCCATGTGGGTGCTGGGCACTGAAGCCGCTGAGCATCTCGATAGCCCCCAGGCTGTTTCTTAAAGACCGTACCAGAAAGCTCGTGCAGGGAACCAGCTGGAGAGGCCGCCTGAGGGTGAGGGGAGATGGATCCAGATAGCCCGATGCTTGGGGAAAAGCTGCCCCGATACATGGTCTCAAGAGGTGGCAGTCCATCCCGCCCCCCGCCCTTCCCCCCAACCCCCCAGATGGTACCTACTTTTCAATGGCTGACACGTCACTAGTGTTGAACTTGCCCCTCGTGAGCAGCTCTGGAGTGATGCGCCCTTCAAACAAGAGGCCTTCCTTGGCCATCTTCACCAGGATCAGCCGGACCAGCTCCCCCATGTACAAGCCGCTGACCATCTTCTCGAACCTGCAGGGGGGAGTCCATTGGTATCATTAGGTACCCTCTGTTCTAACGCTGCTGCCGCGGCCGCCGGCGGGGTCAGCATTCACGGAGGGGGCAGCAGAAAAGCAGAGGGGATCCGTTGCATCTCTCAGGCTCCCAGTCTCCATGGTAGGAATGTCACTTGTGTGATTCAGACGCTGACTCTAGACAGGGTGGCCACCCAGGAAAAAACGCTTCGGGGGCTGGGACAGGCGAGGAAGGCTGCCTGGAGGAAGAGGACTGTGAGAATTTAGATTAAGGGTGGCAGGTGAGAAGAAGGGCCCCACACAAACGAAGGGGTCACCCCTGACATGACTGTCCTTCCCATCACTCTGGCAGACAGCCTTCCGGGATGGAGGAAGCCCGGAAGTGCCTGGCTCAGAAGAGGAAAAAATGTCTTCTTCTGGAGGATACGGGAATCTGTTCTCCACGGGGAAAGAGGCTATCGGTGCATTTGTTTTTTGGATAATTTTTTTAAAATTATTATGTGTTTTGTGTGTGTGTGTGTGTGTGTGGTCTGTGGGCCGGAGTATATGTGCCCACAGAGGGTAGTTTTTGAGGCGCCCGACAGGGATCCTGGGACCTGAACTCGGGTCCTCTGCAAGAGCACTATACATACACTCTTAACTGCTGAACCATCGCCCCAGCCCCTGTGCCTTTGTTGATCCCAGCCTTGGTACTTGATGATGGTGAAGATGGCGTTGCCGATGAAGATGAGAAGACAGGTGTCAGGGACGGCACTGAAGGACTTCAGTGCACGATCGCCTGGAAGCTTCCCAATAAATGACATGGGGGCCTGGGGAATCATTCTAGTGTGGGGAAGCGGAAGCTCAGAGAGATCAATTCACCTGTCCATGGAAGAACAGCAAGAGCAGATCTGGCTTTGGACTTTAGTCCCTTTAGCCTGCAGCCCTAAATCTTCACTTTCAGGGTGCAGGCGCTGAGTGAGACCTGGAGCTGGTAAGTAGCTCAGATCGACTCAGATGTCTATCTCTACGTCTGATGGTTTGTTTGTTTGTTTTGGAGACAAATTCTTACAAAGCCAGGCTGGTCTTAAGCTTGATCTGTGTAGCAAAGGATGATCTTGAGTTTCTGATTCTCCTGTCTCCACTTTGTGAGGGCTGGGATTATAGGTGTGTCCCATGAAGTCTAGTTTATACAAGTACTGGGGTTCTGATTCAGGGCTGTGCGCTCGTGTTAGGCAAGCACTGCGTCAACGCCGCTGCATCCCCAGCCCCTCATTTCATCCTGTGCCCGCTAAGGATCAGGCTTTGCTGTTGAGGAATACACACGCCTTCCCTAGTGGCCTCACCCTACCATCCGGGGATAGGCTCCGAGGAGCTGAAGGCCAATCAGCTCACCCCACCGCTCTGGCCAAATTCAGGAAGGGGCCAACCCCACAGTGAACGTGGCGAGAGGTATGACGTCATATCTGAAGCAACCTCTCTGGTCCACGCACCGTAGGGGAGCCTGTGGACGGAGGCTAAAACGTGCCAATCAGAAGACTCGGTTCGGGGGGCTCCCGGGGCCTAATAGCATATTTGAGTCGGACTCAGACCCCAGTATGGCTGGTCAGGGACTGGAAGGAGCCCCTCAGTCGAGCAGATCAGAGGCCTCCCCTCTTAAGGGTGGGTGGCTGGCTGGCTGGCACTCCCAGAGCTGGCAGCGAGACAGCAAAACAATCTGTTCCAGTCAGAGCCATCCAGTAGCCAAAGATGCTGCCGGGCCCTCGAGCGCCCGGCCCTGGCCTGTCAGCACAGCACGCAGCCTCCTTCCAAACACAGTCTCCATTGTTCCCCGCCATTCCTGATGGGCCTGGGCGGGCGGGCCCACCCAGCTCCAGAGAGTGGATGCTCCCTGGCAGGAAAGCTCCCTCTGTGGCCTGGCTGCTCAGCCACTGCCCAGGCTCCTGTGGGAAGAGCCCTGTGGAGTCTAGGCTGGAATCCCTGAGCTGGCGGAGGGGCAGGCGGGGGCCCGACGCTGCCGCTGCACCCGTCAAGGCCTCGGCTTTCCCATCTGTGTAATGGCAAGGCAAGGCCTTCCTGCAAGGTTCTGCCCAGGACGCGTGCTCATACAGGTAGGTCATGACCGTGAAATCTGGCTACTGCGCCCTTAGAACCTTGCCTGTGTCTGGTACTTCCTGAGCTACTTTTATATGCATTTGAGATGGGGTCTCACCATAGCCTAGGCTGTCCTTGAACACAGGATATTAGCACAGGATGACCTTGAACTTCTGGTCCTCTTCTAACACCTCCCGATGATGGGATTGTAGACATGTATCACTGCACCCAGTTTATGGCCTTGCTAGGGATGGAGCCCAGGGCCTCACTCATGCCTGGTAAGCACCCTACCAACTGAGCTACATCCCTAGTCCCAATCATAAGGTGATCAAACAGAAAAAAATGTTATTTAACTTTTTTTTTTTTTTTTTTGGTTTTTTTGGTTTTTTTGGTTTTTTTGGTTTTTTTGGTTTTTTGAGACAGGGTTTCTCTGTATAGCTGCGCCTTTCCTAGAACTCACTCTACAGCCCAGGCTGGCCTCGAACTCACAGAGATCCGCCTGCTCCTGCCTCCTGAGTGCTGGGATTAAAGGTATGCGCCACCACCGCCTGACTCTAATATTTTTAATTATTCCATTACTTTACATGGTTGGGTGTTTTGTCTGCCTGTATATCTGTGTGTGCTCGGCACCTGTGGAGGTCAGAAAAGGGTGTCAGATCTCCCGGAACTGGAGTTATAGATGGTTATGGGCTGCCATATGAGTGTTGGGAATTGAACTTAGGTCTTCTGGAAGAGCAGTCAGTGCTTGTAACCACAGAACTATCTCTCCAGCCCTAAATTAAAATTAAAATTTTATATATATATATATATATATATATATATATATATATATATATATATATATATAATTGTGTATGTGTGTGCACGTTTGTGTGTTCATGGGCGCACGTGCCACGACACACGTGGAGATCAGAGAACAGCTCTGCGGCTGTGGTTCTCCTGCTTCTCCATGGGATCCAGGGGTGGATCGGAAGCTGTCAAGGCTTACACACGAAGCCAGCCCCTTTATCTACTAAGCCACCTTGCCTTTAAAGGTATGTCCTCCACAGCCGCGCATCTAACCACGCAAGAAGCAGCAGTCCAATCGTGCAAATCTGCTAGTGCAAGCCTGTCATCTCAGCTACTCAGGAGGCTGAGACTGGAGGGCTGTAAGTTCAAGACCAACCTAGGCAACTTAATAAGACTCTGTTTCCAAATAAAGAAAAAAAAAAACAATTTAAAGGCTGAAGATATGGCTCAGTGGTAGAGTATTTACCTGGCATGCCAGAGACTGTTGGAACTATACCAGTGTGACAAAAAAATAAATAAATCCAATGGGTGACAGCATTGGTGACGACCTGGCTTTATGGCTTTCCCATCGACCCTCCAGTCTTTTGCTAAGTGCTTCCTAAGTCAGATACGTAGCTAGAAGAGAAAGTCTACTCACAACTGCTTCCCGGGGTTGAGGGATCCCCGGTCTAACTCTCTGTCAAACTCGGTTCGGATGTCTTCCAGGGACCCGTCGTCCCCGAAGGCCCCCCACTCGGTGTTGATGCACATCCTTCCCTCGTCCCCTTCCACCAGGTCAATGTGTCGCAGCTCCTCCATGTAGCAAGCGTTGGAGCCAGTGCCTAGGAGAGACAAGGCGGGACGCTGGGACCACACGTGGAAGGGGAGGGTACCTCGTGGGCTGAACAAGGGGCGGAGCTCGGGGAGGGGAGGGGCGGAGCTCGGGGAGGGGCGGGGCGCCCTACCAATGATCAGGCCAACTTCACACTGTTGGTCGTCGTAGCCGCAGGTCATCATGGTCCCCACCGTGTCATTCACCACAGCCACAATGTTAGCGTCATAGTCCTGGGGACCAATAACGAAGAGAAGGTCACCATCAGCTCCCGGAGGGGTGCCGAAATCCCACCCTCAGAGATAAGCTTGGCAGGCATGCTCCGATTCTCACATGTCACCAAGCTAGTGGGCGGCGCTGGCTTCACTGTGGCCAGAACTCAATTAACTGGGTTAGAGAACAGTGATTACGTTATGGAAAATGCAAGGTCCCCTTAATTATCTGGCTCAGGATTCTTTGGGGGGTGAATTTTCCTCTACATTCCTCTGCAAACCTCCAATGGAGAACCAGAAGATCCACAGAGGGCAGCCCCTTCAAGCGCTAATTCATGCAGGTTCTGGCTGGAGGGTCTCCGCTGCAGGCCACCTTTGGTGGCATTTCTGGGAGTTCACATCTAACCTACTCCTCTGGGCTGGGATTCTCACTTGGTCCCCTGTCGGGGTGTTCAGAGCACAGCTCGTCTGTGCCCCTCCCCTCCCAGCAACACGAGGCAGCGGTAAGCCATTTTAAGATGGAGATTCCCGCCATACCCGACTCTGCACAACCCAAGAGAAATTACCCCTCGCTTCTTAATGGCCTTATTCAGCAGCTTGACCACATCTGTTCCTTCCACGCCACTGGCTTTGAACTTCTTTGTCCACGTGATCAGGACAGCCTGCGAACAAGAGTGGAAACGTGGCATCAGAGCAGAGAGCCTTGGCATCCCCAGGCCTTGGGGGCTACTCAGCCCAGCACAGGGACAAAGTAGACACACTTCAGTGACAGGTGGCCTCTACCAAGTCACATCGGAGCCAGAGTGAGTTTGATCCACCACCTGTCTATCCACTTAATGGGTTTCTCTGGGAGAACTTTTAAAAAATGATTTTTTTTTTGTTTTGTTTTTTGTTTTGTTTTGGTTTGGTTTTGGTTTTTGGGTTTTTTTTGAGACAGGGTTTCTCTGTGCAGCTTTGAAAAGCCTGTCCTGGAACTCATTTTGTAGAACAGGCTAGCCTCTGAATTCAGAGAACCGCCGGCCTCTGCCTCCCGAGTGCTGGGATTAAAGGTGTGTGCCACCGCCAGGCACGGATTTATTCATTTTATGTGCGTTGGTGTTTTGCCTGCATGTATGTCTGTGTGAGGGTGTTGGATCACCTGGAACCGGAGTTACAGACAACTGTGAGCCAGCGTGTGGATGCTGGGAATTGAACCTGATGTCAGCCAGGCCCCATTCAGAAAGAGCTGGATGGAGAGAAGCCTCAGCAGCTAAGGGTACTTGGAGGGACCTCCACCCCCATCTGTACGTGATGCATCCCCCATCGTACAGTATGATGCTCATCTCGGTCTGGATGTTCACAGAGCGACAACCAGCAGGAGAGAGGCAGGCAAGGCTAAGTTCCCAGGAGTGTGCGTGGAGTCGGGACTTAGCTTTGCCATACGCTTTGTATTGTGTCAAGGTGGTTTTTACACATGGCCTTTAAAAGAAATAAAAAAATAAAAAATGGAAATAAAAGAGTTCTATTTGGCTCTTCTTTTCTCGGCGGGGAAGGCTGCTATAGACAGCAGGTTTGGGATGATCGTCGCCAGGCTCTGCCCGACTCCCAGGGCTTACACAAAGAAGAGGAGCCCTGACCTCGCTCGGAGAGCCATGTACTCGGAGAGCCATGCAGGCGACCGGCTGCAGAGGAGTGGGTGAACCTCCACTCTGGGGCAACTGTGACTGAGCCCGGCATTGGAAATGACCTGGGGGGGGGGCAGCGTTTTCTTCCCTTCAGCCTCTAATGAAACAAACGTGGTATTATTGTGGGAAGAACATGGACTCGGCTGACGAGAGACCCAGTCCTTTCTCAAGCTCCCACCCACTTCCTGGTGGGCGGTTCTCTCGATCCTCTGTGGAGCATTCTGTACATTGAGATTAATGGAGTTGGTCTGGATTTGGGCAATGGAGGCTATAGCCTTGAACCCCATCCCCCCTCATTGGGGGTCAGGGTTGGTAAACAAGCCACACTTTTGGCACCTCCTCTGCCCACAAGGCCCCGCCCCCACATCTGTTCCATCCTGCAGGCCCCTGTTCCCAGGAGGATGTCCCTCCTGCCACACCTTCCTCTCCCCTTCAAAGACTGCTTTCTGGAGGCCAGGTCATATCCGCTAGCCATTCTCTCTCAGGGCCTGGCACAGTGCCTATTAAACACTCAGTCGCCGGGCGGTGGTGGCGCACGCCTTTAATCCCAGCACTTGGGAGGCAGAGGCAGGCGGATCTCTGTGAGTTCGAGGCCAGCCTGGGCTACCAAGTGAGTCCCAGGAAAGGTGCAAAGCTACACAGAGAAATCCTGTCTCGAAACCCCCCCCCCAAAAAAAAATAAATAAATAAACACTCAGTCATCATGTTGGCCACTGAGTGGCCATCTCGGTTATTAGACCAACTGCCAGGTCTCAAAGAGGAACTGACTTTTTGAGACAGGGTCTTATGTGTCCCACTTTGGCTTTGAACTTGCTATGGAGCTGAGGATGACCTGGAGCCTCTCTGGTCCTCCTGCCTCCACCTCCCAAGTACTGGGTTACGGCTGTGTTGGAACTACAGGCATGCACCATCATACTGGGTGTATGTAGTGCTGGGGATCAAACGCAGGGCTTCCTGCACATGAGGCAAGCACTGAACTGAGTGGCATCTCGGCCCGGCAATTAGGTATTTTGAGAACATATCTTCACATAACTCTTACTGTAGTGAACGGTTAGAACTGCTCCATCGTTAGTTATAGTTATTAATCTCGTAACGTGCCTAATGCACAAACTAAACTTTATCAGGCGTGTGAATGTATAAGCAAAAACCATACACACATACACAGTTCAGCATGATCTACAGCTTTGGCATCTTGGGGGCCTTCGGACCTTCCTCCCACGCTATCACGCAGTGGCAAGCTTTGAGGAAGGGCTGGGAGGTGTAGGTGTGTGTGTGTGTGTGTGTGTGTGTGTGTGTGTGTGTGTGTGTGTGGTGGGAGGGTTGTTCTGTCCCTTCACATAGGCAAGAACAGTCTCCGCCTGCTCTTTCCACATCTCCGTAGCTCTCTGAGGAACGGTTTCACCACAGGGTAGAGCTGAGTGCATCCTTGCCAAACAGACGCATGAATGAATAAATGACAATAAGGATGACTCTGTGACAACTCAGTCACCTGGGAGCTCGACAAGGAAACCAAAGGTTTCTCTTCAGGCTGAAGCCAGCCTGATTCCTGAGGCGCAGCACCTGCCCAGACTCGCGGTCGCCATGTGGCTTCCAGGTAAACACACTTCAACCCCAAGGAAGAATTTCCCCCCCTTCTCTCCACAGCTATTAAGCTTGTCTACCTTGCTCACTTATGAGAGTTTTTTCAATGGCTCCCTCTACCTGGTGGCTGTAAGTACCATAGTTGGTCTCTAAAAATGCACCAGCAACTGAAGTAACTGATCAACGGAACAGGCTGGAGATACGGCTGAGCTAGCAGAGCGCCTGCCCGGCACGCACTAGATTCGGGGTTCAATCCCCAGCACCACATGAACCAGGCAGGGTGGTGCTTAGGAAGGAGAACCATGAGTTCAAAGTCATCCCAGGCTATTCTCCAGAGAGCAGCCTGGGATACAGTAGACCCCTCAGAAGAGGTCCGGGGTGGGGGTGGTAGGCGAAAAGAAGGGTAAGAAGAAACATGTCACCACAACCTCACGTTA
Source organism: Peromyscus maniculatus bairdii (assembly GCF_049852395.1). Classification (NCBI taxonomy): domain Eukaryota; kingdom Metazoa; phylum Chordata; class Mammalia; order Rodentia; family Cricetidae; genus Peromyscus; species Peromyscus maniculatus. The sequence goes on along the minus strand of NC_134872.1, from coordinate 26,143,462 downwards.
ATTTTGGCAAAGGATGCCAAAACCATGAGGCATATGAGTCACCCACAAGCAACTGTCATCCTCTGAACCCAACTGTCCCCCAAGGCATCCTTACCTCGTCTATTTTGGATTGCCGGCAGGGGAAAGAAAACGTGAATCCCACAGGTAATTTCTTGTCCTTGATCTTCCTTTTCTCCATGAAGTCCCCCAGGCACTCAGCGACATGATCGAAAAGCTAGAAGGCACAAAGGAGGGACATCAGATTGGGGGCGGAGAGAGGACTCTGCTTCAGATCACATAATGTGTGCGTGCGTGCGTGCGTGCACTTGTGCGCGTGTGCCGGCGAACACAGCTCTCACAGAACACCTCCAGCCCTCTCAGAAGTCACTGACACTGATCATCTAGGCACTGAAGGAAAATCAGAAACACAGAGGGAGAATCAGCCAAGAGTCTTCCGTGACCCACTGGCCAGGGGTCTCCATGAGCTGTCCAGGAGGAGTGGCCTGGCCACTCCCAAGGCCGACCCTGGAGCTCCTCAGGCAGCTCCATGGCTGAACAACCGTCAAAGCATTGTGCTTTCGCTTTACCTACTGAAGGAAAGATGAGCACCCCTGAAATGCACGAACCCTAAGTGTGGAGATCGCAGGGCTCTCACAGGCTGCACCTGCCCCATCGCCGATACCCACATCGAGGAATACAAACGGGGCTGGGGGTATGGAGCAGTGTACGGCGCTTGTCTAGCCACAAGGCCCTTGTCTGATCCCCAGGGCCTAACCCCCAAAGATACAGAACAACACCAAAACCCACGTGACAAGCGAGACACGGTAGCTCATGGCTACAATTCCGGCACGCTGGAGTCTGAGGCAAGAGGATTGCCTCGAGGTCAAGGCCAAGGTGGGCAATGGAGTGAAACCCTGCCTTAAACCATAACAACGATAAAAACCCAGATGCTACCTTCATGGCTCTGGGGTCACTCCTGCCACCCCGATTTCTAACACTCTCGTGTATAAATGGAAATGGAGCTGGGAGTGCTCCCTGCTGTCTTTGTCCTGGGTTACCCATGTATCTTTGGGGACTGTCCCTGTTCATCACTGTACTACGGCGTGAACACGCCATGCTATGAATATCCCAGTGTATATCCGGCATTGCCATGCAAGCTTGCTGGCGCTGACTCATTAGGCAATACACACACTGCAGGAATCCACTAGGAAAGCGCCCAGAAGCCGGGCTCCCTGGCTTCTGCATGCACACTGCTGATGGCACAGAGATGAACACAGGCACAGAGCTTCTTAAGAGTCCAGAAGAGGACGGTGTCGATCGAAGGCTCTGAGTCACCTTGACCCAGCTTTAGAGTGGACCTGACTCTCTGCTGGGGTCAGGGAACGCCCAGCCCATTCTGAGGACTCTGGGAGCCTCGGTCCTGAGTCACTATTACTCAGGCTTCCCTGCAGCGGTGTCTCTGACGGAAGAGACACGTGACCATCCTCTCCGGAGAAACCGGGCTAAGCCTCCTGTGACCTATTTCAGGCGGCTACAAGCCCTTTACTAAGTCAGTCTTGAGGCCTCCGCCATCTGCACCCGGGGCTCCAGGCACTCCTGTTCCAAGTGAGCTGAAGGGAGGAAGAAGGGTCGTCCAGGAAGGGCAGGGAGGAGGGCCTGAAAGGGTTCACTGCAGCACCTGAAACCAAGCCAAATGCATCTCCTCACAGCGGCTGAGAAGGCCGAGGCGCACGGGGTATACTGGAGCACACCTATAGTCCTAACACTCGGGAGGCTGAGGGAGGAGGAGGAGCCAGAGTTTCAGGCCAGCCTGAGCCACAGTAAGTTCCAGCCCAGGCTCAGCATCTTAGAGAGAGGCCCTGTCTTCTGAAATACAAGGTAAGGAATGAGCTTGGGTTGTAACTCAGTGGTGGAGCACTTGTCTAGTTTCCCAAGACCCTGGATTCAATACCCAGTACCACAAAATAAATGAATGAATGAATGAGTGACACCTCCTCACCTTCCTGACAACATGCTCATTATTTTAAAAATACACACAGAAGCTGTAGTGACTCATGTTTGTGACCTCACACGCAGGAGGCAGAGGCAGGATAGTGAGTGTGAGGCCAGTCTGGACTATATGGCAAGTTCCAGGCCAGCCTGAGCTAGCTAAAATGAACCAACATTTTAGGGCCAATGAGATGGCTCAGCAGGTCAGTGCTCCCCACCAAGACTGGTAAAGTGAGTTCAGCACTTGGGACCCACATGATGGAAGGAAAGGACAGACTCTCACAAAGTGTCCTCTGACCTCCACATACTCCCACTGTGGCCGCGTGCACACGTGCGTGTGTACACACACACACACACACACACACACACACACACACACACACACACACTTAGTCCTTTAACTGACTAGCAGGGCAAATAATGGCAAAACAAAACAAAATTTTAAAAAAGCAACAATTTTAAGTATTATTCAAAATTATCAAAACTATTTAAGTAATGTGGTGTGTGTGTGTGTGTGTGTGTGTGTGTGTGTACACAAGGTGTATATGCACATGAGTATCAACAAGCGTGTCCCAGTGTCACCAATGAGGCCAGAGGACAATGTCAAGTGTTGGCTCTCTCACTGTTTCATTACCTTGAGAGATTTCTCATTGAATCTGGAGCTAGGCTGGTAACCAAAAAGCTCAGGCCATCCTGTCTCTGCTTTCTGACAGTATTGGGGTTACAGCCATTTGGGCAGCCACAGCCAGTGGTGGTTTTGTTTGTTTGTTTGTTTGTTTGTTTGTTTTCCCGAGACAAGGTTTCTCTGTGTAGCTTTGGCACCTTTCCTGGAACTCACTCTGTAGCCCAGGCTGGCCTTGAACTCAGAGAGATCCACCTGCCTCTGCCTCCCAAGTGCTGGGATTAAAGGTGTGCGCCACCACCGCCCGGCCACACCCAGCTTTGAATGTGAATGCTGGGATCAGAACTCAGGTCCTCAAGTTTGTGCAGAAGGACAATTCCTACTGAGCTGTCCCCCATCACTTTTTAAAGTCATGTTTTAACAATGGTGCACGAAGCTTCTGACATCATAAAACTTAAAACTGTAGGAGGCTCTTGGGGTACCATGTGGGTGAGAGGGGAGACAAAGAAACTGAGTGGGGGGGGTCTGCAGGGTGAACACACCGTCTGCTCATCTCTAAGCTTAACAATATTTCAGACGAAAGGTTTAAATCCAATTTTAAAACATCTACACATCACAGAGGGTGAGAACCCCACTGGATCCAGACCCTCAAGCCTCTACTGTTCACCACCGCCTGTGAGTCTGAGCAGCTCCATGGGTAACATGAGGACCTGGGTCAGCACAGAGCTCCATAGAAGAGGTCAGAGATCTCAGGAGATACCGGCCGACTGCTCACACCAGAACGCTGGAGATGTTCGGGCTTCAGCCCTGTCCGTCTTTCCGCCCTGCTCCCCTCACACCCTGATCTAAGCTCCTGTCCACAGCCACATTTCCTCATCATCAGAAAAACTAAGAAACAGGGATCTAAGAAAGAGGGAGCCTCAGACGTTGTGCTAGTTTGAATGTAATTGGGCCCCATAGGCTCACAGTGAGTGGCACTATTAGGAGGTGTGGCTTTGTCAGAGTGGGTGTGGCCTTGTTGGAGGAAGTGTGTCTCTGTGGGGTGGGGCTTCCTGGTCTCCTATGCTCAAGCTAAGCCAAGTGCAGTTCACTTTCTGTTGCCTTCGGATCAAGATGGAGGACTCTCAGCTTCTCTCCAGCGCCATGTCTGCCTGCATGCCACCATGTCGCACCACAATGATAATGGACTAAACCTCTGAAACTGTAAGCCGCCCAGTTCAATGCTCTCCTTTATAAGAGTTGCTGTGGTCATGATGTCTCTTCACAGCAATAGAAACCCTAACTAAGACAGAGGTTAAGAACACCACTTGCTGCTCTTCCAGAGGACCCAAGTTGGGTCGGCGGCATCCATATCAGGCAGCTCACAATATGTTAACCCCAATTCCAGAGGCTACCCAATGCCTTCTTCTGGCCTCTTGGGGGCATTTACACCTACATATATGTGGCATACATTCACCCAAGCCACATATATGCATTTAAATTTCTTGCTGGGTGTAGTAACGCACGCCTTTAATCTCAGCACTGGAAGGCTGAAGCAGGCGGATCTCTTTTGAGTTTGAGGTTGGCCAGGACTACAAAGTGAGTTTCCAAGACAGCCAGAGCTACATAGTGAAACCTTGTTTCAAAATAAATAAACAAATAAATGAAAGAAAAAAAAAGAAAATAGTCCCAGTAGCCGAAACTGTAAGTTCTGGGGTGAGACCACCTCAGAAATCTCAGAATTTGTGCGGCTACTAAAGCAGCTGAGCTAGGTCTCTCCCACGTATAAGATGGGCATAATGAATGCCCACCCCACAGGGTTGCCTTGAGTCACTAAATACAAAGTGTTTCTACGTCGGCCACTTGCACACAACAAGCATGGCACCAGTGTGTGCTATAAAGTAAGACACCACGTCACCATTGTCGTCTTTTTAGATGATTTAGAAGGAGCAAAAAAAAAAACAACAAAAAAAAAAAAAAAAAAAAAAAACAAACAGCAGGAGGCAAAATGATCCCGGGAACAAGAAGGGGACCTGAAGGCACAGGCTGGAAGGGAATTCCTGAGGAAGTGTACCCTGGGATGGAGGCACCCCCTGAACAAGCCCTGCTCCTGAAAGGCCAGGCCAAGGCCCCCAGGAGATGTCCGCACACTGCACACTGGCAGCCTCAGCAGTGGCTGAACCCAAGGACCACAAACAACACTGACAAGCTGGTACTTGTTCGGGCTCGCCAAACAGGTTGCTGGCTACCTGCAGAAAAGAAGCCATGCAGCGGGCAATGGGCACGTGGGTAGGAGACCTCCTTCCCCCGAGCAGCGGACTTGGGCTGAAGGGGCCAGTCTCTGAAGCCCAGTGATGGAGGCAGGACCACCTAATGTGGCTCACCTGCCTCCGTGGCTGGCTGGAAGGTGGCTTGCCCACACCGGAGAGAGCACTTCCTTCCACGCTCACTGTGACGTGCTCTGAAACACTCGGGATCCAAGCAGCAGGCAGAGCTCAGGGCCAGGACCAGCTCTTATCGAGGTGGGTTGTTCCAACTCTCGCCCACACAGTAACTTGGGCACCAAGTGGGATCCTATACAGAAGGCGTGGGGCCTCACCTCACAGTCCGCCCCAGAACCACAGCTTTCTGTGGAGAACTTGGGGAACCTTGCTATGGACGCACACCTTCCGCAGCAGAAATCTGGCAAGCTTCCAATGGTACCAAGACCATAGCCCCGGTGTGGGCTGTGGGTGGGGCACAAGCCCCCATTCACAAGAGTCCATCCACCAGAGTAATGGAGCACCCCCGTGTCATAAGGCTCAGGGGACCCAGAGATGAATAAACACCTGAGGCTATTGCCAGAACCTTAGTCTCAGGGTCCTGGGGAGATAGGGCCCCCACCACACATCACAGAACAGGTCCTCTCCAGGTGTGCACATGTCCTTTGGTCAGGAAGGCTGGCCCTGCTCAAGGTCCCGTGGAAGGAGGGGAAGCCTTGGGTATGAGCGTTGAGGAGGGACGGCCATTTCCAAAGCAAAGCCTGCAGGGTCTGCTTCCTGTGCCAAGGGTGTGTACGCACCATTAAGTCAGGGTGCGGAGCTCCCGATGCCCCGAGCTGGGGGCCTCTCCCCAGGGCCTGGCTTCCAGGGAGTGGATGGAGAAGCCAGTGGCCTGAGAGAGGGGCATGTCTACCCAAAGGGTGGGCCAGACCTGGGCCAAGGAACCGACCCAGGATCCTCTGGGAATAAAAGCACTTGCAACAGCGCCCCGGGGCCTCCCTCCCCACAGCCTTCACCCACCCCCACACCACCAGTTCACCAGATGGTTGGTGTGTGCCAGCCCCGCACAGCAGCCTCCTCCCTCCCCCGGGAGTCCTTTACAATGGACTTTACAGTGTCCCATCAAGCCTGCCTCCGATGAGGGGAACAAGGACCCACCTGGCTTCCACTGCCATGCACGATGTTCTCTGGGGTTTCGTAGGCCTCAGACTCCATGTAGACATTCTGGTTCCTCTCGTGATTCACCTGTACCCGTAGGATTCGAAAGGAAGACCCGCCAAGATCCAGGGCGATGAAATCCCCCTTCTCTGACAAGGGAGAAGAGAGGGGTCATGTCAGACTCCAAGTGTGAGGAGGCCGTGGGCAGTATCCACCCTTTGGGCCTAGCCCTGTCTCTCCCGCCCGCCCATACAGCGTCTTCAGCAGAGAGCGCGCTCACTTGGCTTGGCCCTGCTGGAGCGACTCTGGTCTCACAGGGCAGAGGAAGAGGCGCTGAACGAGGCACAGAGCTCCATTCAACCTTCCTCTGATTACTTCGACTATTTAAACAGCAGTACTGCACCCACACGACACTAGCTTCTTACTTTGTTGAGATGGGGTCTCATGTAGCCCAGGCTGGCCTCAACATCGCTATTTAGCGGAAGATGACCCCAGTCTCCCAACCCTGCCGCCTCAGCCTCCCAACCGCAGGGATTAAAGGTGTGTGTCGCCACACCCAGCTTAAACAGTATTTCAGGACAGGAAAAGCCTGTGCTGAGATCCATCATCCTATGCCCTGGGTTCCTTCCATGTTGGCTCAGATGTCAATCACTGCTTGCCCAAAGCTCCTTGGGTTGTTTTTCTTTTTTTTTTTCCTTCCATTGTTGTGGTAAGATATACACAATATGAAACTTAGCACTAGGGTCGTTTTTAGAGTACACAGCTCAGTGTCACTAAGGGCATTTGCAAGGTTAAGTAACCACCATCACTTCTGTCGAAACTTTTACATCACCCAGCATGACTTGGAAATCATTAAGCGGTAATTCCTCATCCCCACCCAACCCTAGAAACCGCCACTGCATGGTCTGAAAGGGGTCCGTTCTAGACATTTCATATAGGTGGAATCAGGCATAAACTGTCTTTTTGTAACTGGTGGCTTTCACTCAGTGTAATATCATCCATGCTGCAGCCTGGATTACTAGGGCAGGAGTGACAGCCACTCTTGTCTCCCTAAGTCCCAGCAGCCCTCATATCCATGGCTATCAATATCAGACTGGTGGCACCTCACTTACCCTGAGAAGGATAGCATGCATGTGCGCGCGCGCACACACACACACACACACACACAGAGTTTGCAATTTGAGTCACATAACACGCAGTTCCTTCATTCAAAATGTATGGTTCGAGCCAAGTATGGTGGTGCATGCCTGTGATCCCAGCACTAAGGCTAAGACAGAAGAAGGTTTGTGAGTTTGAAGCTAACCTGGGCTACACAGGTGTGTGTGTGTGTCTGGAGTGTGTGTGTGTAATAATAGTATCTAAATAATTCTTTAATTATATTTTTAAAATCCAAAGGTTGGGGATATAGCTCAGTGGTAAAGTGCTTGCCCAGCATATAAGAGGCCCTGGGGTTGATTCATAGCACCACAAACAACCACTAAATAAATAAATGAATGAGTGAGTGAATAAATAAATAAATAAATGAGCGAATAAATAAATAAATAAATAAATAAATAAATAAATAAATAAATGGGATTAAACAACTCTGTTCTGGGCATTTCACAGAAATGGTTCCTGGTGACTGGCTTTTTTCACTTAGCAAAATGTTTCTAATGCGCTTCTACACTGTACTGTTTCCCAGCATCTCATTCTTGTTGTGGTTAATACTATCCCACTGTCTGCAGGTACCACGTTTCACTTCATTGACTGATCGACGTGGGCTGGTCCCACTTTGGGCTAGTAGGATCAACGCTGCTAGGCACACTGGCACCCAGGTTTGTGTGTGGACACGCGCCTTCGTGTCTCTCAGGTGCAGGCAGGACTCAGACCGCCTGGTAAAGCACGGTTAGCTTGTCAAAGTGCCACTGTCTGACCACGTGGCTGCATCACTTTCTGGTCTTATTTGTGGTGGACGAACTCTCTAGTTTGTCCGTATCTTCAGGAACACACGTGTGACGTCACTTTCCGCGGTCCCTCACAGCTCTCTGATGAGTGCTGACGCTAGAGCACCGTCCACCTACTTCCTGCCCATCTATATCTGCTTCGGAGTTAGGTCTGCCCACAAAATTGGAGGGGTCTTTTTTGAGCTGAGGACCGAACCCAGGGCCTTGCGCTTGGTAGGCAAGTGCTCTACCACTGAGCTAAATCCCCAACCCATGGAGAGGTCTTTACATCAGATCTATGGGGGTAAAAGGACTGGTCACCCAAGCTTGACAATCTGAGTTCAATCCCCAAACTGATGTAAAATGCCAGATATGGTGGTGCACATCTGTAAACATCTATAATCCCTACCCCTACGGCCACTTGGGAGGCAGAGACTGGAGAATGGATGGGGGTGGGGGTGGGGCTGCCTGTGGGCAAGCCTGGAGCGTACAAGGCAGCAAAGGAAAGGCAGAAGGAACGAGAAGACTCACAGAAGTTGTCCTCTGACCTCCACAAGCATGCTACGGCATTAATCAATTAATAAGTAGGGCCAGGGATGTAGCTTAATTGTGGAGCGTTTGCTTAGCTTGCCCGAGGTCGTCTTAGTCACTGTTCTGTTGCTGTGCAGAGACACCATGACCAAGGCAGCTCTTACCAAAGAAAGCATTTAATTGGGGGCTGGCTTACACTTGCAGAGGGCCAGTCATCACGGCAAGAAGCAGACAGGCGTGGCACTGGAGTAGTAGGTGAGAGTTTTGCATCTTCTGATAGCATAGGCTGGGCCTGGCGTGGGCTTTTGAAACGCCAAAGCCCATTCCCTGTGACACACCTCCTCTAACAAGGCCACACCCCCTAATCCTTCCTAAACAGTTCCACTAACTGGGGATCAAGTATTCACACATGTGATCCTATGGGGGCCATTCTCTTTCCAGCCACCACGTAAGTTCAGTTCCTACCACAGGAAGGAAGGAAGGAAGGAAGGAAGGAAGGAAGGAAGGGAGGGAGGGAGGGAGGGAGGGAGGGAGGGAGGGAGGGAGGGAGGGAGGAAGGAAAGAAGGAAGAAGGGAGGAAGAAGGGAGGAAGGGAGGAAGGGAAGGAAGGAAGGAAGGAGGAAGGAAGGAAGGAAGGAAGGGTGGGCTAGATAGATAACTCAATAAAGTGTTTGCCATGCCAGCCTGAGGACCCAACTTCAATCCCCAGAACCCAGGTTAAAAAAAAAAAACAAGCCAGGTGCAGTAGCACCTGTAATCCAGCCCTGGGGAGGTAGACAGTGGATCCTGGGTGCTCACTGTAACCAGCCTGGCCCACTTGTTACGTCCCAAACCAACGAAAGACCCTATGCCAAAAAATAAGATCGACAGCACCCGAACACCACACACGCGTGGACATTCTCCCACATGTATTCACACACACACACTCACAACAACAACAGGGCAGGTGAGGTGGGTAAAGCACTTTCTGAGCAAGCCTGAAGAGCTGAGTTCAATTCCCATACCCCCCCCCAATAAAGATGGGAGGGGAGAACCAACTCCACAAAATTGTCCTCTGAGCTCTACACACTACCACAGTACGTGCGTACCACCGTATGTGCATCATAGAGTTCCACAACAGTAATAAATAAAATAAATTTAAGTTGTAAGAATCCAGCCGCCAAAAGCAAGGTCACAAAGGCTCACATCTATTTTTCTTTAGGCGTTTCATGGTGCCAGCTCTTACACTTACGTCTTTGATTGACTTGGAGTTAATGTTTTGTACAGGGTATGAAGTAAGGACACAACTTGGTTCTTTGTGGACCTTCAGTGTTCTGGCATCACAGGCTGAGGAGACTCTCTTTTCCCTCACTGAATAGCCTTGGCTCCCCTGCCAAAAATCAACTGACCATGAAAGTGTGTCTCTGTCTCCCTGTATGTTTTATTTGTTTTGGTTTTTTACTTTGTTTTGTTTTGAAACAAGGTCTTACTGTGTAACCCTGGCTGGCCCAGAACTCTCTAAGTAGACCAAGCTGGCCTTAAACTCAGAGATCCACCCATCTCTGCCTCCTGAGTGCGGGCATTAAGGTTGTATACCACCGTACCCGGCTTTATTTTTATTTTTGAAATAGTGTTTCTTTCCCACCAAAATACAGTATATTCTCTTTTATACAGTGGACATGTGCTTATATTTGATTCATTATAAACTTATAATTGGGAAATTTTTCAGTTGCCAGCTGGGTCTCATGTTCAGATATAAAAGAAAGCAGGTTTCCCGTCATTGAAGCTCCAGGTAACGGTGGCCGAGAAGAAGTCGGGCACCCTGGGCTGGCCCATCCCACCCTGTCCTGCTCACCCCCATCTCCACTCAGCCTTTGAAACAGGCTCAAGCCAGCGAGGTTCCAGGAAGTTCAGGTGAGAGCGGAAAGGATGACCGTGACATGCCAGGACAGAGTTCACAATCATCTAAACGACAGTGTCTGGATGACTGTAAACAAGACGATGGAACTGAGAGGTTCCTGACAGGTGGCTGCTGAGATCCTGCCAAGGGGTCCCTCTTGAAGCAGGGTCCTCCCTACCTGGGGTGTCCCTGGCTCCATCTGAAGTGTGCTGTGTGGTGGCTGCGGCGGGGGGGGGGGGGGGGGAGGTTGCCACACCTACTTGAAAATCACTTTTACAGCCCAGGAAACGCTGGGAAAATATTAACTCCATGCCACAATTTATGGAAAAGAAAGCTCCCAGCAAACTGGTCCTACCAGTGGCCAGGAGCCCCTCCCTTCTCAGACTAGCAAATACTCATTGCTCGTTGTCTCTTTTTCTCTCTTTCTCTTTCCTTCTTTCTTTCTTAATATGTCTACAGGTGTTACCTTCCTCAACTGGGCAAATGATAAGCAGGGCTTATTGGAGACAGGGCTGGGGGACAGCAGACCATCTGAGTGTAGGAGCTGGCTCCGCAGGAACCCACAGACCTCAGTCACAAGGTCTGTTTGCTCTTTTATTCTGCCAGGCCAGGGACAAAGAGAACCGGCTTCAGGTAAGTGCCACAGGGCATTTGGTAAGCTCTGCTGGATGCCTGGCATTTCCTTAGCTCAGACTCGGGATCCTCCTGCCTAAACCACCTAAATAGCTGGGATTATAGTCAGGCACTAGCCTGCCTGCCTAAAATTTATCTAACCTATCCATCTGCCTATCGATCCATCTACCCATCTCTCTCCTCTCCACCCGCTTCCTCTCTGACAAGGTCACACACAGCACAGCTCTCTCTTGAACACGCAGCAGCAGAGGACACTGAACTTCTGATCTCCCTGCCTCGACTTCCCGAGTGCCCCAGCTTGGAGGGGGTGGAGTCGAGAGAATGCTGGCTGTGTTTCACCTTCTCCCTGTCTCCTTCCACATGGCAATACCAGTGAATTCTAAAACCCACTTCCCCCTTCCCCCAGAGGAAATGCTGCTTAGAAAGGTCCTCCCCTCCAACTCCAGAGTGAAGGGCGAGGCTGGGAGACCTCACTATGCTTCGGATGGTGCCCGACAGGTCCCGAAGCCCTGCCACTTAATCCTGCCTTTTTACGGCAGCCGGAGCAGGAAGAATCATGCCCTCCATTGCCTGTTTATTTAAGTTTTTTTTCAGTCCAGTTAATTATTTCTTTAAAGAGAGGAACTCATGGCAATTCTCCTGCCTCAGCCTTCCCACATGCTGGGATTATAGGTGTGAGGCACCGAACTCCCACACACCCATTTCACAGAAGAGACAACGGAGGCTGAGAATGAAGTCACTTCAAGATCCTGAGGAACTAGTCAGTGAAAGTGCTGGGGACTTCTCCATTACTTTTGGGTTTTCTTTCTTTTTACCTCCTCTTTCTTCCAGTTCAGCTTCCTGCACCAGCAGCTGCTGGCTTCCCTCCAACTTCCTCTTTGCAGCTTTAGCCTCAGATCTGCCTTCCCACTCCAGGGGAAGCCTCCTGCCCCAGCTCCTCCCAGCATTTCCCACCGCACTGCGGGGAGGGAGCCGCTCTTCGGGAGAAGGCTCATTAGGCACCGCTCTGAAGGGCCACTCTGAAGGGCCTGGCATCTCTTCCCTTCTGACGATGGTCATTATTGCCGGGGAATAATGGAAAGCAAACACAGGGCAGGTGTCTCTGAGCACCGGCCTGTGCTGGAATACACGGCAAACAGAGACCGCCTTCATGACGGGCCCCGCTCTGTCAGTGAGCTACAGCAAGCCAGCGCCAGTGACCATCTTCATCCTGAACCCCACCAGGACCAGCTCCGAAAGCTGGGACCCGCAAGCCCCTGGGACTTCAAGCCATCGCCGGATACCAGGCAGCCAGAGCTAATCAGACTCCGACTCAAAAAAAGAAAGGAAATGATCGCATGTGGTGGCACTCGCTTTCAATCGAGCACTGCACTGGGGAGGGAGAGGCTGGCAGATCTCTGTGAATTCAAGGCCAGCCTGGTCTACACAGCGAGTTCCAGGCCAGTTAGGACTACGTAGTAAGACCCTGCCTCAACAGATAAATAAATACTTAAAAAAAAAAAAAAAAAAAAAAAAAGGAAGGTGTTCTTTCCTTGGTGGAATGTAGGGCACAAAAACATCTATCACCAGGCTGGAGAGAGGGCTCAGCAGTTAAGAGCACTCACTGGCTGCTCTTTCAGAGGACCCGGGTTCAATTCCCAGCACCCACATGGCAGCTCACAACTGTCAGTCACTCCAAGATCTGACACCCTCACACAGACAGACATGCAGGCAAAACACCAATGTACATAAAATAAAAAGAAATAGCCGGGCGGTGGTGGCGCACGCCTTTAATCCCAGCACTCGGGAGGCAGAGCCAGGGGATCTCTGTGAGTTCGAGGCCAGCCTGGGCTACCAAGTGAGTTCCAGGAAAGGCGCAAAGCTACACAGAGAAACCCTGTCTCAAAAAAACCAAAAAAAAAAAAAAAAAAAAAAAAGAAATATAACGAAATTGTCATAAAAATTGTATCTGTTACCATTGTGAGTGTGGTGGCACAAACTTGTAATCCTACCTCTGGAGAGTCTGAGGCAGGAGGACTGAGAGTTCAAGGCCAGCCTGGTCTCCATAAGGCTTTATCTCATTTAAAAAGAAAGAAAGAGCCGGGCGGTGGTGGCGCACGCCTTTAATCCCAGCACTCGGGAGGCAGAGCCAGGCGGATCTCTGTGAGTTCGAGGCCAGCCTGGGCTACCAAGTGAGTCCCAGGAAAGGCGCAAAGCTACACAGAGAAACCCTGTCTCGAAAAACCACAAAAAAAAAAAAAAAAAAAAAAAAAAAAAAAAAAGAAAGAAAGAAAGAAGGAAGGAAGGAAGGAAGAAGGAAGGAAGGAAGGAAGGAAGGAAGGAAGGAAGGAAGGAAGGAAGGAAAGAAGAGAGAGAGAGAGAGAGAGAGAGAGAGAGAGAGAGAAAGAAAGAAAGAAAGAAAGAAAGAAAGAAAGAAAGAAAGAAAGAAAGAAAGAAAGAAAGAAAGAAAGAAAGGAAAAATATGACCAAATATGCTATAAATCATTCTGCTTTGCATGGAAGAAGGTAATAGTACACCTGTATGTTCCCAGGAAATGTTTTATGGCTTCTCCTTTGTAAAGAACATTTCCATGAGCCACAAGAGAGAAACAAACATCCAAGAATCTACAGCCTCCCACACAGCTCCCAGGCTAACCGAGACCTACAATATCCTTGGCACTAAATGGGGCAGGGGGAAACCTGTGACTCAGGAATGAGGTACAGTCAACTCAGAGGAACTTTGTGGGGAGTACTGTCCAATAAACATGTCCAAGGGAGCTGGAAGATACAGAGTGTTGGACTTTGCAGAGGACCCGGGTTCTGTTCCCATCACCCACCTGGTGGCTCATCACCATCCCTAACTCCAATTCCAGGGCATTTGATGCCCTCTTCTGACTTCAGAGGGCACAAGCATGCACATGGTGCACATACATTCTTGCAACAAAACATTCACACACATTATTTTTAAAAAATTAAAAAACTCACACCTTTAATCTCAGCACTTGGGAGGCAGAGGCAGGGGGATCTCTATGAGTTGCAGGCCAACCTGGTCTATATAGTGAGTTCCAGGTCAGCTAGGGGCTACACAGTGAGACCCTGCCTCAAGATAGATAGATAGATAGATAGATAGATAGATAGATAGATAGATAGATAGATAGATAGGTAGATAGGTAGATAGGTAGATAGGATAGATAGACCAATTGATCGATCTTTGGGAAAAATCAAAAGGTACGTGGCCTTATGAATGTTTGTTTCAGGGGCCAATGCTGCCGACAACCTTGTCTTTGAAGCTCCTGTTCACAGTGAACAGTAAATACAGAGACTCACAACTGGTCAAAGTGATGAGAACAAGGACCTGCTGGATGCTCAGCTAGAAATGGGACATCAGTGTCACCCCTCCAGGGCTCAGGGAAAATGGTGGATGAGGGGATGGGAAGGACGTGAGAGCTGGAGACGGGGGTACCGAGAGACAGTGAGCTGGAAGGGGCTGCCTGCAGAACATGACAGACAAGACAGCTGCGTTCTTGCTCTCCCGGCCCGCTGTGTTTATCAGCAGAAGATCTGTGGAAGACTAGACCCAAATCCTGCCGTGAGTAGGGGGAGGCATGAGGCCTCCCCCTCCCTGAGGACTTACAGGCAGATAATGGTAACTAGGAGAGAGGGGATCAGCTCACGAGCGCCCACCCGTCTTGGACTATCTGTAGGTAGTTAGCGGTTGCTTTGGAAGGCAGAGACATCTCCCTCAGTAGTATAACTGCTGGTAGGGAGCTCATTCTCTTCAAACTAAATCCTTCATCCAGCATCCCATAAGAACCCTTAAGAAAACAGAGTGATCTCTAAGCAAACAAACAATAAAAATAGAAAAGTAATTAAAAAAAAAATGAAGAAAGAAAGGGACTCAGAGGGCATGGGAGGGTAATGATAGGTGGATATGGTCAAGATCCATTATAAACATGCAGAACATTTCACCATGAAACTGTCATCATATATAATTAACATACAATAATGTCCAGAGGAAGACTTGCTCATAAAAAAAAAATGAGCTGTATATATTAGAATGTGTCAGATATATTTCCAAAAAAAAAAACCTTCCTGAAAAATGGCCGGTTTCCAAGCTCAACCCAGTCCACTGGGGTCAAAGACGGTGGGAACGTGGGGACTGGCTCCTCTCCTTCCTTGAAAAACCACATCTCCCACCCCAGAAGCTCCATGTCCAGGGCACTCATTCCCATTTTCCTGCCCTCATTCTGTGGCTCGGCTCATTACCACAGGTGAAGAGTGATGATTTCCATTCCTACAGGGGAACAGCACCTCAGACTCAGACTTCCCGCACCCAAGACCTGCTTCTGATCCGTCAGTAAAGCTCAGAGCCCAGAGGCAGGTGAGATGACGGAGGCAGCAACCTACTCCCCAGAGGGGCATGGACTGAGCTGGGGGGGGGGGGGGGGGACGATGCGACTGGGGCATAAATACCAATGTCTGTGGCATACTCGTGTCCGGGGCACGTGAGCTGAGCCCCCTCATAAATATTAGGAGTAGGAAGGAAAGCTATAGCATAGGCTGTGAGCTGTACTGTCTCCCCTAAAACCACGGGTTGAAGTCCCAACCCCTGGTACCTGTCGGTGGGGTCTCATTTGGGAACGAGCTCTTGGTGAGCAAGTAAAGTCATATTTCTCAAGGTATGGGCAGCGGCCCCTTTGAGGGTCGAAGGGCCCTTTCACAGGGGTCCCCTAAGACCGTCTGCATACCAGATCTTTACATTATGATTCATAGCAGTTGCAAAATCACAGTTATGAAGTAGCAACAGAAGTAATTTTATGGTTGCGGGGGGGGGGGGGGGGGTGTAGGGTGTGTGTGTGGGGGTGTCATCGTCACCACAACATGAGGAACTATATAAAGGGGTCGAGGGGAGGGGGTCATTAGGAAAGTTGAGGACCACTGAAGTAAAGAAAAGGTCACTAGTGTGGGCCCTAACCCGATATGGCTGGCATCCCTCAGGACAAACGACAAACGACAAGGACCCAGAGGATCCCATAGTCGTTGTTGTTCAAGTCTTTGGCTTCCTCCCCTCCCCTCCCCTCCCCTCCCCTCCCCTTTGTGTTGTCAATACTGATCTGGGCTCCTCCGAGGTCCCAACACTTGATCCTGGCAGCACCGGAGGAAACAGGCAGGGGCCATAGGAGGCCCAGGGCCCAAGCCGCCGCCGGCTCCGGCTCCCCAAACCCTGTCACCGTGTCCCGACCTGGGTATACAGCTATGTGAGTCACCACATTTAAGTCACCACTGGTTGTGAGAGACACGCCATGATTGGATGAAACATTAACAAAGAAAAAAAAAATGCCACTGGGCTAATAACAAGGTGGGAATAACAGAAAGAAAAAAAAAAAAAAAAGATGGAAGACGGCACAAAGCAGTGCAGATTTCAGAGTTGGTTTTGTTTTTTTTTTTTTTTTAAATGAGTGATTCCAGATGGAGGAGACATGGAAGCAGACTCTGGGGAAGACAGCTGTGCTAAAGCAAACGGGTCCTTCTCATGCAGGACTGCTCGGGGCCTTCCATATCTTCCTCAGATCCCCGTAGGGAACTAGAGAATGGGGTATTTCCCAAATGAGTGGGCCTTGTCTGGAAGCATATGGGGGGGTTGGAGGGGGATGGCGAGGTTACTAGTGTCACACTTTGAGACCCTCAACCTTGGAAATGGATGGTGGGGGAAGTGGGGGAGGGGCACTGCTTGAGCTAAGGGTACTTGGAAGGAGTCGGTGGGAAATGCAAGTTCAGAAAGGAAGAAGACATCTCTTGCCGCCTCCTCCTCCTCCTCCTCCTCCTCCTCCTCCTCTTCCTCCTCCTTCTTGATCACAGGGGATCAGGTAACCTTCCCAAGCCTCCCCAAGCCCAGCTCACTTGCCATGCCCTCCCCGCCCTCCCCACTCTCGGCTAAAAGGCCTGGCTGAACTCAGCTAAGACACGGGAGAGATTCTTTGCCTGCTTATGGGCTCATCCGGGGCTAAGGAAAAAGTGAGACTTCACACCAAGGGCCTCCCTTCCCCGGCCACAGGCACCAGAACATGCTGGGGATAGGGCAGCCGGGGTGGTCCGGCCGGCTGCCGCTTCAAAAGCTGAACGGCTGGTAACCAACCCTTGAAGAAACACAAGGTCCTGGGTCGGAGCCAGCTCAGTGCTTGAACAAAGAAACATCAGAGCTGGAGACAGTGATGTGTGTACGGTGAATCCCATCTCCAGAAGAGCATGAACAGCGCACGCCCGGGGTAACCCGGCCCAAGACTCAGTGAGGACTTTCCCAGGGCCAGCGATAGCCGGGACTATTCCAGCTCCAGCCAGATGGCACGGCAAGACCCAGCCATAGCCCTTTCCTGGGAAAAGGACTGTAAAAAGCTGCAGCTTTGCTGGCATGGACCCAGGAGCTGCTTCAGACGTGATTGAAGATCCAGGCCTCCAGAGCAGGACAGAAATTGCAGAAGGGCAGAGGCCAGACTCACAGGAACGAACTCAGACTCCCTGGAACCCAGCTCCCCTCACGGCAGGCTGGAAGAGAACCCCATCGTGGTACTGGAGTGGCTTCAGCACGCACCTTTGCAAACTAGTAGTAGTCGCTGGGAACTGGCTGGGCAAAATGGCTGCCACTGACTGAGCAAATGAGGCCATGGGCTTCCACTCGGCCAGTGAAGAGTGGATGCCAATTCCCTGGAGAGGAGTGCCCTCAGGCCTCAGGGAAAGCGCTTCAACTCCCTGCCGCAGGCAGGAGCCACAAGAATGCACTGAGAAGAGAATTCCTGGGGCTACCTTGATACTGGGTAGAGAATTTGTCCAAATGGGGACTCGAATGCCCTGCCTCTGAGTCCAATGTGGGGACCCCCTCCCACTTTTTTCCCCAGGGTACTTTTGAGGAGAGAGGGATAAGAGATTTAGATAGAAGGATAGGGGAGAGAGAGAAACACAGAATAGCCTCAGGAGGGCCTGGATCCTTATCCATCGGCCCCTTCTGTCTCTTCTAAAGGGCTTTTTAAAGGAATGCCAAGGGGTGGAGCAAGAGACCTCCCCCACCAGCACAGCCAAGTGCAGACCCTTCCAAACACCTGGTAACCACGCCCGTGGTCCAGCCATCCCCTCATACAGCCCTGCTGGGTAAAGCAAGCTCAGATCTCACTAGGAAATCTCTGTTGTCTCCCACAGTCCAAGCCCTACCTGGCCACTAGGCGCGCTACTTATCGGGGGCAAGACATCCAGGTGCTTGGGATTCTCTCAACGAAGCTTTAGTTTGTGCTAGAGACGTAAGATAATCCCACACAGTACCTACAAACCCCTAAATGCTATACTTTTCAAGTGTCACATAGCCCTGCCGTGAGGTCAGGTCAGCATTGTCCAATGTGGTGTCATCAGTGCCTGGAGACATATGACAGAAGCGCTGGTGTACAGATAAGAAAGATAACCGAATCAATGGGAGAACAGATGGGTGGGTGGGTGGGTGGCAGGATAGTAGATAGATCAAAGGACGAATAGGTGGAAGAAATGGTGAATGAGTGAAAATGAACACACGATCAAGTGTTTGGAAGGATGGTCCCACAGAACACCCAAGAGCCCCATCTCTCGGAGACTCACCTGAACCATCAGGGATGGACCTTACAAAGGTCGGCAACATCTTGACCGAGGCTGTTGGATTATAATCCCGGGAAAGGCCATTCTTCATTTCTTTCTTGAAGCGTGTCAGGATATCTATCAGAATTTCATCAGAGAGCCGCATGGCATACAGATACTTATCAATCTGGGGGAGAGATAAGAAAGAAGGAGGAGGCTGAGTTCAAGGGAGGTTCCGTTCAGCTCCAGCCTGGCTGGGCACAGGACGAGAAAGTGGCGGGTGGCCTGGACACTCGCAACTCCAGACACACTGGAGCAGCCTCGAGGGAACGTCACACCAGAGGAGGCTGCCCAAGTCCCCCAACTGTGCCACCCACAGCAAGACCTCAAGTGCCTCTGTCCCTCTTCCTCACCTACAAACAAGACAACCCCAAGGCCCCTCCCAGGCCTGGATACTGCATGGCAGATGCTGTTTGGTCCCCAAGGATAGGATACAGGCAGGTTTCCTCCTCTAACAGTGGCATCTTAGGCATCCTTCCCTCTGTGAGAGGGGGCTGGTTCCTTCCTCAAGGTTGGCAAGACCATAACGGCTAAGAACCGGCTAAGGGATCTAGGGCCAGCCACACGGCTTCAAGGCCTCGCCCTGTTGTCTTAGAGTTGTGTGATTTCTGTTTCTTTAGCTGAAATAATTAGGACTTAACCGTGTGTGTGTGTGTGTGTGTGTGTGTGTGTGTGTGTGTGTGTGTGTGTGTCAGGAAGATCACAAGTTCAAGGCCAGCCTGGACTATATAGAAAGACTCTCATAAAAATAGATGAATTAAATGAACAAATGGATGAAGGTGCCAATGGGCTTCTTTGAGCAATGACTTCCTTCAAAGTTTCATTTATTTTTATTTTATGTGTATGATTGTTTTGTCCGAGTGTACGTGAGTGTGCTGTGTGTGTGCCTGGTACCCTCGGAGGCCAGAAGAAGGTGCCGGATCCCCTGGGCCTGGAGTTATAGATGGTTGTAAGCCACCATGTGAGAATCAAACCTAGGTCCTCTGCAAGAACATCAGGCGCCCCTCACTGCTGAGCCATCTCTCCGGTCCCAAATATAATTTCTAAGGCAGATGTGATCAGTCAAAGAGCCAGAACTGTCAGAGAACACAGGTGACTAGTCCCAGGAAGAGACATTAACCCCCCCTTCAGAATGTTTGGAGACAGTGCCGGGGCCCCATGCCCACAGGTGGGGACTCTGTGCCTGCTTAATGTGCCCACAGCTCCAAACAGATTCTCTTCCAGGACACAGGCTCCTAATCTCAAAGCCCTGGGTGGTCACTGATTGTCCTTTCTGCTTGGTCTCTCAGAAAGTGTTTCCTGGGAGCTGGGGGTGTTACTCAGTTGGGTCAAACCCAGGTCTGGCAGCACATCCCTCTAATCCCAGTGTACCACAGAGCTATGTACACCACCAGCTTTCCCGTAAACAGTTGGTTTTGTTTGGGACAAGGTCTCTCTCTATATAACCATGTAGCCATCTTCATGCTCCTGTCTCCTACTTCCTGCCTCTTGATCCAGCAGTGAGGAGCACCTGATATTCGTGAGGAGGACTTATGTTTGATTCCCAGCACTCACATGGTGGCTTACAACCATCTATAACTCCAGTTCCAGGGGATCTGGCACTAGGAAGGTTGAGGCAGGAGAAGGAAGTTCCTTCTTAGCCCCAACAAGGCCCAGCACCACAGTGGGGGGAATGGTTCCTGGTACCTTCTATGCTCACAGGAACTGGACACCTTGTCCATGGCACTGTCTTGTGTCCACTGGCATTTTTTTTTTTTTTTTTTGGTCTTGGTTCATCACCGTTTTCTTGACTTCTCCGCCACTTACGAAACCCGGCTGAGCATGCGTTAGTAAATCTGGAGATGCCTCCGCTGCCCTCAGTCTGCCTTTCCACACTCTACCTATCGCCACGGGAGCCTCTCCCGGGGCAGGTCTGGTCAGTTCCCTCCCTTTCTGCTCTCTGCCCTCACCCAACCACACTCCCCTAGCTCTTGCTGCTGCGGCCTCAGGCTCCTCTGGGCCGGTGGTCACCTCCACCTGAGATGCCTTCTCTTCCCAGGTACCCAACCCTTACCAGCCCCTCGAGAAGATCCAGGTCAGGTGTCACTTGCTCCCCGCAAGTCTCCCAAGGCTGGTGATAACCTTTCCCATGGTCCTCAGCACGCATCATGCATGTGTTCCCTCCGCGGTATCTGTGCTGAGGAGTTTGCCTCAACCTCCCCAGCGCCCCACTTTGGATCCTTGCGGCCAGATTTATAACCCAGTAACACTGACAAGACCTTGATGTTGATTGGCTGCTGAGCATGGCATCTTGTACTCCCTGTTCAGAACGGCTAGAAATGTCCTGACTTAAGGACAGAGTCCCTAGGCCAGAACTGTAATCACTTCTGTGTTTGCTCTGGTCTCCGGGCCTCATGCTCCCTCCAGGCTCTGCTGTCTCCTGTTTCATAGATAACCATGGCGCTAGGCGGCTACTGATCCTCCGTGGCCTGAAGGGATCACTGTCTCCAGTCCCCCGCGTCATCCAGCCACTCTTTCCTTCCTCCGTCATGACAAAGCCACATAAAGGACAATCAGAAACCACAAAGAGCAGAATAGAAATTGCCAGAAACATGGCCCTGGGCGGAGACACACAGCGTTCTACCCCAAGGCTGGTAGCACCAGCCTAGGCATGGAGCCCTCAGTTGGGGGGCATCAACAAAGGTTACAATACAAGCATGCTAGAGAAGTCCCTAGGGGGGGCGACAGGAAGTGAGTCCAGGCAAAAGCAGGTGCATGTGTAGCCACAGGTGAGTGGAAATCAGCTCAATGTGGATGGAGCAGACAGTTCAAGAAGACTATCTAGAGCCAGTGACATCACACAGGGTCCCTAGAGCCATGCCAACAAATACAGACCTGATCCCAACGCATGGCAAGCCTGAGCCAGCATCCAAGAGGACCCAACTGAGATGATGGAGCTTCCGAAGGAGCAAGAAGGTGTCTGCAGGCAGCAGGGGCCTGACCCTCCAGAAATAGTCACAGGGCCCTCCCAGCTTTCTGGACATGCCTCACCTGCCACCTCCTCATACAAGGTCCTGACTGTCTGATGATGCCCGTGCCCATCCCTCTGACAGTGTGGGTGCCCCAGGGAAAGGAAGTGTGTTGAATGGAGCTTTGCAAGTCACCTGGCACAGAGGCAGCTCGGATGCTGCTGGCCACTGGAGTCCTGCTGTAATCATAGTGTGGTTTCCATGAACCAAGGGCTTTCACATCCAGTGTGTCATCTGCCCTTCAGAAGGACCTTGTCGGGAAGGCTTCTTAATCCCTGTTTTACAGCGGCAGGAGCGGGGCCACAAGCAGCCCCGTGATCCATCCAAAGAGCACAACCTTAGGTGTACGGCTCTCACACCAGCAAGCCTGGGCTCCCCCTACAAACACCCTTGACCCTTGAGGGCCGACCTAAGAGGGGAACTGTGGAGGTCCTCCAGGTGGATAGGTAGAAGATTCTAGAAGAGGCAGGACTCTCGAAGCTCCCCAGGTATCCTCGATCCTAACTGGAGGATTATCTCAGTACAGATACTAATCACGGACACCAACGTTTCAAGTTGATCCTGGCCTATAGA
Source organism: Peromyscus maniculatus bairdii (assembly GCF_049852395.1). Taxonomy (NCBI): domain Eukaryota; kingdom Metazoa; phylum Chordata; class Mammalia; order Rodentia; family Cricetidae; genus Peromyscus; species Peromyscus maniculatus. The sequence goes on along the minus strand of NC_134872.1, from coordinate 26,121,296 downwards.
GAGGCCAAGAAGTTCAAACGAAAAAGCAGGTTGGGGGACCCTTCTCCCTTGCTCAAGTGTATGAGTCACCATGGGACAGAACTTAGCTCAGAAAAGACATGGGAACTAGAAACGGGCAATCCGGGAGTTGTTAGGGTCACGTTCTGGTTGCCTTGGCTTGGCCACCTGTCCTCAACAGGCCAATAAAACAGACAGGAACTAATGAAAAGCCGAGAAAGGAGATTTAGTAGTCAATATGGCCACACTGAAGGGGAACAAACAGGAATTTGAAGGCACCCCCAGGTCTGTCTTTGGGGTCCTGACATGAGGTGCAGATGGAAACAGAGGATAAAAGGTATGCATAGCTAAGTAGTTCCTGTCAAGTGTGGTCTTCCCCACCATGCGCCATCCCTGTTTCAGTTCCTGGATCTTGGAGGGTCCCTCAAATTGTCAGCACCGGGGGAAATATGAAGACAAGCTCCTCCTCTGGCTGGTACCACAACTCCAGCCTTTTCCTTTCCCAGTGTGAGCCTCCTGGGGAAATTTCAATTCCGTGGGGTCCATTTTCTAATGGGCCAGGGAGGGCAACGCCTCCCTTTAGCACATCTTCACTCCTGCCAAGATGGCTACAGCCCCAAGCTTGCATGTATCCGCCCTTCTCCAGAGGCCGTGCTTGCTTTAATGGAAAGAGGGATTTATTCTGGCTCACAGTTCCAGGGATACAGTCCATCCCGGCTCGGGAGGCAGAGAGTCACATGAGTCAGCAGAGAACTAGATATTTACCTCTCCCCCAAGTCCTCCCACCCACAAACCACACACACACACACACACACACACACACACACACACACACACACACACACAGTCCACAGTCCCATTCTTCCATTGGGATTCTGCTCTCATCTACTGCTGCCTTGGTGCCCTACCTGGGCGCTGGTGACCCCAGACTCCCTCCTGTTCCTCTGTTTTATAATTGATCATGGGGAGGGGCTCAGTACAGCACATCTCCAGGAGGCTTCTCTCACAAGCCTCAGGCTTTGGAACATCATGCCATATGACTGGGACCCCCAAGAGCTATGATGGAAGCCCTCGGCTGTCATGTGCTCACTCTGGTACATGGTACATCACATGGGTCTACAGGGATCACAGGCCGACAGGGAGATTGGTACCCCCATGCCAAGCCAGGCCTGGAGCTCTTACCTGAGCCACATCAGACTCCAGGTGGGACCAGTCCTACTTATGAGGATCGGAACCTCACTATTCTTCAAAGTGGACCAAGAGGGCCTTGAAGCTCAGCACCTCCCATACGGACCTAGGCTGAGGTAGCAGACGCCATCAGCAGAAAGACCGCCACCTTGCCAAGTCCCCTGGCCAAAAGCCCTCTGTCCAGTGAAAGAACTGGTGGCCTGGCACAGGGCTCTTTTCACCCACATGGCTGTGCCTGACTCCAGTCCCACCTCCTGATCCCCAAAGAACAAGCACAGAAAACCAATTCAAGACTAGACATGCCCAAGTGAGCGGGCCGGTCGTGACAGGATTGCCAGTAACCACTGGCAACGTGGGCATTTTCATTTGTGGAGGAGGGGCTTGGTCATGGAAAAATTTCACTCCCTCTCCCGTTCACTCACTCTCCATGGGGATTGAGAATGAGACAGCTGGGAGTGGTGATACACACCTGTCATGCTGGCACTCAGGAAGCCGAGGCAGGAGGATGGCAAGCGTGGGAGGCCAGCCGTGTCTACACGGTGAAGACGCTGTTTAAAATTAAGGAAACCTGGGCTGGGACCGTAACTCAAATCGCTAGAGTGGTTGCCTAGCATGCAGGAAGCCCTGGGCTCCACCCATAGCGCCACCACGTGAACCACGTGTGGTGGCCCAAGCTTATGATTTTTAGCACGTGGGAGCTAGGGACAGGAGGAACCCAAGTTCGAGGTCAGGGCTGGGAAAATGGCTCAGTGGGTAAGAGCACTGGCTGTGAAAGTAAGAGGACCCGAGTTCAAATCCCCAGCACTCCAGTAAGATTCACACATCCTCTATACATCCCTGTAATCCTCAGTGTTAGGAGGCTGAGGCAGGTGGGTCCTATAAACCCACTAACTAACCAGCCCAACAGGGACCTTTGAGGTCACTGAGAAATGACCACTACACACACACACACACACACACACACACACACACACACACAACACACAACACAACACACAGTAGAGGTTGATAAAGGGTAGCACATGCCTGGGAGTACTCAGAAGGCAGAGGCAAGTGGATCTCTGTGAGTTCGAGGCCAGCCTGGTCTACAGAGCGAGTTCCAGGACAGCCAGGGTTACACAAGGAAACCCTGGCTTGAAAAAATTTTAAAAAGGGGGGGAGCTACCCAATGTCTTCCTCCAGCCTCCACATATGTATACACGTGCTCACATAACCCCTACACAAATGTATGCGTACAGCACACATCATTCACAAACACACACTAAAAAATTTTTCAAAGTCACTCTCATCTACATAGAGAGTTCAAGGCCAGCCTGAGCTACATGAGACCCTGACTCAGAGATTTAAAATAAACAAAAAAAGGTAAGAATGAGGCAAAGCCACAGGAATCTGAAACATAGGCCTCTAAACTGAGTTTTCTAAGCAAGGCATTTCACGGAGGCAAACTGGGCCGCTGGGAGCAAAGGGTTAAGAAGTTGGCACACGTGCGGCAGAGATTTCAACATAGGCTCAGTTCCCTTTTCCAGGGGACGAAAACGGGGAGACGAGGGGTTTGGCGCTGACGGAGGTCACTGGCGCTAACACTGGCGGGGGGCTCTGTCAGGCCAAGTGCCAGCCATGAAGCAGGGGCTTCGGTAATTGGTTGCTTTTCTCCCTGCCACCAGGAAAGAGGACATTGAGAGCCACGGATCCACGGTCACAGGGCTGCTAAGTGGAAGCGATGTCTGGATTCTAGAGAGTGTAACCCCTCACCTGGGGCTCCCCACCCCCTTTTTTGTGTTAGAAAGAACGGAGGGGCTCTGGGCCAACAGTCTTAGCTATGTGGTTTCGGTGAGTTGCTTAATCTTCCTCAACCCTGCTTGTCTCACTTTTGAGATGGGGACAACACTTTCATCTACCAGATGCTGATCAAGACTTTAATCATTCCAAAGAATGAACGACAAGCATTCTTTCCCCAACCCTGGGTGACATAATCATGTGCTCTCAACTCCCTTCGTTCTTAAGAAATACCTTAAGAATGACATTACTACAAATTATATTAACCCATTTCACTAAAAAAAAAAACCAAAACAGCCAGGCGGTGGTGGCGCACGCCTTTGATCCCAGCACTCGGGAGGCAGAGCCAGGCGGATCTCTGTGAGTTCGAGGCCAGCCTGGGCTACCAAGTGAGTTCCAGGAAAGGCGCAAAGCTACACAGAGAAACCCTGTCTCGAGAAAAAAAAAACCAAAACATTCCTTTTTTTTATTTTGCACGCATGACTGCCCGTATGTCTATATGTGCACTGCATACCTGCCTGGTGCTCACGGAGGCCAGAAGGCCTCACTGGAAACCTTGGAGCCACTTGGGTTCTCTGCAAAAGCAAAGGGCAGCAAAAGGCTCTAGCTCTAGGAGTGAGCTTTAGAGTTCCAACATGGATGCGCTTTGTAGAAAACGACAAATGTGACAATATGCAAAAAAAAAAAAAAAAAAATGGGGCAAGTGAGAGGTTGCGCCCTGACCCCCCAGGGCACTTTCAGTTTGGCCGCTTTTAAGCAGCAATAAGCTGAGCGCCCCATGTCATGCCAGCCCTCAGGAGGCTGAGGTATGAGGGTCAGAAGTACAAGGTCATCCTTGGCCACACAGAGTTCAAGACCATCCCGGGCTACACGAGACTCTATCTCAAGATAGGTCAGTAGATGGATGGGTGGGTGGGTGGGTGGATGGGTGGGTGGATGGATGGATGGATGGATGGATGGATGGATGGACAGACAGAAAGAAAAAAACAATAATATGTACTTACTTTTTAGACTAGTCAAAGACACTCCTGTGCCCCAAAATAAAAAGTGTAAGTTCTCTCCCACCCCAAGACACCCCTGCTGAGAGGGCTCTGGCTCCTCAGCGTGCCTTCCCGCCCTCACAAACACACATGAGACACCGGCTTGGGAATTTTGCTTTGTGAAACTGGAAATCCATTGTTAACCCTGGCTCCCTAACTCCACCTTCCTCTCCCCTCCGAGAACTGCCTCCTCTGAAGACCTGCCTGAGCCACACAGGAGCTCCGCCAGGGACCCAGGTTGACTGAACACAAGACAAAGGACGGGACGGTGCCAGCTCAAATCTGACTCCTGGCTTTGTGTTCCTCAGCCTTCCTACCCTGCCCTTCCCGCCATCTATCCTAGGGGTATATTCAGTGACCTTCATCTACAAAGGCCTCCACTGTGCGAGCCCTTTCAGAAGCTGGTCCACACCACACTGTCTGAAGAACACAGAACACGTTCATTCCACTGCCCCAAGGAAAAGCTACAGGTCAGACAGGGTCCTCACCTGGCCAGTGAGAGAACTAAAGTGGTCCCTATGTTCTTTCCTCTAAACCAGCTAGGTCCAAACTTCTGACATTGCCGCACAGTGCAATCTACATGGCCCACGCCTTTAATCCCAGCATTCACGCGGGAGGCAGAGGCTGGTGGATCTCTGAGTTCAGCCTGGTCTACATAGTGGGTTCCAGGACAGCCAGAGATCAGGCGAGAGCCTGTCTCAAAAACAAAACCAAAACAGAAACAGAAATTTCATGCTCATGAACCCAAATCCAGTTTTCCTTTAAAAAAGCAAAAAGAAGCTGGGCGGCGGTGGCGCACGCTCTTAATTCCAGCACTCGGGAGGCAGAGCCAGGCCGATCTCTGTGAGTTCGAGGCCAGCCTGGTCTACCGAGCGAGATCCAGGACAGGTACCAAAGCTACACAGAGAAACCCTGTCTCGGGGGGAAAAACAAACAAACAAACAAATAAAGTAAAAAGAAGCCGGGTGGCGGTGGCAGCGCACGCCTTTAATCCCAGCACTGGGAAGGCAGAGGCAGGAGAATCTATGTGAGTTCAAGGCCAGCCTGGTCTACCGAGTGAGTTCCAGGGCATCCAAGACTACACAGAGAAACCTTGACTCGAAAACAAAACAAAGTAAAAAGAAATCTCAACCTGTCCTAAGGGAGTTTACAATTTTATGGTGGACTGCATTCACAGGTATGCTCAAGAGCCAGGGCAGGGGCTTCTGGGGGGGGGGGGGGGGGATGCAGGATGCAACCAAGGAATGCAGGTGGTGCTGCTGTGGCAACTCCAGCCAGCCCACGAGCAGTGTGCCCGCTGAGCAGGGCAGAGAGCGTGCCACAGCTATGAACGATTCCAGGAGGCCCAGTCCACTTCCCCTCGGGGGCTGGTTGCCTATGTACCCACTCATTCCCCAGTCGTCATGGGGGGAACGTTCAGCCATCATAGCGAAGCTGGAAGGCGCAGGCCCACCAACCAGACCGTGCCCTGTGGCTGGTGCCGTCTCAGGACCAGCCCAGTACCTCCCAGTCTACTTCCTATACCACACGTGGCTTCCCGCTGCCGGCCCCACCTCACTGCTGCGGACGGCGGCCATGGAGGAAACTGGTATCATTTCCACTGTTGGCAGCCGGGTTCTGAGTGAGGGATGGGGTTAGCTGTGGGGAGTTGGGAGGGGGGGCATCTACGATCCTTTGGGGGTTCCCCCGGAGCCGTCATAACTACCAGCGGACAGTATTTCACCCCAGTTCCGCTCTTGCAGAGTCACCACCCAGTGGCTTCTGTGAGTCCTGCTTTTGGTCTTTTGAGACTGGCGGGGCCCAGAGCGTGCTGCATACATAGATCAGGCTGGCCTTGAACTCACAGAGACCTGCTCGCCTCTGTCTTCTGAGGCCTGCGACACCGTGCCGATGGACCCCTCCCTGCTTCTTGGTCCTCCCTCCAAGCCACCTTCCAACTCACCTTCTGCACAGGACTTGCCATGATCCACCCGGCCCCGCGCCGCCGTCCGTCCCTCTCCTCAGCATCCCCCCAGCTTTAGGTATCCTCTCTAGAGAAGTCAGCTGGCCCCAGGACACATGTCATGGTGTGTGTCTTTCCTGCTGCCACAGGAACACGCGCATGGTCCACACACACCTCTGGCTGGACTGCGGCTGGTGCCACGATGTGGCTCTTCTGGGAGGCTGGGTGGCTCCTCGGCTGGGCGGGCGGGAGGCCTCAGAGGGTTTGCTAGCTTAGATAAGGCCTACTTTTCCCCCAAACGGCCCAGCACGTCTGTCCCATCACCCTAACCCCCTCTGTCCCTTCATATATCGCCCTTAACTGGCTGAGGGCCCAGCAGAACACCAGGGCCCTAAAGCTAATCAGATTCTCATGTTCCCGTAAGAGGGTAGGTACCGAGCAATCTGCAAGTCACTAAGGAACCAGAACAGGAGGGCATGAGTCGGGAAATTGAATTCCCTGCGGAGGTTCTCCAAAGGCCTGGCTCAAATGTCTCCAGAGCAAAAACACAAACAAGACCATTGCTCTTCCTCCTCCGGGCTCACACACAGCCCTTCAGCATAACCCTTCCTTCTGCCTCAGTGAACATGGACTGAACCCCAAGGTCTCCTCCTACCACTCTACCCACAACTCAAGAGGAAAAGGAGCCCCCCCCCCCCCGTCCCCCGATTCTTTTTGTTTGACTATGTATGTACCTGTTCACATTCACCTATCTGCACATACCTGTGGAGTCCAGAGGTAGGTGTCAGGTTCCTCAGCCTTTCTACCTTTTATTTGTATTTTTTGTTGTTTGTTTTTTGAGACAGGGTTTCTCTGTGCCGTCCTGGTTATCCTGGGACTATGTAGACCAGGCTGGCATCAAACAGATCCTCCTGCCTCTGCCTCCCAGGGATTAAAGGTGTGTGCCATAAGGCAAAGTCCCACACTGAACCTGGAGCTCATTAGTTTAACTAGACTGGTTGGCTACCATGTCCCGGGGTCCTCCTGACTCAGCCTCCCCAGTGTTGGGACTACAGCCTCTTCACACTGTACCTAGATTATTTTTTTAGTTTAGGTGTATGACTATTTTGTCTGCAATGTTATATGTACCACGTACATGTCTCACGCTCACAGAGTATAGAAGATCTGGAACTAGAGTTGCAGGTGGTTGGGGACCACCATGTGGGTGCTGGGAACCGAACTCATGTCCTCTGCAAGAGTTAACAAACAGGTGCTCTTGACCATGGAGCCATCTCTCTAGCCCCTCCCTGTACCTGGCTTCTCTGTGGGTTCTGGGATTCCAAACACAGCATCTGAGCCATCTCCCCAGCACCAGTGATTTTTAAATTTCTTTTTATTATTAGTGTGTACGTGTCCAGAAGAGGGCATCAGATGCCCTGGAACTGGAGTTAGAGGTGGTTGTGAGCACCCTGATATAGGTGTTGGGAACTAAACAAGGGTCCTCTGGAAAATGACCGCCGCTCTTAGGTGCTGGGCCATCCTTCCAACCCCACTGTTGCTTGTTTGGGGGTTTGTTTTATAAGACCAGGTCTTGCCATGCAGCTGCTCAGGAGAGCCTGGAGCTGGATATGAAAGCCCAGGCTGACAGTGCTGGTAGGTGACCCTCAAGCTCTCTGTGCCTCAGTTTCCTTCTCTGTCTCGAGAAGTGAAGGACTCCTGCCTTGTTAGCTGCTGTCTCAGTTAGGGTTTCTGTTGCTGTGATGAAACACCATGACCAAAGAGCAAGTTGGGGAGGAAAGGGTTTATTTGGCTTACACTTCAGCACTGCTGTTCATCACTGAAGGAAGTCAGGACAGGAACTCAAACAAGGCAGGATCCTGGAGGCAGGAGCTGATGCAGAGGCCGTGGAGGGGAGCTGCTTACTGGCTTGCTTCCCATGGCTTGATCAGCCTTCTTTTTTATAGAATCCAGGACCGCCGGGCGGTGGTGGCGCACGCCTTTAATCCCAGCACTCGGGAGGCAGAGCCAGGCGGATCTCTGTGAGTTCGAGGCCAGCCTGGTCTACAGAGTTAGATCCAGGACAGGCAAAAACTCTGTCTCGAAAAACCAAAAAAAAAAAAAAAAAAAAAAGAATCCAGGACCAGCAGCCCGGGCATGGCACCACCCATCATGGGCTGGGCCCTCCCCCATTGATCACTAATAGAGAAAATGCCTTACAGCCGGATCCCAAGGAGGCATTTCCTCAGCTGAGGCTCCTTCCTCTGATGACTCTAGCTTGTGTCAAGTTCAACACAAAACCACCCAGTACACCTATCCACTTACCAAATTTGAGAACAAATGTGAAGTGGCTTGGAAAGCTTAGAGACAGCAACCAATCCCTGGTGGGGTGATTGTGGGTCACCCAGAACACACCCGTGGGCACCTTAAGCAGCCAGGTGAGGGGCCGTGGCTTCCTGGGTAATCAGAGCTCGGTGCCCTAGGCAGGCAAGGATCCTGGGCGCCACCTGCCTTGGTATCTAATCCAGTGAGAGCTCACGGCCCTAGCGAGTGTCCCTGTTCTCTAGACAAAATGTTCAGATAAAAGCCACGATGCGTATCTGAAATGCCTACACTCTGAGGCGTCCCCGGGTCTGCCATATGTCACGGCTGCTATTTTAACAATGGCGATGGGAGTGGCTTATCATGGTTCCCCCAAGGGTTGAGTCAGGGCTTTCCATTTCTGGCCTAGTCACCTCCCTCCACTGCCGTATCCCGAGAGAGAAAACTGTCTGCACCTCAGAAGTCACCTTTGCTTGAGAGACTAGGACACAGGGAACTGGGAAGCTGGAGGCTCACTCCCTCCCCAGGCTAGCCACAGGAAGCCGAGGATGGAGTCTGGCTGTTCCCGTCCTGCTGCATTCCAGGGATGCTGTCTTTCCCCGAAGGGCACACAGCCTCCTGAATTTTTAGCTGGTTCAATGTGACAGCTTTGTTCTCTTCCCCGCCATGGTATTGACCTCTCTCCCCAGCCTGCACTTGTTAATAGGTGCCAAGGTCACAGGCAGGCGGGACCTTGGCCCTGACCTCGGGGTATTATCCTGGTCCTCCTGGCAAGGGGTGTGAGGAACAAGAGAAGCTGTCTGAGTTTGTTGCTGTTGGCCTGTGTTGGCCTGTGTTGCCCTGGGAGCCGAGACAATTTCCGTGTCGGAGAGGCCTGCAGTTTTTCCAAGCACAATAAGGTCATTAATGGCTACATTATAAGCCCTGCAGATCAGGGTAGGTTGATGTGTCCATATTCTTATCTCTAGAGAGACGCAGCATCCTCATCACATGACAATTTTTGAGCTGGGTGCCTTGGCGCGGGCCTGAAATCCCAGTCCACAACCCAGGCTCCACAGCAAGACTCAATATAAACGAATTTGGGGGAACTACTAGGGGTCTGCTTGCTCAGAATCTTCCATTGCTCTGGGTATGGTGAGCGTGAGAATACCAGAAAAATCCTTCTGGCTTTGGGACCATATTTTAAGGGCAGCTTGCCCTGAGCCCCATCAGTGGCTCTGGGAGTCTGAAGTCCAGGACCACAGTCCTAGTTCTGTAGACACAGCAAGAGAGCACCCCACGGTGTCAAGGATGCCTGAGTGCCTGCACTGGCCACCAAGATTACATGACTCTACTTCTAGGACCTCATCTGCCACCCGATGGAAAATGCGGGAACAAACATGTTCTTTGCTTCCAAGCTCACTGGAAGAACTCAAGAAAGCACTTTTTGGAATCAAGTATTTTGGAAACGGAATAAAACCTCACCCAGGGGTGCTACGTCTTTATTATAATGGTAGCCCGGGTCTTCCATTCCACTCACCCCACCCATCTGGACAGGGTTGTGGAAAGCCCCAGGGTCCCTGAGAGAAAGGAGGTCTGGAGCAAGTGATGCCACGGAAGACAATCTGCATGTGTCCGCCAACTGATGGCATCAATGGCGGCTTACTGCATTATCAGGGCAAAGGTCAACAGTGGTCATCTGCGAATCCTTAACATTTCACTGTACATGAACTTACTGGATCGGTTCCCTTTCCAAACGGTGCAGAGTGGAGCTGGTGCTGGGGAGGATGGGACCTGGATGGTCCAGTTCTGCCTCTCCCCACCCATCCTTTCTTTCTTTGGATCTGTTTTCCCTAAACTGCAGCAAGATAGTCCTAGGTGGGTTTCTGAGTCAGGGGAACACCTGCGCCCCCCCCCCTTAACCACTTGGGGGAGGGGGGGAGGGGGGGTCTTAGTTCCCTCATTTCTATATGGAGGGGTCCTCCTCCGGGGGTATCACAAAAGGTTCTATTCCCGCACATTCAGAGAGGAGACGCACAGAAGCGAACATCCACCCACAAACGTGTGCTCGCATGTCCACTGCAGTACACTTACGTGACAGCCAAGAGGAGAACTATCTCAAGTGTCCATCAACCGACAAGCAAGGCAGAGGCAATGGGTTATCAAAATCCCAGTGGCTGCTACAGGGTCAGCCTTCTCTGAAGCCAAGAAGGCGGAAGTGGTGTAAACCTATAAATCCCAGCATTTGGGAGGTTGAGCCAGGAGGATTATGAGTTCGAAGCCAGGCTGAACTACATGAGTCCCAGGCTAGCTAGAATTACATAGAGAAATCATATCTTTAGAGAACAATCAAGGCTGGGAGATGGCTCCATCTGTAAAGTACATGGTGTACAAGTGTGAGGACCTGAGTCTGGATCCCTAGCTCCCACAAAAAAAAGTTGGGCACAGCATTGTCTCTGTAACTCCAACGCTGAGGGAGCAGGGGAAGGGCAGAGATAGGGTGGATCCAGCCAGTCCAGCCAAACTGGTGAGCTCCGGGTTCAGTGAGAGACCCTGTCTCGAAAAATAAAAGGAGCTGAGGGTGATACAACTTCCGGCCTCCACACACACATGTGCACACATACACCTGCATGCAAATGTGCATACACACATACTAAAATTTAAAAAAAAAAATCAAAGAAAAAGACAGCGTGTTGCAGGGGTGACTTCTCCCCCACACCCTACTCCACCCCTGCCACCTCCATCCCACAGGGAGGTTCCCTGCAGGTGTTGGAGTCCGGAGCGAGAGTCAGCATGGACTGGACTGAGCCTGCGCCGAAGGTTTCCGCTCGCACTGGGCAGGCTCAGTTACCGTGTGCAAAGGGCTGGGCTCCAAGCCTCACCTTCCGTTCCGTTTTCCCTGAAGCACAGTGCGCATCCACCCTCTCCTTTTATGGAAGACAGCCCGAGACAGGAGGCTGTTGCTTGGTTTTGTCTGAACAGGGAGTGCTGGGCACGTTTCGGAGACAGATAAGACTGTTCTGCCGCAGGCTGATCCACAGAGGGCCGGGGGGGGAGCTCAGCAGCCACCCGGACCCACACAAAAGCCTCAGCTTCGGGGGTATGGGGGGGGGGGAAGGGGGGGACCACTCACACGTAGGTTGTCAGGTTCACTTGCTGAAACTGTGAACAACCAAAGCCATTTGATAAGGCCAGTCAGGAGACAGGCTAGTCTCTACTATGGGCTCCCGTGCTGAGATGTGAATGGACTTGAAGTGTTCTGTTACAAACATGGAAAGAGTTAAGGACCTCCAGATGGCTCAGTAGGTAAAGTGCTTGCCAGCCAAACCTGACGACCTGAGTTCGATCCCCGACACACACACACACACACACACACACACACACACACACACACACACACACACGGTGGACAGAGAGAAGCGACCTCCACACATCGCGGCACGTGAACACACGTAAATAAAGAAATTATAGATGTAAAAGTTTGACTGTACCAAGGGTCATGGTTGGCGAGATCACCGAATGGCCCACACTCTGGTGGGAGAGTGTGATCGGGCAAGACCACCAGGGCCAACAATTGGGCAAATCTGGTAAGTGGCAAAGTGGGAATACACCCTCCACCTCATCATTCCTGGTGAGGTAAAGGTGTTGTGTGATATTCGGATCGCATTTTGACGCTCTCGAGACTGTCAATAAAGTTTGCTTCGAATCAGAGGGTGGAGCTAGCCTCTAGCTGACCAAAATTTTGGAGGACTGAGGACAGATAGACAAGTAGGGGGGGCTTAGGAGGGTCTCAGTCTTTCTGGATGGAGGAATAAGAGAGATAGGAGGTCACTGGCCACTTCACTGATGCTTCTCTGATCATTCAGGTTCTTCCCCCGAGTTTTCATTGATAAAGAATAATTAAATGAACGCTTCTTCTGGTGCCCAACGTGAGGCCCAAAATCACAGGGTAGCTGCTGGCCCCTGGCTTTACAGCCGCAGGAGCCGGAGATAAACACTTCATAACAGGGCAGCTCAGAGCCTACAGAAGCCTGCTCAGGGGCTAAAAGGAGTCGAACGTGGCTCATGTACACAGTATTATCTGAAAACCTAGAAACTCAAACACCTGTCAAAAGAGTGGCGAGATTAACTGTAGGGAAGTGCACGCTGTCATATCATAGAGCACTTTAAATAACTAAAGTCCACGGGGCAACGTGAAAAAAGCCGCCCCCCCAAAAAAAGAAAAAAGTCCCCCTAAATAGAACACAGAGCTGAAGGAAAGAATTTGGCGGAGTACATACAGCAGAGCACCAATTCTGAACATTTAAAACCACACAAAGCAATGCCACAAGTCCTGCTTGAATTCAGGAACCACAACTACAGTTACGGTGCTAGACGCTATTTATAGGCACGTACAGTGCGAGTGCAAAAGCACGTACAGAAATGACCAGCATCAGGTCCAGGACAGCGAGGCTGGAGAGGGCTCGGCCATTAAGAGAACTCGCTGCTCTTCTAGAAAGCACATTCCCCGCACCCACATTGGACAGCTCACAACCACCTGTAACTCCAGCTTCCGGGAGATCTGATGCCCTCTTCTGGCCTCCTTGGGCACCCAAACACACACATACACATAAAAACCCTTAAAACTAAAAAACGTTCAGAGGGACTGGAGGGATGGCCCGGGTGATTATAAGCACCTGTTGTCCTTGCAGAGGCCCCAGGCTCAGTTCTTGGCATCTGCGTGGTGGCTCACAACTGCCTGTAACTCCAGTTCCTGGGGTTCCAACACCCTAGCCTCCTCGGGCACCAAGTACACATACAATATACATCCATGCACGCAGGCAAAACACTCACACACATAAAATCATATTTTTTTAAAAAATAAGTAAATAGGGGCTGGACAAGTGGCTCAGAGGTTAAGAGCACTCACTGGCTGCTCTTCCAGAGGTTCTGAGTTCAATTCCCAGCGACCACATGGTGGCTCACAACTGTCTGTAATGAGATCTGGTGCCCTCTTCTGGCCCGCAGGGATGTGTTCAGGCAGAACATTGTATACATAATAAATAAATAAATCTTAAATAAATAAATAATAGCCGGGCGGTGGTGGTGCACGCCTTTAATCCCAGCACTTGGGAGGCAGAGGCAGGCGGATCTCTGTGAGTTTGAGGCCAGCCTGGTCTACAAAGCAAGTTCCAGGAAAGGCGCAAAGCTACACAGAGAAACCCTGTCTCAAAAAACCATAGATAGATAGATAGATAGATAGATAGATAGATAGATAGATAGATAGATAGATAAAGTGTTCCGATAGGAGACAGCGTCTGGAGAGGAAAAAAAAAAAAGAATGAGGGCTGGAGAGATGGCTCAGAGGTTAAGAGCACTGCTTGTTCTTCCAAATGTCCTGAGTTCAATTCCCAGCAACCACATGGTGGCTCACAACCATCTGTAATGAGATCTGATGCCCTCTTCTGGCCTGCAGGGATATGTGCAGGCAGAACACTGTATACATAATAAATAAATAAATCTAAAAAAAAAAAGAATGGGACCAAGGTAGCTGTAATGTCAACTGTGTCTGACTTGTCAAGTTGAGGGGTAAGTACATGTATATTAGTCACATGATCCCTAATATTTTTGTGTGCCTCAATTATTTCCTAACTGTAGGGCCCTGGTCTCCTCCTCTGTCTTAGGTCATCAACCTAAGACAGAGCACTTGGGTGGCCTGGGCAGGTGTCTCCATGACGGGTAAGGTGACCTGCTGATGTCCCACGCAACCTAAGTCAGAAGCTCATTTTTTAGTAAAAAGGGGAACCTGTAGGGCCCTGGTCTCCTCCCATATTGAGTAAAGCTGATGCCTGCTTGCCGACCTTGACCAGATGTCCTCCCTATGATAATTCCCTGCCGATATCCACCCTTCTGAACGCTTAAGGGAAGTTCCTTGTTTGTGTATCCTGCATTTTGGGCGTTAACAGCTTAGATGCAAGAATTTCGGTAGCGAACTTCTGCCCTCAGGGGATCCTCCATTTGTGCTGTAAGCCTGTATTTAAGGTTTCCTCCCTCTTTCAATAAATGGCATTCGGCATTCTGCTGAGGGGAATGACCCGCTGTCCTTTTGTCTCTATTTTTTAATCAGCAGCCCCTCGCTCGGACATGGTGAACGGGCATCGGTAACGCAGGCGTTACCGCAATACCTAATAAAAATAATTCATATTTTTATATGAGAGGGCAGGGGATTAAAATACTGAGGTAAATCATTAAAATAGACAACAGTGAGTTTTTCTCCTAAAAGAGGGAGAAAGGGCAAAAGCAGTCTGGATTCCATTCATAATTTTATTGCAGCCGGGGGTGGGGAGGTGGGGAACAGCCTCTCGCCTGTGTGTGGGGAACAGGCCCAATTTCTGAGTGCACAGGACTGCCCGAGGGAGGGAAGGCTAGAAGCACGGGTGTGATGCCTCCTGCCCCGACAACCTGGCTAAGGGATCTGTTTGTAGCTTGGCAGTGATGGGGAATTGAACTGAGGATCTAGCACATGCCAGAAAAAGGCTATAACTGCTGAGCCCACAGCCGCAGCCTCTCTGAGGTTTCTAGAAGTTCAAATGAATGCATATTCACATCGCATATTCACGTTTGACATATTCATGACGTAGTCTCAATCATATTTAGGTGACATCTCATACGACACAAGGTATCTCAAGATGCTCAGAGCTAAGAAACCATTAAAACAAGTTACTACATGATGGGTGCTGTCCACTGGACTCTACCTTTCAAAGCTTCTAACAAGCTTGTTTGTTCAGTTCATCAATGTTATTTCTAGAAATAACCAATGTTATGTCTAGAAATAAAAATCTACCGACTGTTAAAAAATGCTTTTGTTTCAGATCAGATACATTGAACACAACAACACACTAAGTAGTTTCCTCACATCCCACTGGTGTGGTTCAGTAGGCTGGCAGATGGTGGGCACCTGTCCTCCATTCCCCAACCAGACTAACGTCCATCCTTCCTCAGGTTAACACACAGAGCTTGGTTTACACAGCCCTGGACCTGGAGTCAAGGAACAAGCGGAAGGTGGTTTGGCCACCGCTAAGTCCTGCACATGGACGCAGGGGGATGGCTGCCTCTGTGTAGCCAACATACCTCAGGCATATGCAGAGCTGGCTCCAGAGACTAGCTCCATCGGCCAGGAAACCCTGGGTACAGACACACGGGCACACACGCAGGCAGACCATCCAGCCATACCCAGTCTTTCGAGGAGAAGGCTGTCCACGATCTCCCCGGAGAACAGCAGGAGCGTGGGAGACAGTACCACATGGTCTGGCCACATGAGGAGGAACCTCAGAGCCAGCCACTTGCCTGGTTTATTCCTCACGACATTCTCTCAGGATCCTACCCGTAAATGATGGGCCACCGCTGTATCGGTGGAGGCTAGGACACCTGTGGTGGAGGGAACCAGGGAATATGACAGAACCCTCACCAAGGAGGCCTTCCCTAGCTGAGGGTGCAATACCAGGTTGAAAACGTACAGGGCAACTTTCACAATTTTCTTTTTAAAATTCAACGTATTACTATTGTTCTTGTTGATGACGATGTGAGTGCAGACATGCTTTTGTGGAGGACAACTTGTAAGAGTTGGCTCTCTCCAACTGTGGGATCCAGGGATCGAACTCGGGTCCTCGGGTTCGTGAAAAAAGCGCTTTAGCCACTGAGTCATCTCACCCGGCCTCCCTAAGCAATAAGGAACAGAATGGCTTTGAGACGGGGTCTCTCAGTGTACCCCCAAGCTAGCCTAGAACTCAAGTCTTCCAGTCTCGGCCTGCCGAGCCTTGGGGCTACAGGTAGGAGCCACCACAGCCGGCTCCATTTTTTCTTCCTCCCAACTGCCTTTATAGCTATAACAGCCAGCCTCTGAGGAAATGGCCTTTGGTGGCCTTTTCATTGATAAGCACATTCTTCTACCTGGCTTTCCTGGGCCAAGGACTCCTGGGTTGGGCCGCCTGTTGGTTCCCTATGCAGATTAGGTAGGGCGATGGGGATCCAGCCAGAGAAAGTCCTCTAATGTTTGCTGTTGGCTGCTCCGGGAAGCCTAGGAGAAAGACATCAAGTCCTTCTCTAATCATCCTGGCTCCATCTTTCTTGTTTTATTTTATTTTTCTACCTACCACTGCCTCCCAAGTGCTGAGGTCTAAAAGCACCCCACCTCTGGTCTTTTCTGGATTACGTGTCTGTGTGACCCTACCCAAGGAGCCCAGAGGCAGACTCCCTCTGGAGCTGGAGTGACAGGTGGTCGTGAGCCACCTGACGTGGGTGTGGGAACTGAACTCGGGACCTGTACAGGAACAGCAGGCACTCTGAACTACTGAGCCATCTCTCATTTTCCTGTCTAAACAAACAGCATACTATGCGAGCAGCCGCCAGGTCCCTCCTGGCGACACACAATGGAGAGCAGGCAGGGCAATACAAGGCGTGTTCAAAGCCACTTGGAGGTTAGAGGGCCCCGCCTCCAGCTTCCCGGACTAAAGGACGTCCGGCATTCTGATGAATGGAATCCGTCACAAGCACCCATGCGCCTGTTCTTCCCCTTGGAAACGTGAGACACGTGAAGAAAAATGTGTGCGCTTTACGCTTCCATCAGCCAGGTCCCCTTTTTCACAGAATCTTTCACCAACACTATGCAAAAGCAGCCTGGAGCCGCCTCAGAGCCTCAGCTCGGAGCTAAGTCAGACGCTGCTTCACCCATTTCCGCCCCAGAATGTGGCCCGAAAGGCTGGATTACAGCTGCCTCCCCGGCAGTGGGAGGAAATAAAACCCTCTCTTGGGTGCTTTTGTATTCTGGGCCACCCTGAAAACCTTCCCCAACAAGATCCGATTGCCTTCCTTCTAGCAGACAGCAAGGTCCTATGAATTGCCAGAGGGCACGCCAAGTCTGTCTCCAGAGCCCCACCGGCCGCCTGAGGTTGGAGGGCTGAATCATCATGGCTACCCACGCTGGGAAAGTCTCGACTGGGTTCCCTTCTGGGTAGCTCCCAGGGCCCAGCCTCACAAAAAGAACCGGATTTGGAGACCTGCACTTCCAGGCAGCCTTTCTCATCAGGGGCAGTGGGGTGGGAAGGACAGGTCTCCAACAAAATAGTGAGCCCTAGAGGTACTCGGCAGCAGAGGACACTGACTCATTGGAGCAAGTGACCACCATGTGCCCAGGGATCCTCTCCTGGACCACACCCACATATGGCAGCCCACCATACAGGCAGAGGTGATGTCCTAGAAGGGGCCTAAGAAGTATACGGAAGTTCTGGGTGAGATGTGGAAGGGGTTTTGTTGTTGTTGTTTTTGTTTTTTCTTGCAAGACAGGTTTCTCTGTATAGCCCTGGCTGTCCTGGAACTCCCTCTACAAACCATACTAGCCTCAAACTCACAAAGATCCGCCCGCCTCTGGCTCCCAAGTGCTGGGATTAAAGGTGTGAACCACCACCGCCCTGCTGGGAACTCTTGTTTTTTGTTTTTTGTTTTTTTTTTTTAAGATCTCCTACACAAACAAGGTAAAAGTTTCAGCCTCAGGACTTTCCTCCAGCAAGGCTCAGGGATGGGGGAGGGAGGGAGGACATCACAATCTCAGAGTGAGGAGGGCTTTAGTGAAGCATCCTTTGAATCAGAAGTCAGGAGCCTGGAAGATAGAATGTGGCAGAAGCGAATCTGGCCACTTGTTGGAGTGGAGAGCTGTGGTCCAAACCTTAGCCCAACCCAGCCACTGGAGGCCACCCAGCACCAAGTAGTGGAGCAGCCAGGCAGCTGGCAGGCACACAGGTGGCTGTGGGTGTGATGCCTGAGGCTTAGCTCACAAGGTCATTGGGCCTCCACCCTGGGATCTGCCGTCCGGAGTCACCGAGGCTATCACAAGTAGGAGGCCTGTGAACTCTTGGTTCCGGAGGCCTATTCTAAGCACACTCTGCGATGCTGGAACTTCTGTCTCCCCTTTCCATGAGATAAGCATCAGCAATGTACACCACCAAGGAAGAAACTTGGGAATTACAAGTGCTGATGCATAGCTCCCTGAGGGCAGGTCTCTGCAGGGGAGTGAACGTGCGTCCTGAGGTATGGGAACCCTAGCTTGTGGCATGTGCTCAAGCCCATCATCTCTTAACCACCCTCCTCTGGGTCCACACCCAGCCTGAGATCCAGGATGGGAGCAACATCTCCAGCAGCCTTGTCCCGCAGCACCTCCCTTTCAGCTGATATCCAAGAGGAGTTCTGGTCCAGTCTTAGGTGGAAGGAGGCCGGAGCCCCGCCCTGGCTCCACCCCTAACTAGCTGTGTCCTTCAGGAGGTCATAATCCTGGGTAAGACCATTTCCTAAGGTGCTAGATGAGCAAATCTCGGGTGGGAAAGGGTCAGCCCCTGGTCACCTCTGCCTCTCACCTGTAGATAGTTCTCTTTGTCTGAATGTCAAAGTCAGGCTGACTGAACCTACTACCTAACCTTGATGATATCAACTACCCTAGGGTGGGTAAAACACACCTATAGCACTAATAAAAATGTGTGTTTCCCCCACAATCTCAGGCTATTTCTGGAAAAACATCCTAGACAAGGTGGCAGAAAGGGGAGATAAATCTTTAAGACCCACCAGCATACCTCACTTTACACCAGACAAACATCACCCCTAGGACCAGGTGTCCGTGTGCAAGAATACACATGTCACAAGCAACACATGCCAAGCCCTCCACGCTCTCCAAGTGACGAAAGTGTCTTATTTGAGCTCCGGGGCTGAGACCGCCTGGAAATTACAGCTTTAGAGGAATAAAACATTCCATTCAGACGTGCGGTTCCAGACCGAAGGCCTATGAGCAAAGTTTCCGGTGGCCTCTGCTCCTCTCCCCACACCGGAAAGCCAGGCGGGTCACCCCGTCCTCAGATTAAGGAGCAGCTGCAACAGCTGGGGGAGCCCAGTGACGGTCTCAGGAGGGCATCACGTTCTCCAAATGGGAACCCCAAATATGGGATGCCTGGCTTTCAGCCAGCACCCCCACCGGCTGCTCACTAACCTCCCCAGCATATCTCAGTGCTCACACCTTCCCCGCCCACGGCGCATGGACCTTCCCAAACAGGCCCTACAGACAGGCCCGCTGGTCCCCACCCAGCCAGGTCCCAGCCTGGCACTTCGCGGTACCCAACTGACATCCATGGTCCTTTTCAAGGACACTGCAGTATACAATCTAGCCTTAGGGAGTGGGGGTCTTCGGCCAGCCGCCCATCTCCTCAAAGCACACACACACGCTCACACGCCGACAATGCCATGGTGAACCCCAGAGCGAGGCCTGTCGCCTGCACCCTGTAGTCCAACCGAATGCCTCCGGGAGAGGCTGGGGGAGGATGCAGGCGGTGGCGAGCGGATGCAAGAATGCAAGGCTGTGGCCAGGGCGGCGCCGGCGGGGCTCACCTTTTTGACTTGGTCATCCTTTAGCTCGGTGAAGTAATAGGCCAGGAGCTGCGCAGCGATCATGCTGGCGGTCGGGGATGCAGGGAAGCAGGCGTGGGGCCAGCGGCTCCTCGGTAGCCCTGGTGAGCAGTGGTCCTCCGGTGGCGGATCTGCGACTCCTCCTCCTGCTTTGGCTCCTCCCCCTCAGTCCCCGGGCGGGGCGTCAGCCTGCGCGCTCCGGACCTCCGAGCTCCCGTCCCTGGGAGGGTGACAGCCGCCAGCCGGCCCACCTCCTCAGTCCCCATTGGCTGCACCGCGCCTCTGCTGCACCAAGCTGGGGCTTCCCAGCCGGAGCGGGAGAGTGACGGCTGCTCCCTCCCGCGCCGGAAAGGAGGCAGCACCCAGCACGTCCCCCACGTAAGGAGCGCACGGTCACGCGTGGTGGCACTGTGCCACGCCTGAGCGGGTGGGTGGGACCCGGGGCAGGAGGTGTGCGACACGATCTGGAGAGGATGCGAGGACTGATCTTGGAGTGTTGCCCCCGGACACCGCAGACTAGAGAACGCGAGCGGGGCCACACCCCTTCTTCTGAGATTAGGGCTCGCCACCCCCCCACCTCCCCACTGTTGGGGAAGCACACAAGTG
Organism: Peromyscus maniculatus bairdii; assembly: GCF_049852395.1. NCBI lineage: Eukaryota > Metazoa > Chordata > Mammalia > Rodentia > Cricetidae > Peromyscus > Peromyscus maniculatus. Next base: position 26,101,049 of record NC_134872.1, on the reverse strand, counting down.
GGCGTGGAAAGCGAGCGGAAGCTAGAGCTAGGCGGCTTCGCGGATCTTGCACTGGGTCCCTGCGCCTGCCCGCCCTAGAGTAGCCGGGATCTAAGGATGATGCACGGAACCGTACCTTGGTCCCCCCAAGCCTACATCCCAAATTGTCAGAGTTCACATGACTAAGCCCGAACCGCCCGCTCCAGTGGCTCCAAGTAAGAGTTCACGGGCTCCCGCAAGGAATTTGAGCCTCAGGCCACAGGCTGTCCCCATCCTCCCAGCCCTCTCAGGCTCTTTGGCATCCTAGAGGTTGGGAGTACTGTTCAGTTTGGGGACTGAGGGGAAATCCTGTTACTACACGTAAGAACTCAGACAAACAGAAGTGACTGCCACCCTGATTCCACAGGTAAGGAACCTGAGCCCACTTTACAGCTGTGTCCAGGAGTAAGAGGCTGGGTTTGCTTATCGTCCACACTGGTGACCTCGCAGTTGGCAGCTTCTCTTGCAGGCCTCGGTTCCTGAGGCCAAGACTGCCGCATATGGGGCCCTAAGATGACCAGAGTCCGGCTTCTACCGCACACCCGGGTGCTGGGAGCCCCTGGCATGGCATCCATCAAGGCGGAGATACCTAAGCCCCAGGACACCCTTCAAGTACCCCAGGACCCTCACAGCCGCCACCACCCACTGGAGAAAGGGGACCTTAGACCAGAGGCCTCCATCCAGGACACATCCCTACCCTGCCTTGGGACAGGTGCAGATGTGTCCTAAATCACCTCACTGAGTCAGTCTCTCTCTCTCTCTCTCTCTCTCTCTCTCTTTTTTGGTTTTTCGAGACAGGGTTTCTCTGTGTAGTTTTGCGCCTTTCCTGGTACTCGCTTTGTAGACCAGGCTTGGCCTCGAACTCACAGAGATCTGCCTGCCTCTGCCTCCCGAGTGCTGGGATTAAAGGCGTGTGCCAACCACCGCCCGGCGAGTGTCTCTCTCTTTACCCATAAGATAGAACAGTAGCTAGGTAGCTTCTGAGGCTACAACCCGTGGTGTTTTGTTTTTGTTGTTGTTTGCTTTTTTTGTGAAACAACAGCCTAAATATCTTCATCTAATAAAATACACCAGGCTGCTATCATAGAGTGGACTTGGGAGCTACAGGTTAAAGTTTGGGGGCCTGTTACCTGTACATCACCATTTCCAAGGCCCAGGGAGAGCCTAACAGTTACATTTGAATTATTTTTCCTAATTGAAGCCCCCCCCCACACACACACACACACAGATTATCTAGCCTTTGAGTCCCACGTAAATCTCAATCTACCCCTGGGTAACTCTAAATCAAGAACAGCGGATTTTTCCTGCCGACACAAACACTACCCATGTGGCCGCCGGGACAAAATGGTTCTTCTGAACTGTGTTTGGATTTACAGGTACGTTTCGGCAGGCTCAGGAGGCTGGGGACTCTTTGAGGATGGAGGGTTATTTTTGTTCTTCTTAGCTCTGTAGGTTAAATGGGCCACCTTTCTGAGCCCAGTGTCAGGGTCCTGGCCCTCACCCAGCCTTCAGCACTGTCACCCATCAAGCCGGAGTCGGGGAGAAGCTTAGCCGTGCTTGTAGGCAGGTAGGGACCTCTGCTGTCCCCTCTGCTAGCCCCTGTGCCAAGGTGACTCAGGACGCATGCGCAGATGCAAAGCCGGGCACCAAGGGTTAGCATTATTTCCTGATACATCTCTAGGTCAGATCCGTTGCTACTCCCAACATCCCCACCGCCACCTCTACCCCCCACCCCTACCCCGTGCCCGCCTTGAGTCTTCCTCCTTTCTAGCCAGAAGTATGACTAGAACATTTGAGCTGTCTTTCTGGCTGCTGGCTACCCGCCGCCGCCGCCCCCATCCAAACCATTCGGAGCTGCAGGCCACATTAATTGCACTGAAGATCAAGCTAATCGCCATCATGTCCCAGCTCACAAGCCCCTTCTGGGCCCTGCATCCTGATGGAGCCAGTTGAAATGTGTTGGCCGGGGACCTGACCCTACTCTTTCTATTTCTCTCTTCCCTTGTCCCTGGCCACAGCAGGGCTGTTGCCACCGTATTCACCCACAAGTCCGTTCCATTGTGCCCCAATTCGTTATTACCTTGCTCACCCGGCCTTCTCTGCTCACCTGACCTGCTCAAGTTCCAGCTTCACCAAAGGCAGACGCATCTGGCTTCCCTTCCCTAGCCAGCCTCCCCTGACCTCAGCTACTCACCCTGGCCTCCCAGGCCCCAGCACCTCCACAGGGCACACTCGGACAGTGCTCAGAGTCCATGCAAATGGACGACGCCAGGGCTCTTCTCTACAGACAAGGAGCCGGACGCACAACTGGTGGGCCATCTTGCCCAGTGGCAGGTTGCGGTGGAATTTGGAGCCAGGACTCAAACCCAGTTCTGATACTCAGCCAGCACTCTGTCCATCCCACCTCACCACCTCAGGCAGCCTGGGCCCCAGATAAGCAACACTGAGTCAGGACTGCCTCACTGATATGGGTGACTGTGTCCTGGGAGCCTGGTTTTATCTGCTCCCATCAGGCAGCTCCCTGAAGCTTGCCCTAGGGCAGTGTTGTGTCCGTCAATTGAGCCGCAGATCACCTCATGCATGTTTCTTGTTGGTTTTTTTTTTTTTTGAGACAGGGTCTCACTATGTAGTTCTAGCTGCCCTGGAACTCTCTCTGTAGACCAGGCTGGCCTTGAGATCTGCCTACCTCTGCCTCCCAAGTGCTGGGATTAAAGATGCACACCACCATGCCCAGCTGTATTTTTAATTTTTTTAGGTTTATTTTTTTGTATGTGAATGTTTTGCATACATGCATTATGAATGTATATGTGTGTATGCATGGATACCATGCATGTGCCTGGTGCCCAAGGGTGTTTGTAAGTTGCCATGTAGGTGCTGGGAATTGAACCCTGGCCCTCCCTAAGAGCAGCCATTGCTCTTTCTAACCCCCATCAAAAGGGTCATGACCCACAGGAAGAACTTAATCCAGAGAATCTCAGCCCTCCACCCCCTTTCTGGAAGCTTCTCCTTCCCCTCCAGTCCACTGAGCTCCCAGTTCGTTCACCGGAGCTCCCCTGGTCGTGGGAGGGACCAAATGTTGCCAGGCTGCTACCCACCCCCTCAAACACACCTGCCCAGAAGACAGGCTGAATGCTTAGGCCATCTATTAATTTCCATCCGACCCACAGTACTGGGTGTTACTCCACGGTGATCTCGGACAGACTGGCTGAACCTCTGGCACCTGGGAGTGCACTCCTACCAATAATCGTGTTTACATAATGTCACCAGTTTACAGAGCGGTTTCTCACATATTGCCTCATTTATCCCGATAACAGCCTGGAGAGGTTACCAGGACAAATATCATTATCCCCACTTAATCATTCAGTGAGGTGTGAGAGAGGCCTGCAGATAATAAGAAGAGACAGCCGGGCGGCGGCGGCGGCGGCGGCACATGCCTTTAATCCCAGCACTTGGGAGCCAGAGGCAGGCGGACCTCTAAGTTCGAGGCCAGCCTGGGCTACAGAGCAAGTTCCAGGATAGGCTCCAAAGCGACACAGCGAAATCCTGTCTCTAAAAATAAATAAATAAATAAATAAATAAATAAATAAATAAATAAATAAATAAATAAATAAATAACAACCCAACAAAGTGTTTCTGTGAGTCACATCACTGGGTTACAACCTGGCTGAGAATTTGCCCAGTGAGAGCTGCTGATTCAGACCCTGGGGATGGTGATATAATGTCTTCTATAATGAAACCCCAGATAGCCTATCACCTACAGCCTGTAGGGACTTTCTGATGAAGAGTACCCAAGGGTGAAAGTTCACTGGGACCTCTACTCAGCTTTGCCCAAAAAGCTACCAGCACCTCCAGACACCATCCATATTGCCTGGGCTGGTAAAAAATCACATTCTCAGCTGCTTTCCCTCTGACTGGCCCAAAGTTCTGTCTGTTAAATTCAAGATCAATTAGCTGTCAACTGCTAAGCTAAAACTATAATGTCTTGTTTGGCCCAGGTAGTGTTTTATAAACACTGGCCAACACTTAGCCTCATTGGACTTCACTGTAAAACCCACATTTCTAGCGTCCAGGATCTAGCCCCATGGTGATAATTATGTAGTAAGGGGTGGGCTAGGCATGAAAGCAGCCACTACCCTCTCTTCAGCCCAGGCAGGCGCCTGGAGCCAGCCCCAGCCCACTCAACCCACCACTCCACGGATTGAGGACACTGGAAAGGACTGCCTCTGTCCTAATGGGGGGACTTTATAAGCAAGGAGCCTCAGGCATTAGGGCCAGGGTCGGGATGAAGCGAGGCAGAAACGGGGTGCCAGATTTAAGTTTTGCACGAGAATGTTGTGCCTTGGGAACACTTGCCCCTGGGGTATCATAATGACTCCTACCTGCTTGCTTGGCTCTACCCCGGCGGCTTCACCACTACTCAGAGAGGGCTCCACCCCCACATCCTCACTCAGCTTCTAGCCCGAGGAGGCTGAGGAAGGCCGTTCTGAAGGCCCGAGGCGCTTAGGCACCTGTTCTTTATCTCAAGCCAGGCCTTCCCCACCGGAAGCCCTTATTTTGTTGGCCCAGAGCAATTACAAGTGACCATGTGGACCACCCTGAGTTTCCTGATCAGGGCTGCCCAGTTCCCACACAAATGACGGACCACCTTCACAGAGCCGGCAAAGGTCCCGCCTCCACCCACCTGCCTGCCTTTGGTTTCGTGCCAAAATATACTAGGAAGTGCTTACACACACACAGTCCACATCCACGCCTAGAGAAGGCTCCCAGGGCAGAAGTGTTCAGAGCAAATTGAACATTCAAACAAGCAAACAAAAATTAAGGACTGACTTGGTGTTTTTGCTAAGAAAAGACCTTTTAAAAGCTACTTTTATCACTGGGAGTTGGTGGTGCACGCCTTTAATCCCCAGCACACAGGAGGCAGAGGCAGGTGGATCTCTGTGACTTCAAGGCCAGCCTGGTCTTTGTAGTGACTTCCAGGACTATGTAGTAAGTTGCCTTTTTCTTTCTCTCTTTATCTTTCCTTTTTCTTCCTTCCTTCCTTCTTTCCTTCCTTCCTTCCTTCCTTCCTTCCTTCCTTCCTTCCTTCCTTTCTTTCTTTCTTTCTTTCTTTCTTTCTTTCTTTCTTTCTTTCTTTCTTTTTTGTTTTTGGAGCTGAGGATCGAACCCAGGGCCTTGGGCTTGCTATGCAAGCGATCTGCCACTGAGCTAAATCCCCAACCCTGCCTTTTTCTTTCTTTAAAAAAAGAATTTTTTTAATTTATTTATTTTTATTTTATGTGCATCGGTGTTTTGTCGTGGGTGTCTGGTCCCCTGGAACTGGAGTTACAGACAGTTGTGAGCTGCCATTGGCTGCTGGGACTTGAACCCAGATCCTCTGGAAGAGCAGTCAGTGCTCTTAACTGCTGAGCCATCTCTCCAGCTCCTGTAAGTTGCTGTCTGAGTTGTTAACAAGTGTTTAAAAATCGTTCAGTGGATTTTAGCCTGGGACTAATATTTCTAACGATTTCTGAAACGACCCTAAACATGCTTCTGCAATCTTGTACTGTGTATTTATGGGAAGCGGTTTTCTCAGCATTGATGAGACTAAAGGGAGTTAGTTGACTCTGAAAATAAAAAAATAAAATAAAATAAAAAAAGCCACAAAGATTTGGTATATCCTTCAGGATGAAATATTCAGCCCAGATTTAATTCCTCATGTAAAAACAAACATACTCATCGCTTGTTTGGGTTTTTTTTTTCTTTCTCTTTCTTTCTTTTTCTTTCTTTCTTTCCTTTCTTTTTCTTCTTCTTCTTCTTCTTCTTCTTCTTCTTCTTTCTCTCTCTCTCTCTCTCTCTCTCTCTCTCTCTCTCCTCTCTCTCTCTCTCTCTCTCCTCTCTCTCTCTCTCTCTCTTTCTCTCTCTCTTTCTTTTTTCTTTTTTTTTTAACTCCGAGACAAGATTCTCTGTGTAGCCCTGGCTGTCCTGGAACTCACTCTGTAACCAGACTGGCCTCCAACTCGGAAATCCAATTGCCTCAACCTGCTCTTCCCCATTCCTGGAGTGCTGGGATGCGTGTGCCACCACCTGGCCAAACATGCCCATCTTACTAGCAGCCAAATTACTGTCGTCTTTAGTAGGCAAGAGTGAATGCGTATTAGAGCTGGCAAGATGGCTTCATTGCCGAGCAACCCTGACAGCCTGAGTTCCATCCTTGGAACCGATCATGGAAGGAGGTTCGGGAACCGGCTGTCAAAGGTGCCTTCTGACCGCCACACATTCACTCACGCATGCGCGCCGATGACCCCCTCCCCACACAATAATCATTAATTTAATTTAATTTAAATTACATGCCTTTAATCCCAGCACTCCAGAGGCAGAGGCAGGATTTCTATGAGTTTGAGGCCAGCCTGGTCTACAAAGCAAGTTCTAGGACAACCATGGCTACACAGTGAAAACCTACATTAAAAAATTATACATATATATGAATATAAATCATATATTAAGTATGTTGAACGTAAATTTATGATTTATCATCAGTAAATATTTGATTTGTATACTTCCTTATATATCTATGTATTCAGAGTCATGTAAAAATTTTTCAGGCAAAATGGGTCACAAATGGAAAAGTTTAAGAAGCCCTGCTATATCCAAAATTTATAAGGCAGAGGCAGGAGAATTGCCCCAATTTGAGGCTAGCCTCAATTTGAGGCTAGCCTGTAGCACCTAGCAAGTTCAATGCCAGCCAGGTCTACATAGTGAGACCCTATCTCAAAAATAAACAAAAAATAAGGCCAGGCAGCAGTGGCGCACGCCTTTAATCCCAGCACTCGGAAGGCAGAGCCAGGCGGATCTGGGTTTCACTGTGTAGCTTTGGAGCCTGTCCTGGAACTTGATCTGTAGACTAGGCTGGCCTCGAACTCAGAGATCCACTTGCCTCTGCCTCCTGAGTGCTGGGATTAGAGGTGTGTACCACCACTGCCCAGCTAGAAATGTCCTTTTAAACTTTTTATTAATTCATTTATTTGTGTGTGTGTGTGTGTGTGTGTGTGTGTGTGTGTGTGTGTGTGTGTGTGTGTGTGTTCATGGACACGTTGTGGTACATATGTGGGGTTTACGGACCACTTACCGGAGTCTGTTATCTCCTTCCAATATGGGGAGGGGGTATCCTAGCAACCACTTGTATACAGAGCCATCTTGCCAGCCCCTCTATGTCTCAATGTAAATACCTTGAAGAGAGCTGAGGACCAAACCCTCTCCCCACAGACACTGAGAATGAGTGCCTCCTTCTGCAGTCAGTTTCTTCTGTAATATACTGTATCAGCTCCCGTGGCTCACTCCAGCACTCAGGTGGCAGAGTCAGGAGCGTCAAGGCCAGCCTGGGCTACCTATTTAGACTCTGTCTCAGGAAACAAAATGTAAAACAGGAAGAAACCCCACTTTATTGGGAGAATTCCCACAGAGCTGCACCTGGTTTGAGTGTTAGCACCTGGCCTTATTCTGCCTTCTGGGATTGCTACCTTTTGTTTCGAGGCACCCCTGATGTGAATCTTGTCTGAGAGTCTTCTGAAGGTGCAAAGCCTATGCAAATGTGGTTGAGAAAGAACCGGAACACCACAGGTATTTCTTGAGTGAGAATTTGCATTTGGCATTGTCCCTTGGGGAAGACTTTAGATAAGAGGTTTTTGGGGTACAAAGATTTACTTGCTAAAAGGTGTAAATTGGAGAACAATAAAAGAGCCCTTTGCGCTGAGGGGCCCCCAGCTGGATCAGGCCCTCTGAATAGGTGTGACAGTTGATTGGCTTGATCAGTTTGGGAGGCAACTAGGCAGTGGTACCAGGTCCTGTGCTCATTGCATGAGTTGGCTGTTTGAAACCTGGAGCTTATGCAGGGACGCTTGGCTCAGTCTGGGAGGAAGGGACTGGACCTGCCTGGACGAGTCTACCAGGTTGAGCGCAGTCCTCGGGGGAGGATTTGCCCTGGAGGAGGTGGGAATGGGGGGTGGGCTGGGGGTAAGGGGAGGGGGTGGGAGTGGGGAGAATAGGGGAACCCGTGGCTGATATGTAGAATTGAATGGTATTGTAAAATAAAATAAATAAAATTAAAAAAAAAAAAAGAGCCCTTTGCTAATCTACAGTGGAGCAGTTGGTAGACAGTTGGTAGAGATGGATCCCCTCTGCAGCTGGGAAAGGCTAGAATCATCCTTCAGGTGCCTCTGCCTCTTGATTCCACAAACCTGAGCGAACATCCACACCCGACACGCAACACCTCTTATTCTCAAGTTCCCACCATGTCAGTTTTTCCCCCTCAATAAATATTTGAGACATTCTCTACTCTGTATTCCCCTGGTCACTCCAAATGTGTGGCAAAGGACAAGACAGAGTGTCTGCCCACATTTTGGGAGACAGTGAACATATCCTACTTAAATGTGTATTAGGCCAGCATGGTCTAGCTAGCACAGCCACATCCCATCATAACCACCTCTCCTCTGGCCTAACTAATCAATGTTTCTGTTTTTAGCTGAATTCAGTGTCTCCTTCCCTTCCCCCCTCAAGGATCACATTTCCAGCCTCCTTTGCAGCTACGTGTGGTCATGTGACCAACCTTCAGCTAAAGAGAGAAAGAGATGGAAGTGGGAGAGTCTTCTGGTAACTTTTGGAAGCCTGCCCAAGCATACAGCTATTATCCCACCTTCCCTAGGGCATTCTTCCTGCCTCCCTCCTGTCAGCTCCTTGGATTATAAATCACCCTGGGAAAGGCAGCCGTACCATACAAGATAAAGCACCAAATTTAAGTAGGTGCCTGGGTCCCAGTCAGCAAGGTGTCCTCACCAGCCCCACATACCTCCTACCTCCGGGTTTCCAAAATGAAAAGGAAAATGAAGTTGTATTGTGTTTGTGGCTATTTAGGGGTTTTCTGTTAAAATCAACCAAATCTGTTTATAACCAACACAGAGACTCAATACCTAAGGGGTCAGGGCATTGTCGTAAGCAGGGCGGACAGGAAGGCCTCCCTGAGGATGTGACATTTGAGCAGAACAAAAGGAGGGAGAAGCCATGGCAGAGTCTGGGAAACGGTGTCCTGGGCAGAACTGACACCCTGTCACCCAAGCTGGAAACCCAAGCATTGTCCCTGGGCAACTTCTGTTCCACGGGCCACGTCTCATCTGTCACCGATGTTACAGGAATTTAGCAGAATCACTGTGTGGGGTAGATGGTAGAATGAATGGCGGGTTTTTAGAAGTACTTTGACCCTGAAGAATCCTTGTGGAAAGTGGTGATTGTTTTCCTGAATGAAGGGGCATTGTGGCCATCCCATGATTTTGGTCACAAGACACCTCAGGCACACCTGAGGCTCTTGTATCATTGTGTACCACAAAGGATACCTAATAAAGGACTAGAGTCATGAGGGCATGTGATGCTGTCCTTCAGGAAGACATGTAAATTAAGATTAGGGACCTTGGTATGAGGAAATATTTTGTGTAACTTTCAATAAAAATGCCTTTGTACAGCTGTTCGGGGTTCAGTCCATCAGAAGCGGTTGGACCTTCCTGCTGCCCCATAGGTCTTACAATTTCCTCATGGAGTGCCTTCTTTCTTCAACAGACCCATGCTACATGGTACACCCTGAAACACCAAATCCATCCAGAGCAAAAGAACTCAAAGAAATCAGACCACACAGTCTCCTGAATCCCACCTCTTTGGATGCCTTCTGCAGATGGGCCCACAATGGATTAAACTACATCCTCAGTCAAGCATGTGTGAACTAACTCCCAGAACCTGCAACTGTGCCTTATTGGAAAAATGATCTTGTGGACCCTTTTTAGTCCTGTAGCCTTGTGGTAATTTGTAAGGGAATCCTTAAGGGAGAGAGTTCCCTTTGGGGCTATGATCTCACTGTGTAGCCCAAGCTTGGCTTGAACTCACAATCCTACTGCCTCGACTTCCCAAGGGCTAGGGCTACCAACATGCACTCCCATGCCCAGCCCTAGGAAGTCACTACAAAGCCCATCTAGACATCGACTCTTTCTACCCCAACTACAGAACTTGATTATTCAGGATGCCCTGTCGGGAAATGTTTTTGGTCATGTATCAAATATTTTAATCAGGTAACCCAATAATTACATGTTTATCTTCTAACTGCCAGTGCATACTACTGCATTCATATGTATAAATCACAAACATGAAACGGCCTTGAGACTGGCTGCTTCTCATCAAGCTAAATATCTCCCTGCAGATCCTCTGCTGGGCGGAAATTACATGTTTTTAAGGCTCATTTTGGAAGTATTCATCTGAATGTCTCTTTCTTTTGTCAGATACAGTTACATCGACTGGATACAGTACTTCATATATATGTATATGTATATATATGTATATATACACACATATATAATTTATTTTAAATTTATACACATTGGTGTTATGCCTGCATCTGTGTGGGGGTGTTGGATCCCCTGGAACTGGAGTTACAGACAATTGTGAGCTGCCATGTGGGTGCTGGGAATTGAACCCGGATCCTCTGAAAGAGCAGCCAGCGTTCCTAACTGCTGAGCCATCTCTCCAGCCCTGGTACTGGTTCTTTGCTCATGCAAAGAAGTGTGCTCACATTCATTTTGCAGCATGCAACTCTACTAAGGAACAGTCAAAAGCTCGAAAGCTAAGGAATGAGAGAGAGCGTGCAGGCTGTGGGTCACACGATGGACATATCTCTACCACACAAAGGAATGAACGGGGTTTGGAAAATATGTTTTGTTGAGATGCAAACTCACATATAGTTCAACCATCTGATTTTGTCATTGTTTGAGGATTTATTTTGTTTTATGTGTGTTTTGGCTTGCATGTATATATGTGCACCATATGTATACAGAGCTCGGAGAGGCCAGACAAGGGCTTCAGATCCCCTAGGCCTGGAGTGACAGACTTTTTTGAGCCACCATTATTCGCTCTGTAAGAAGAACAAGTACTCTTAACCGATGATGAGCTGTCTCTCTAGCCCCTTATTTAGTTGTCGCTTTTTAAGATTTATTTATTTTTGTGTTTTTCAGGGACTCACCGGGTTGACCAGGCTAGCCTCAAACTCCTGGGCTCAGGGGGTCTCCATTCCTTAGCCTCCAAAGAGCTGGGACTATAGGCAGGACTATAGGCATGATCCAGCTAATTCACTTGCTCCCTGGGTAGAGTTTCTTCGTTTCTGATACAATCTCCGAGCGAGGAGATCCTCACCACAGTCAGCTTTAGACTATTTCCTCTCCCTCTTTCTGGTAGCTGTCTATATGTGCGGGTCATTGGCAAACATGTGATTGTGTCCATATCTTCGCCTTTTCTGAATATTTCATATAAATGGAATGACACAGTATGTGGCCTTTCATGACTGGCTTCTCTTACTTAGCATAATGTTAAAGTCTGTCCATGCCATGTGTATCTGAACTTTATTGTTTTGTTGCCAAGTAATATCCCATTGTATGGACGTACCACAATTTATATCTCCTTTTATTGACAGACAAATATTTGGCTTTTTCCCACCTTGGAGAGTTAAATCAATTTTTGGTATGGCTGCCATAATGAAATGCCACAGATTGGGTGGCTTAACAAAATAAATGTATTGTCTTCTGGTTGGGGAGATTAGAAATCCGAGATCAAAGGCGGGCAGGTTTGGTGGTTTAGATGAGAACGCCCCCATAGGCTCCTATGTTTGGATGTTTGGTCTCCAGTTGGTGGAACTGTTTGGGAAGGATTAGGAGGTGTGGCCTTGTTAGAGGCGTGTCACTAGGGGAGGGCTTTGAGACTTCAAAAACCCAGACCATTTCTTCTCCTTCCCCTTTCTCACTTGGGGGAATAGGGGCATCAGCTCATGTGTTTTTGTGACCAACCTGGTCTACATAGTTTTAGGCTGGCCAGCCAGGACTAAACAGTGAGACCCTGCCCCCTGCCCCCAAAAAAGTGAAAGAAAGAAAAAGAAAAATCCCATAACAACAAGAACTTATTATACAGGCATGTCAGTACCGGTCTGTAACCCCAGAACACAGGAGGCCAAGGAGGGTCCTGAACGCCAGGTCACACTAAGTTACACAGTGAGATGTGGCCTCAAGAAAAATAATTTAAAAAACAGACTTAGTAAGCTGGTACTTTGGATTATTATCATTATTATTATTATTATTATTATCATTATTGATACAATTATCATTATTGATACAAGGTCTTGTGTATCAATACCCCAGGCAGGCCTGACCCTCACTAGTAGCCCAGTGTGGTCCTGAACTTGTGCTTCTCCTCTTGCCGTAGCCGAGGGCCGTGCTGGCAGGCTCGCACCCCCACACCCTGACAGCCATTCGGTGACTAAAGTCCTTTCTCTACCACCTTCTCACAGGGCCACCCATGTTGGAGTCCATCTGTCCATTTTGTTCTTGTTTTGTTTGGGGGGGCCAAGTCTTCCTTTGCAGCCTGGGCTGTCTTCACATTTGCGGCCACCCCTCCCCACCCCTCCACCCACCCCCCTGCTTCTGCTTCCCAAGTACTAAGATCACTGACCGGCCTCCCCATGTTCAGCCTTAAATCACGGTTTGCAGGCCTGCTCAGGGGAGTAGGGGGGAGGCACAGAAACCTCTAGATTTGGGATCATATGACTCATACCAGCCTATGTGGGTAAGAGAGGCCTGACACGCGTCCATGGTGAAGTACGGAGGGGATGGGCCCCAAGGTCCTGGTCCGCATAACGGGGAACATGGAGGGGAGAGACCCCCGTCCTCTCTCCTAAGGTCTCCCCACGGTCGTTATACCATGCCAGTGCAGGAGGGGCCCTGTGTTTATCTCAGGCGCTGAACACTTTTGCTTCCCAGAAAGGGATGAGAAGGGGCCCTTGTCATTGAGGCTCCCTCACTGCACCCAGCCATGTGGAAATCCAAGCCCAGAGAGGGAAAAGCCTGGAAGTAAACATGGCTCCCCACCCAGGGGACTCTGCTACAGGGCTTCCCAGTTGTTTAAAGCCATCAGACTCCCCCATGGGGACAGAACAGCCATACAAGATCTCTTACACACACACACACACACACACACACACACACGTATGTGCACACACACAAAACAAAAGTTTCAGAAGGAAGCAACAACAAAACACATTTAGGCCTCTTACCTTACTTTCTGTGAGGGGGGGTCGTATTCGTGGTTCGACATCTATGGCCTTAAAGACAAGACAAGACGGTGTTACAAAGGCGCTCACGCTTATTGACGCGTGCCTCCGATCGATCCAGTCAGAGAACAAAAGCAATTACCCGGAGCCGGTGCAAAGGGGACCAATGACTCTGAGGGTGGGAGGGAATGACCTCCGACACTTCCCGCGCATGAATTTATTCCCATGGGCACCTCTCAGGTCCTCGCAAAGGTGCCAGCAATTCAAAGATGGCGGACAGGGGCTGGAGGGATGGCTCAGTAGTTGAGAGCATTTGTCCTAGCAGAGGACACGGGTTCAGTCCTCAGCACCCATGTGAGGGCTCACCGCCACCCCTAGTTTGAGTTCCAGGGGATCTGACACCCTCTTCTGAGCTCTTAGAGCACTGGGCATGAGCACGGTGCTTAAACTTAAATGCAGGCAAAACATTGTACGTAAATCTTTTTTTTTTTTTTTTTTTTTTGGTTTTTCCAGACAGGGTTTCTCTTGTGTAGCTTTGCGCCTTTCCTGGAACTCACTTGATAGCCCAGGCTGGCCTCGAACTCACAGAGATCCACCTGCCTCTGCCTCCCGAGTGCTGGGATTAAAGGCGTGCGCCACCACCGCCCGGCTAAATCTTTTTTTTTTTTTTTTCCCCAAAACAACAGGTTGAGAACAACAGAGGCTTCAGCCCCTCGGGGAGCCAATAGTCCACCAGGAACTGGCCACTGAGACAGGGGTGCGATTGGCAAGGAAAACACAGCTCCAAGAGGTTGGAGGTGGAGCTTAGGGCAGAGAGTGCTTGCATGGCGTACACAAAGTCCTTGGTTCAATTCCCGGCATCACCTAAACTAGGTGTGATGGCGCATGTCTGTAGCCCTAGCATTTGAGGGACAAGGCAGGAGGATCAGGAGCTCAGTGTCATCCTCTGCTACAGAGTGAGTTTCAGGCCAGCCTGAGCTACACATGACTCTATCCCAAAAGGGGAATGGGGCTTAGAGATGGGAACACAGGGGGTCTGGTCTCTGCCCAACCATTGGCTCCACTGTGTCCCCAACTACAGGGTACAGTGCCTCCCAGATGAGCATGGGAAGAAAGTAGCTTTCAAATCCCCTGGAACAGCTTGTGTTAAGACTGGGATAGGTGACTTCGGTATCTTGCCCTTCCCTAACTCCCCTTACCCCACAAGGTATAGACACTTCCGGTCCCAACCGGAAAAGGCCTGATAGGATTTTCTTCATGGTGGTCCCTGAAGGCATAGGGTAGGTAAGGTAAACTGTGGAAGAGCAGCTGGGGATAGAATGGGTTTCCACACGTACAAAGACAGAACCAGACCCATGCCGCTCATCTTGCACACAGATCAATTCAAACAGGAACAGATATCTTAATGCGAGACCCATGACTTTGAAACTGCTAGAGCGAAACGCAGCAAGGCATGGACATAGGCAAGGATTCTCTGAGGAGGACTCCAGTGGCTCACAGAATAAGGCCAGAAGCTGACCCATGGGACTGCATGACGTCTCAAAGCCTCTGCACAGCCAAGGACGTGGCTGGGTAAAGAGACAGCCTACAGAATGGGAGAAAATCTTGGCCAACTAGGCATCATGAAAACCATGTCAACCATACCTCATGCAGGCAAAGTCTCTTGCCCAAGGCGTGGACTTCCATATTCACTTCTTGCTGCTTTGGGGTCCTTGCAATCACTCCCACATGGATGAGCGCCCCACCCCCAGCCCCCACCGCTGGATTATGTTGTGGAAAAGGAAGCCTAGGGTCTCTAGGAGGTAAACTGAGGCTGGAGCCTCAGGGATGGGCAAGTGCCAGCCTTTCCCCTGGGGCTGAGACAGAGCTGTCCTGGTGACGGCCTGAGAAGAGCAATGATCAATGTCCCCACATGCACAGGCCACAAGGTAGAGGTTGGAGAGATGACTGAAGGTCAGTGGTGGAGCCGGGTCCACCTCCCGCCATGAATGTGATCATCGTGCCCGCTTTGGTGGCACTTAAGGGCTTTGTGTGTGTGTGTGTGTGTGTTGTTGTTGTTGTTATTGTTTTTTTGTTTGTTTGTTTTTGTTTTTTGGAGGGTTTTTGTTTTCGTTTTTGTTTTGTTTTGTTTTTTGAGGCAGGGTCTCACTGTGCTAGCCCTGGCTGTCCTGGAACTAACAGAGATCCTCTTGCCTCCATCTCTGCCTCCAGTGTGCTGGGATTAAAGATGTAGGCCAGCATGCCAGGCAAGGGATTTTGACTGGTCTCCGCTCCTATGAACCCTGCTCCTAACTCCGCCAAAGCAGAGAAGGGAAAGTCAGAGGGAATACAAAGAAAAAAATGAAGCTCCCTCCTCGGCCATTGGTCTCTCAGAGCAGCCCATGAGAGGGCCTCCTGTCCTTGTGCCTGGCTCGGGGAAAGTGCCTCCATTGAACTGTCCCCAGAGGCTTGATGCCCAGCTGGTGGCCATGTTTTGGAATGTGTTGGAACCTTGAGGAGGTGGCACCTCACTGGAGGAAGTGATCACTAGGGCCAGAATTTGAGGAGTCTTAGTCTGACTGACCCCACTTCCTGGTCCACTCTCTGCTTCCTGAGGAAGCAAGAGGTCTTGGCTGCCTGCATGCTCCTGCCCCATGGCGCTGCTCCCCTCAACGGTGAGGCAGATTAACCTTTCTTCCCTCAAGTCGCTCCCTGTTAGATATTTGGTCACAGCAATGGAAAAATCACTAGTTATAGTTCCTATTCTCCCTTCCAACCCTTAAAAAAAATGACATCTACTCAGACTCAGATCCTCGGGCTTGGCAGTGGGTGCCTTTACCAGCTGAGTCATCTTGCTGGCTCCCTCCCAAGTCAACATAGATGAGAAGTGATGCCTCCCTTTCTCAGGAAGGACACTGAGGTTCCTGGGAAGTTGGGTAGTACCCCAAAGGCACACAGCCAGCTCTGTAAAGATCAGGGGGTGACCCGTGTATCTACCACCCCTGGAGAGCAGGGACCATCTATCTTTCCAGCATCTCTTGCTGAGCACACAGGAAGTGCTCGATAAATGTATGCTCTGTAGCGGGCTCCAGATTAAAGAAACCCCACAGACACCGTAGTCTTAACAAGAGGTAGGGGGAGCCACACCACAGACCAAAGGCCAGAGCCAACAGAACCATCCACACAAGCTCTGCACACACCCAGCTGTCTAGGCTGGTCTTACATTGACACCCCATCAAAGCAAAGGTCACATGGAAGGGGCCCTAAGGAAGCCTTACAGATGCTGAAGGGGCCACATGAGAATGAAGACAACAGAGAAACATACTGTCTGGACGACAGTCATGGAGAAACCTACTGATGGGCTAATGGTTCGGGTCCTTCCTTGGGTCACAAGTGGAGACTTACTATCCAGAGGACAGTGCAGCTAGGCTTAGGAGAGCCCACAGTGTGTGTGGCATTGGGAAGACAGGAGGGAGAAACAAGCTGCACCTCCAGCCTTGGATTTGATGTGGATGAGGGATGGGTGACAGAGACCCCGGTGGACCACCTGGATCTGCAACTGGCCAGCTATTTGAGCTTGGGCCAAGTAACTCAACTTCTTTAAGCCTCAGTTCCCCCATCCGTGAAATGGGAGCATTACTACTACAGTAGGCCTTTTGAAACATGTAAGGAGGCCAGCACAGGGCATATAGTTTTCCCCTGCCATGTCTGTGTGGAGGGGTTGGCACCACCCCAGAGACCAAGGTCCATAGGCATTCAAGCCCCCTTTGCAAAATGATAGAGTGTCTGCAGTCGCCTGTGCCCATCCTCCCATAGAATTTCCACGTGCTTGTGTGGTGGTGTGTGTGTACATGTGTGCGTGCGCATCCACGAATACATATGGATGCCAGAGGTCGGCATGGGTGTCCTCCTCAATCACTCTTTACTTCATTTGCTTCGGTTACTGAGGGGGGTAGCCACAGCACTCATGAGGCTATCAGAGGATCAACCATGGAGTTAGTCCCCCACTTCCACCGTTACCTGGGTCCTGGACACCGAACCCATTCCTAGGTTTGCACAGCCAAGCACCTTCAGCCACCTCACCAGCCCCACCCACCCCAGTTTCCAAGTCAGGGTCTCTCCCGGAACCTGGCGCTGATGACTGCAATTAGGCTGTCAGGCTGTTGAGCCTGTGGGATCCGTCTGTCTCCCCGCCCCTTCCCCACCCTCCCCCCAGCACTGGCGGTTCAGATGCACCCTGCCATACCCTGCTTTTATGTGGGCGTTGGGGACCAGAACTTGGGGCCTCAGGCTTGCATGCACAGCAGGCATTTTGCCTACTGAGCCGGGTCCCCAGCCCCTCCCCCAGACTTCCAGTCACTCCAGTGGCTTAGGAGACATGTCATCGTGCCGGTAGCTGCTGTAACGTGTCATTGGGGGACGGCAAGAGAAGAAGTCTGTCTGTCCAGGACAGATGTAATTTTTCCCCCTGACTATTTCAGCCCACTGTTGGATGAGTCAACAGATCGAGGAACCACAAATGCAGAGGCCCGTTTGGGTTGCTTGTGCCGTGGGAGCAGCCTCAGTGTAGCTCATCAACCGACAGGCTCGGGGCGGTCAAGACCCAGGCTCCCCTTGGGCTGCTTGAGGGGTTTACCGCGGCAAGCCGCAGGGAAATGTCATGGAATCCAGCTGCTATCACAAAAGCTACTACTTGGAAAGGTCAAGGACTCTCCTGAGGTCAAGCCATGGTTTAAGAAGTCTTGGTGATATTTTAGCTTTTGTGTATGTATTAGCCGATTCCTGCAATGATTTCCTTGTACGCTATGCATGCTTCCAAGAACTCCTAACAGTGCATTTTATCTGAAATACCCATCAAGCGTCCAAAATTAAGCTCAGACTCTCCTTTCTTATACAGCCTTGCTGGTGTTTATACTAACGTTATACACCCCTAACATTTACCTAACCACCTCTAGGAATGTAGTTTGAGCACATAAATTCTCTTTTTCTGATATATTAACTGATTTTAGCTTTTAGTTGACCTCCTCCCTTACCACTCCCCTTTTGGGTTGTAAAAGAAAGCCTGACGGTCAGTGCCTGAGGAAAACTCTTGTCTGCCTTTATGACCCTGTAAGAAGAAGTTAAGCCTGGTGACCTTGCTCTAGCTAGAGAACTGCTATTGCATGGATATATATATATATATATATATATATATATATATGAGACTTTGAGGATTTGGACTGGAGAACTAGATGGAGAACTAGAAGAATGAGATGGAAGATGAGGAAGAGCCAGGTGGGGAAGAACGAGATGAGAAAGACCAAGAAGGGGCAGAACTAAGATGAGAGAATTAAGATAGAACTTAGAGGGACAGCGGATAAAGGTAGAGAGAAATCAGGCTGGAAAGGAGCTAGGCAGGAGAACAGAACTGTAGCTGTGCAGACAGGATTTTACCCCAGAGGAATAAAGTAAACAGACAAAAGAATTTGGTGTGCTTAGATTCTTTTCCCCAAAATAATTTGAGCCGTTCGTAGTTTCTCTTCTGGGCCCCCAGGAAGAAGATTATTATTATAATTATTAAGGCTGGACCATAATAATTTTTGAAAATGTACCGACTTCTAATGGCCCGCATTCGACCTTGAATCTGAGACCCCCCAAAGCCCATGTGTCTCTCTCTGGGCTTCCCTAGACCACACCGACCAAGGCTAGACCCGTGGACTAACACTGCATTCCAGACGAGCGTCCAAGCCTCCTGACTGCCACATGGTGCCTGTGACACTAGCTGCTTTGTGCCACCTCGCCGAGGAGGCTGGCCTGGACTGCTTTATAAACTCTCGGTGGCATTCTGCCTGGGGCTGGCAAAGCCAGACAGGACACAGGAAGGGGGCAGAGGGAGGTGGCAGCGACACCCCAAATAAACCTCGTGGTTTGGAAACGTTCCTCCTTTCCCCGGAGCAGGAGACACTATTTTCCACCCTGGCTGAGGAATAAAGGAGAAAACGGGGAGTGTGGGGGAGGGGGCGCTTCAGAGGTCAGGGGGTCCCAGGGGCTCTTCAGGTTGATGTTGGTGGTGATCACCACGTTCCACCGCAGCCTGCACACACAGGTGCTTTAGGCTTGACAACTAAAAAAACGAGGTGGAGAGCCTCCGCTCAGGAGCTGCGGTGCGGCTCAGTTGACAGGGTGTGTGCTCAGCATTCATGAAGCTCTGGGTTCGATCCCCAGCACCCGATAAACTTGGCCTGGTGATTCCAGTGCTCAGGAGGATCAGACAGAAGATTGAGAGTTCAAGGCCAGCCTAGGCTACGACAGTGAGAACGGTCTCCAAGACGGAATAAATGCAGGGAGGGAAGAAGGTACCAAGTCGATGTTCTGGATGCCTCTGAGGGAAGGAAGACACATCTGGGCCGGACTGTGCCAAGGCCCTCTCGGAGGGGACAAAGGATGGCATTTACACCCCTCCCCCTCCCCCAGACTGAGGGGACTTTGCAGGCCCTTTTAACTCCTAAACCTCTAGTCCGGATCAGCACCCTGAACTCATTCTCCCCAATTCTTAAGACTAGTGAAGATAGCCGGGTGGTGGTGGTGCATGCCTTTAATCCCAGCACTCGGGAGGCGGAGCCAGGCAGATCTCTGTGAGTTCGAGGCTAGCCTGGGCTACAGAGTGAGTTCCAGGAAAGGCACAAAGAAAGGCACAAAGCTACACAGAGAAACCCTGTCTCGAAAAACCAAAAAAAAAAAAAAGACTAGTGAAGATAAATTTGTCCCCGAGGACTGACCAGCCCATTACTCCCATGGCTGAGGGAGCCCTGGCCTACGAAGCATACAGCACGTACCAGCCCGGCATCTGTCCTCGGGCTCACACCCACGAGGCACCCAAGTTCCCCTGTCCCTGAAAAGGAACAACTGTGGTCCTCACTGCAGGGGCCCCGGTGCAGCAAGATGGGTTCCAGGTGAGCCAGTTGCTCTTGGGAATATAATCTGTGCTGGCCACATTTTTGGAGGGGTGTTTCAATGTCCAGGGAGACATTCTACAATGTCAGAACGGGCTTCTGGTTTGGAAAGGCATGGGGAAATTCAGCCCAAGAGGCTTGCTTCCTCTAGAGAGTGATGCCAGATGCCTGCTTGTAGCCCACGCTCATGACTTTGTAGTAAAACTTTCCAAGAAGCGACTAGTCATGACTAGCAAGACTCCCCCTGGAGAGAAACCACAGGTCTGGCTGAGAAATTAACCTGTGCTAAAAGCCAGGGTCCAGATGGAGGGCTCCTGCTTGCCCTGTTCTTGCTGTGTCCTAAGCCTGAGCTGGACCCCAAGGCAACGCTCCAAGAGAGTGGGCTGAGTAAGGCATGGTACACAGGACCCTGTGAGAGGCCAGGGAAACCTGGGGATATGACTCAGCTGAGAGAGTGCTCGCCTGTCATGGAAGAGGCCCTGGGCTCGGTTCCCAGCACCACGTGAACTGGATCTGGTAGAAGATGCCTGTCCTCCCAGCACTGGGGAGGTGGACGGAGGAGCGTCAGGAATTCAAGGTCATTCCTGATTACATGGAAGTTGAGGCCAGCCTGGCATTTGTGAGATCCTCGGGGTGGTAGGGTTTACCTGTCCTCGCTGGCAGCTCTGTCCCATGGTGGAGAGACGCTGGCTGTACTGTTTTTCCGGGAGTCTTCTGGTCTCAGAAATTGGGTCTCCTGATCCTAAAGAAAGGTTAAGTTCAGAAGAGGCCAGTCAGAGCCCCTGCAATGTCCTTCTGGCATCCCCAGTTGAGGAGCTAAATACCCTGATACAGAGGACTGACCCAGGATCTAGAAGACTAAATACCCTGATACAGAGGACTGACCCAGGATCTAGAAGACTAAATACCCTGATACAGAAGACTGACCCAGGATCTAGAAGACTAAATACCCTGATACAGAGGACTGACCCAGGATAGCGCACAGGCCCATTTCTAGAAGGATCCATGAACCCAGATAAAACGACATAAGGTTTCCTGTAGAGTATTACTCTGGAAGTACTTCCTGGACTGCCAGCTGGGGGTGGAAGCCCAGCCGAGCTTCAGGGACGTGATCAGCAGAGCTGGGGCCCAACTGAGGCATCTTCAAAAGGCCACCACTTCAGAAGCAGGACCTTCATCCCAGATTCCCTTGGGCCTCATGTGTCTAACTTAAAATGTGGTATGGAGAATTTCAGAATAAAACCTATTTTTCTAACTCAAAAGGCAATGCACAGTGCTCAGTTACAAGTCTGAGACTAGGCTGGGCAGTGGTGCACGCCTTTAATCCCAGCACTCAGGAGGCAGAGGCAGGTGGATCTCTGTGAGTTCAAAGCCAGCCTGGTCTACAGAGCGAATTCCAGGACAGGCTCCAAAGCTACACAGAGAAACCCTGTATCAAAAAATAAATAGATGGATGGATGGATGGATGGATGGGTGGGTGGATGGATGGGTGGATGGATGGGTGGATGGATGGATGGATAGATAGATAGATAGATAGATAGATAGATAAATAAATAAATAAATAAATAAATAAATAAATAAATAAAAAGAAGTCTGAGACTAGAAGTAAGTGGTTTTGAAACTGAAATCACTCTCCTGCAGAAATAACATTGATTACTTTAGTATGTATCCTTCTTTGTATTTCTCTCCAGGTAACTACTTATGAGCAACACCCAAAGAGAGCCATGCTACAATATCCTTTTGTTTTCCGTTGACTGTGTTTGTGTGCACATGCTCATGTGTACCACTGTGAGCATGAGAGGCCAGGGGACAACCTGCAAGAGTGGAGTCTCTGCTTCCATCACGTGGGTTCTGGTGGACTGAACTCAGTTTGTCAGGCTTGGCAGCAAGTGTCATTGCCTGCTAAGTTATCTTACTGGCCCTAAAATATGCTTTTTTTTTTTAATTTTCCGAGACAGGGTTTCTCTGTGTAGCTTTGGTGTCTGTCCTGGATCTCACTCTGTAGCCCAGGCTGGCCTCGAACTCACAGAGATCAGGGATCCTCCTGGATCTGTCTCCTGAGTGCTGGGATTAAAGGCGTGCGCCACTACCACCCGACTTAAAATATTCTTTTTCAGTCTGCCTTTTTTTTCCCCCCATGGAATACTTTCTGGTGAAAATAATTTTATCCTTTTGTTCTTTTTTTGAGAGAGAGTCTCATGTGCCACAAAGGGTCTAAACTTTCCCATTATCTGACATCAAGAAGTGCTGAGGGCCTGACGCACAGCTTGGTGATGGTTAAACATACTGAGTATCCACACTTGCTAAGACGGCAGATCAAGTACTTACTGGGCCCAAAAAGGGAATCACTAAGATAACGGCTGCTAGTTAGCTTGACGGGGGTAATAATTTCACTCTGTGTATGTGTGTGTATACAAACGACACCCTAAATGTATGGTTTGTCAGTTCAACATCAGTAAAGCAGAGGGGTGAGTCCTCTCCAATTAGTCAAGATCGATGGCCCCTTTGTCCAGTCTCTAGCAGCCTGAGCAGCTCACGACTGTTCCGTGCCTTGCCTAACAACTGGCATGCTGCAGCTCCTGCAAGAGCAGCGCCCCTCCACTGGAGGGCCCTTCCTGCTCCAACTGGGGAAGCCGAGAGCCCAGGCTTTCAAATATGGGTACAGTGCCAGGCAGCTGGCTGAGTCACCAAGGCTGGCAGTGGAGAGTTCTGCTGGAGCTTGGCACAAAGCAGAAACAAAACCGGTACACTTTCATGCTCGTTATTTGTTTACAGCATCCAATTTTGTTTGTTTGTTTTGTTTTTCAAGACAGGGTTTCTCTGTGTAGTTTTGGTGCCTGTCCTGGATCTCAGGCTGTAGACCAGGCTGGCCTCGAACTCACAGAGATCCGCTTGGCTCTGCCTCTCAAGTGCTGGGATTAAAGGCGTGCGCCACTGCCGCTCAGCTACAGCATCCAGTTTTGATTTGATAGTTATACTTAATCCCTCTACACAAAGGTTTCTGTAAGAAAGGAAATGGAATTTGGCATTTGTATTCTCTAGGGTGCTGGGAATAGCAGTAACTGGATTCCTTGTGTACTAATACCCCAGTTTGATGGGGGTGGGTGTGTAAAGGCTGTACCCCTCACATAGTTTCATGTTAGATACAACTTTGGAATGAAGCTCAGATGTGAGGCCAGGATATGTAGCTTGAGGCCCTGCTTAGCCTTTTACCAGCTTTGACCTGGGACAGTCTCAACTATGTAGCCCTAACTGTCCTGGAACTATGTAGACCATGCTATCCTAAAACTCATGGAGATCTGCCCGCCTCTGCCTTCTGAGTGCTGGGATTAAAAGTGTGTGCCACCACCACCCGGCCTGGGAAGCTGCAGGAGCTGCAGTTCCCTCAACTGTGAGATGGGCATGACCATGGAGACACACCAGATCCGAAGGTTTGTTCATAAGCAGGGTACTGGTGCCTGGTACATACCCAGCACATGCTCTCTTATTGTGAATTGCCTGGAAGGGCTGTGAAAGGCTTGAGCAGGGGCCTAGACACGTAAGCTGCAGGACAGTGGCAGTGGCTCCTCCAGTCAACACTCTATGGGAGTGAAAAGAACTCTTTTTTTTTTTTTAATGGTTTTTCTTTTTCTTTTTTTCTTTTTTTTTCTTTCTTTTCTTTTTTTTTTTTTTTTTTTTTTTTGGTTTTTTTTTTTTCAAGACAGGGTTTCTCTGTGTAGCTTTGTGCCTTTCTTGGAACTCACTCTGTAGACCAGGCTGGCCTCGAACTCACAGAGATCCTCCTGGCTCTGCCTCCAGAGTGATGGGATTAAAGGCATGCACCACCACCGCCCAGCATTTTTTTGGTTTTTCAAGACAGGGTTTCTCTGTGTAGCTTTGTGCCTTTTCTGGAACTCACTTGGTAGTCTAGGCTGGCCTCGAACTCACAGAGATCCTCCTGGCTCTGCCTCCCGAGTGCTGGGATTAAAGATGTGCGCCACCACCACCCAGCAGGAACTCTTATAGATGAGCTTTTACTTGTTTTTTTTTTTTATTTAAATAAAATTCTGTGTTGTGGAATATTCTTTTGCACTGTGTGAAGATGTGTCACTGTGATTGGTTTAGTAAAAAGCTAAATGGCCAATAACTAGGTGGGTGCTGTGGGATGTCTTTCTGTAAGCTGTGAATAGGTGTTGCCCTGATTGGTTGATAAATAAAGCTGTTTGGCCAATGGTGAGGCAGAATAAGGTGAGGAGGTACCTTCAAGCTTCGGAGAGAGAAGAGGAAAGGAGAGTGGGACAGACACTGAGAGCGGCCACCAGGGGAAGTAAGATGTGAAAGTACCGGTAAGCCACGAAGCCACGTGGCAATGTGTAGATGAGTAGAAATGGGCTGAGTTAAGTTGTAAGAGCTAGCTAGCAAGAGGCCTGAGCCATCAGGCCATACATTTTGTAAATAATATAAGCCTTTGTGTGTGGGTCCGAGCGGCTGCAGGACCAGGTGGGATACAGGAAGACTTCTGACTACAGGTGGGACTTCCAGACAGAGAGATCTCTGGGAAGAAGAAAGGCAGAGTCACCAGTCATAAGCGGAGGGAGCAAGACATGCAGGAGGAGAGGTAAAAGCCACGAGTCACGTGCACGAATAGAAATGGGTTAATTTGCCGGGTGGCGGTGGTGCACGCCTTTAATCCCAGCACTCAGGAAACAGAGCTAGGTGAATCTCTGTGAGTTCGAGGCCAGCCTGGACTACAGAGCAAGATCATGACAGGCACCAAAACTACACAGAGAAACCCTGTCACAAAAAAAAAAAAAAAAAAGAAAAGAAAAGAAATGGGTTAATTTAAGTTATAAGAGCTACTGGGACAAGCCTACGCTATAGGCCAAGCTTAATTAATAATTATGTCTCTGCGTAGTTGTTGTTTTTTTTGTTTGTTTGTTTTTTGTTTTTTGTGAACAGGCGGCCTGAAGAAAAATCCCTCTATAATTCTACATTTTTGTAAAACTTGATAAGATAGTATTTCAAGATGTATAGTCACAAATATGCATGTTAACACAGAGACAGACAGACAGACAGACAGACAGACACACACACACACACACCACACGGTTTTCTGGCACCTTCATCTTTCTGTGCCTGGCCTGCTTTGGCATCTTCTCTGTCTGTAAGGCTATCCTGTCTTGCCTGTACCCCCTTTTCCCTCTGGGTACCTTCTCCTTTCTTTGCAGGGGTGTTTCAGGCTTGGTTCTGGCTTTGGGGGAGCTGGCTCAGCAGACAACCATGCAGTATTTCGGTAGCAATTATTGACCTACCCCCTGGGCATCTGCCGTCTGTCTTTCAGGTGTGGTGGAAACAAAGACTGGATATGAGACACAGCACCCACCGTGTCCGTCTGTCCTGGCTGGCTCTGTCTTCACTTCCACACTGCTCCTTTGTGTTCTGTTTTGATCTGTATGGATGTTTTTGGCTGCATGTATATCTGCATACCACATGTAAGATGTGCCAAAGGAGGCTGGAAAAGGATGTTGGGTTCCCTGGAACTGGAGTTCAGACAGTTGTGAGCCACCATGTGGGTGCTGAGGATCGATCCTGGGTCCTCTGAAAGAGCAGCTTTTTACTGCTGACCCATCTCTCCAGCCTACGTTACATTACGAGTTTTTACATTTTACCCTACAAGGCTCAGAGGGTAGCTCCATGGCAGAACTTGCCTTAACGGGCACCAAAGGCTCTAGGTTTGACCCCCAACACTGCCGAATGAATAGATAAATCTCACTGTGTAACTTTTGGGGGCTGCTCCATATAATACTAATTTATTTAATTATCAATGTTAAATGTATACACATTTTAAAACTTGAAATGTAGCTCCTAAACCAACAGCTCATCTCTTGGAGATTTAAAGATTTTTGGTTAGTTTCAGCGTGTTTACAGGGTAGAGGTGTCGCCACTCTCTGATTCTAGAAAATGCCCGTTATGGAGTTGGGGAGATGGCTCAGTGCATAAGAACAATTGACTGTAAGCAGAAGGACACACGATAAGGTCTCGGCATCCACATAAAAAGGCCAGATGTGGCCATGCACCCGAAGCCCCCACTCTGTAAGAGATCAGGCAGATGGCGGGCATTTGTTGGCCCAGCCTTGCTCCAGGCTCAGTGAGAGATGCCATCTCAAAAGAGTGAGAGAGCCTCCTCTTCTAGCCATTGCTTGCTCACATGTACCTGTACCCCACACCCAACATGTATATACACTACACACACACCGCACTTGCACACATAGACACACAAAAGGAAACACCCATTACCCCTGAAGAAACTCACAGCCATCGGCAGTATATTCCCAGCCCCTGACAACACTAATCTTGCCTCCTGTGCACTTCACTGCATATAACATGAAGATAATTATAATGCATGGGCTAAGGGCCAAGAGTACGAGCGTATTTTATAGACGGGCACTCAGTGAAGGCTTTTGTCTTGTTTTCACTTCATTTCCTGCATAAAGGCACTGCTGTGGCTCCACAAGCAAAAGACCCAGTAGCTGAGTCAGCCTAGAGCAGAGCCTGAGCCCAAGACATAATGCAACAGCCCATGCTGGATCTCATGGCAACTCCTGCACCTTAGACTCCCTGGGGCTGAGCTTATGGCACCACCACATTGGGCATAATTTATGAGTTTTTGTTGTTTATTGATTTGATTTTACTTTTGAGGATTTCACTCTGTAGTCCAGACTGGCCTGGAACTGACTATGTAAACCATAATAGTGTCAAACTCACGACCATCCTCCTGCCTCAGCCTCCAAAGGGCGGGCATTACAGGCAATGAGCCACCGCATCTGGGATCGTGTATGATTTAGCTTTGTCATTATGAGAAAATGTCCTGCTAGCTCTACCAGACAGGCTTACAAAGTCCACAGATACCCGCCCCCCACCAACACACACACACACACACACACACACACACACACACACACACACCTGCCTGCCTTTCTGACAGAGGGGCAGCTTCCTCAGCCTGTCCTGGATCTCGAAACATCTTACAGAGAAGGAGTGCTCCCCATCCCATTAGTGCAGATGATGGAGAATCTAGATGATTACATTATGGTCCTCTTTCTTCCTCTGCTAACCACCAACTGTTGCCCAGGAGATGAGCGGGGGAGGGGGAGGGAGCTCTGGGCATCTGTTGGAGGCTTGGTTATGGCAGGTCTCTGTCAGGACATTGCTTGGTCCAGAGGTCAGGCAGAACTGAGGAGTGTTATCTGTGGCCCACCTCACTGGCAGCATGGGCTGTGTGCAGTTCCTTCTGTGCGGGCACTTCCTGCTGAGAGTGGACATTCTCCATCACTCCAAATGCCCTGCGAGCCCAGGGTCCGACTCTCTGGGACGGCGAGGGTGTCTAGAACTGTCTTCTCCGCCTCCTTCCTTTCCTCCGACAGAACCCAAAACATCCGTGTAAGTCAAGCATTTGTCTTCCCCAAAATTCTGGCCCAGGCACCATTGTGAGTGTCAGATGAGAGGCTTCATTTCTTGGGCCATTTGCCTGAATTTGCGGCTCCTCGTTTCTCAGCGTGCCAGTAACACTGAAACCCACAGTTCATTCATGGTTTGCTGGTAACTGGGCTCCTCGTTCCTTACCAGCTCTGGCTCTGTGTTGGTTCAGCCTGCTCTTACCAAATCATTCAGTGGAGTCCTTACAAACAGCAGATGACAGTTCTGTATCAGGTAGAGAGAGCGGACGCGCTCGTTCCCAACAATCCTTGTGCTGTCTCCCCCTTTTACAAAGACCCTGAGCCTCGGAAGGTTGGCGACCTTCCTGAGCTCAGACAGATGTCATGTAGCAAAGCTGAGGTTTGACACTGGGCTGGCGACCTGGCTTCGGCTTCCCACGCTCCACGGTGCTCGCTGACCTTCTAATCCCCCTACCTCACCCCAACCCCAGCTAGAAAAGTTACCCACGACTGAGTTATATCCCTGTCTTAGCTAGGGTTTTCATTACCGTGAAGAGACAGCATGACCACAGCAACTCTTATGAAAGAAAACATTTCATTGGGGTGGCCCCTTTACAGTTTCAGAGGTTCAGTCCGTTATCATCATGACGTGCGGACTGAAACGGTGCTGGAGAAGTAGCTGAGAGTCTGACATCTTGCAGACAACAGGAAGTCGACTGTGATACTGGACGGTATCGGAGTATGGGAAACCTCAGAGCCCGCCTCCACAGTGACACACTTCCTCCAACAAGGCCACGCCCACTCCAACACAGCCACACCTCACAATAGTGCCACTCCCTGTGAGATTACAGGGACCAATTACGTTCAAACTACCACAGTCTCCAAGCTGATTTTACCTTCCTTGTAAATTTTTGAGACAGGGTCTCCCTAAATTGGCCTTGAACTTGTTCTGTATCCCAACATAGCCCTTGAAACTCCTTAATCCTCCTGCCTCAGCTTTGTGAGCATCTGGGATTATAGGTCTGTGCCAACCTAACTTGGGCACCCACACTGCCACATTCTTAGTCACTCTGTCCCTCAACAGCACTGCGTCAATTCAGACAGCGAATGTTGTCAACTTGGGAGGATCCAGAAGCACTTAAGAGATAGGCTTCTGGGCATGCGTGTGGGGGACAGTCATCATAGGTTGATTGATGGGGGAGGATTCATCTGACCTGGTGTGGATTCTGCCCTGTATAAACTGGAGAGAGCAAGTGGGTGGCAGCATGCATTTATTGCGTTCTGCTTCCTGATCGTAGATGGGATGTGACCAGCTGCTTCAAGCTCCTGCTGCTGTGACGCCCTCCGGCCTCCACCGTGACGGACAGTTTCCTGCACTTTGAGCCACAATCAACTCTTTGCTTTTGAAGTTGTCTTGGTCAGTGTATTCTATCACAGCAACAGGAGAAGGAACCAAGACACCGAGCTGATGAGGAAGGACAGCCAGGCCTGGTGGGTGGTGCACACCAGCAATCCCAGCATTTGGGAAGCTAAGGCAGGAGGATGGTGGGTTTGAATCCAGTCTAGGCTACATAGTGAAAGCCTATCCTGAAGACAGCCAGAAGGGCAGCTAGGGAGATGGTAAAGCGCTTAGCTCGCAAACAGATGACGTCAGTTTGATTCCCCAGAAGTTATGGGAAAATAGCCAGGCATGGTGGCACACACCTGTAACGCCAGCACTGGGGAGGCCGAAACAGGCCGATCCATGGGGTTAGCTGGTCAGCCAGCTTAGCCTAATTGGTGACTCCAGATTCCAAAGAGTGACTGTCTAAAAGCACAGGTGAAGAATGGTTCCTGAGAAATAACACTTGAGTTTGTCTTTAGGCGCGCACACACACACACACACACACACACACACACACACACACACACACACACACACACAACACACACACACACCACATGCATGCACACACACAAAAATTGAGAAGATAAAATGGGTATGGGGGGGTTCCGTCTTGGCCAGTTGTGATCATATAAAAAGTGTTAATAGGCAGGCAGTGGTGGTGCACATCTTTAATGCCAGAGGCAGGTGGGTCTCTGAGTTGGAGGCGAGCCTGGTCTACAAAGTAAGTTCCAGGACAGCCAGAGTTACAGAGAAACCCTGTCTCAAAAAAACCAAAAGAAAAACAAAATGACATTAGCCTCATCACTTTGGACACTTAACTGCAGTGAGTTTAGGTGCCTTTCAAATTACTGTGTAGCCCTGGGAGAGTGTCCCTCTCCAAGCCTAGCCAGTGAAATATATGTAAATGTTTAAGACTATCTTCAGATCCCCACACTGGGTCTCTTTAAGGCATCCTACAGATCCCCAGGCAGCTGCCTGAGGTGGGTCACAGGAGCTCTGTAAAACCCACCATGGACTGCAGCCCAAGGCCACATCCCTGTCCACTTGCCTTGGGAGAATTTGAGTCACGTCTGCCAGCTCTTCACTGGTGTTCACTCTCATTTTTCCCAAGGGGGCAGCATTTGCTGTCCTTGCAGGATGACGGAACGGTTGATGGGAAGCAGGTGGGGCTGGGCGCGTGCTCTCTTCCCAGGCCTCTGAGGACAGTCTTGGGCGGGTTAGCTGGAGTGCTGAGAACAGAGAGACAGAAGACTTACCAAAAGCCTGGAACGGGTTGGGCCACTTGTCCCCCTGTGAAAAGGGTCCCTTTTGGGACATCACTGCAGCCTTGGCTCTGAACACACAGCCCAGGCATGGCCCCAGGAGCCCTGTCTCAAAAGCCATCAGCCTGTGCGGCCTGAAGCCCCTCGGCGTAGACCCGAGACTGCCGTGTTAGGAAGAACAGTATTTTCACTGTACGTGTGTGGCTGTCTGCTCTCACACAAGAGTTTAACTATAGAAAGCAAAGACGTCAAGACAGAAACACCAGCAGTATATTTCTGGATTGTTTGGAATATTTGATTTTAAAAATTGCTTTTTGAATGGCTTGCTTGAGTTTCATGAAAAAAAAAAAAAAAAAGGAAAAGAAAAGGAAAAACCAAACTATTGATAGAATGTGGTTTGGGCCAAGCAGTGGTGGCGCACGCCTTTAATCGCAGCACTCGGGAGGCAGAGCCAGGAGGATCTTTGTGAGTTCGAGGCCAGCCTGGGCTCCTAAGTGAGTTCCAGGAAAGGCGCAAAGCTACACAGAGAAACCCTGTCTCAAAAAACCAAAAAAAAAAAAAAAAAAAAAAAAAAAAAGAAGAAGAAGAAAAGAAAAAGAAATGTTTTCAGAAAGTCTCCCTAGGGGGCGCTGGAGAGATGATGGCTCAGTGGTTGCTGCTCTTGCGAAGGCCTCCACACTCTGTTTTGACCTCCATGGGCACTGCAGACACACGATCATGATACATAGACACTTATGAAGGCAAAACGCCCAAACACATAGAATAAAAATAGAAATCTACAAAACATTTCTCTCTAGGGCTGGCAAAATGGCTCAGCAGATAAGGATCTGATAATCCCCCAAATCCACATGATGGAAGGAAAGGATATGTTTAGACTGTCTTCTCACCACCACCACCACCCCACCCCACCCCCACCCCACCCCACCCCCCCGTCTGCCTCACAGCATGCGTGTGTGTATGCACAATTGCGCGCACGCGCACACACACACACACACACACACAGTAAACAACAGAGTATAATAATAAAAGAGCACAGCATGCAAGTGTAAGTCAAAGGAGAATTTTTAAATTTAAATTTTTTTTAGCATTTATTTGTGCGTGTGTATGTGCGCACACATGCATGCACCTATGAGCACATGGTGTACATGTGGAAGTCAAAAGACAACCTGTGGGAGTGGGTTCTCTCCTTCCACCATGTGGGTTCCAGGGATCGAACTCAGGTCGTCAGGCCTGGCTGCAAGCACTCCTAACCCACATAGCCATCTCGCTGGCCCTGTCTGGACATTCTATGGGACATGAGCCAGAGGATGAGAGATGAGTATTCCATGTCAGAGAGAGCCTGCCTGAAGCTCCACGAGATGCCCAGGGCAGGCCTTCCTCTCAGCACCAGCCAGTGCCCCAGTGAAGGCTTTTCGGGGTGCTGCCATCTGGAGGTGATTCGAGCGAGCCTCTAAGCCAGTGGTTCTCAACCTTCCTAACGCTGCGACCCTTTCATACAGTTCCTCATGCTGTGGTGACCCCCACCATGAAATTATTTTCATTGCTACTTCATAAATGTAATTTTGCTACTGTCAGGAATCACGATGTAAATAAATAGCTGATATGCAACGCCAGGGGGGGTTGTGACCCACAGGTTGAGAACCACTGCCCTAAGTGATTTCCTATACGGCACCAGCCAGGAGCAAACCTCAGAACTTACTGTGAAACGGTGCTTTGAGGCGTCTCAAATACAGACAGTCATCTGGAGAGTCCAGTAGGAACCCCCTCTTCTGAAACTGCAGTCACAGCTTCTCCACATACTCGCTGTTGCCAAAATGTGACCACACGCTTTCAAACCTGCCTCTTACCAAGCACTAGGCAGAGGGCTCGTCTGCCCTGGGTCTCCTAACACCCAAGCCAAATCTGGTTTATTTTCTACCAAAACAAAGCCAAACAAAAACCTCCCATCCTACCTCAAGCCCATTGGATCCAAGCCTCTTCACAGAGGAAGCAAAAGACTTCCTAATCTCATGCTTAAAAAAAAATGCCAGCTATGCGCTCCCACAGGCTTCCAGCCCTGGCGGCCAAGGGCACTGGGGCCGTCTCACTCGCTTCCCAGCTGATCTACAATTCAATTCTCTTTTGTGCACAATCCCAGACACTGTCTCACAGCTCAGATCCAAGCTTTTCATCCCAGGGCAGGCCACCCTTGCCTTACCCTGAAGCACGCGCCCTGCGCTCATTAAGCGCACACAGAAACCAAGACAGACTCTGCCGCTTCATTTGTCTTACAGAGAAAAGGTGGATTTCCGATCTGGCTCAGGATCCATTGCCTTCTGGGTCCCAGGCACAAGAGGGCAAGGATGTGAGAAGTCGGAGATGGCCAGGACAGAACCATGAAGCCATCACAAAACTTGTGGACGGCCGGGCAGCGGTGGTGGCGCACGCCTTTAATCCCAGCACTCGGGAGGCAGAGGTAGGTGGATCTCTGTGAGTTCGAGGCCAGCCTGGTCTACAGAGTGAGTGAGATCCAGGACAGGCGCCAAAGCTACACAGAGAAACCTGACTTGAAAAACCAACCAAACAAACAAACAAAAACTTATAGACAAAGCAGATTAAAGACAAAATACTCTAGGCAGCCATGATGTGAGTGGTGGGTATTTCAGGTGTCACAGTGGTGGGTATTTTAGGTGTCACAGTGGTGGGTATTTCAGGTGTCACAGTGGTGGGTAGCAGAGTGGCTCCAAGAAGACAGGTGTGACCTGGGACACGAACAAACTGTTGGTTTCCCTGGGAACCATCCTTTTGTCTCCTGGTGGCCCTCTGCTTTAATGCCACATCAGGCTCTCCCCAGTGTGTTCACGATCCCTCTCTACAGTCAAGTATAAAGTCAAGGGTTTCATCAGCGCTGGGGCACCTGGAAAACGGAGTGTTCTCTCTGCTTATAAGTTTGCAAAAAATAGCATACATCTTGATGGTTCTGTTCAGACAAGAAAAAACGATTTTAATAGGAAGGCTTAGAAGGGCAGGGTGTAAAATAAAGTCCCCCCCCCCCGCCCCGGGAAGTGGTCTTTTCTGCAGGTAGAGATAGTGCAGGCGAGAGAAAGCAGCTGGAATTTTGCTCCTGGGCCGGGGCGGGGTGGGGGGTGGGGGGTGGGGGGGGTGTACACGACGCTCAGTGACAGTCTAGCACGCTGCTGGGGCCCTGGGCTCCGCCCTCACCACCACAGCCAATTAACTCTGTAAGAGTAACGGAGACCGTTGGTGTTCTTCTCTGTCGAGAGAGCCTGCAGCCTGCGAGGCCCGCCCAGGTGTTGGTGGGTTAAGAGCGGAGCCAGGCTCTGTCCGGCAAAGAGCCGAGAAAGGCTTACCTAGCCCTGGACACCCACTCACCGGCCCTGGGGGGTGGGCAGCCTGGGACAGTGATGTGCCCTCCCAGGACTGCTGATTCTGAGCACACTGGAGGCCAACTCCTCACACCTTGCCCAAGGGGCCTGGGGACTTGTCCTAGGTGGCTCTGTACTGCTGCGATAAACACTATGACCTAAAGCAACTTGGGGAGGCCAGGGCTGATCTGGCTTACACTTTCAGGACAGGGTCCATCATCGCGTCATTGAGGGAAGGCTGGAAGTGACGAAGAGACCTCAGAAGAATGCGGAGTACTGGCTTACACCCTGGGCTTGCTCAGTCTTCTATAACCAAAGACCACCAGCCGGGGTGGCCCCGCCCACAACGGGCGGGGCCCTCACATGTCAATCTTTAATCAAGACAATGCCCTGCAGACCCGCCTACAAGCCCACCTGACAGAGGCAACTCCTCAGTTAAGTCCCTTCCTCCCACCTGGCTCTAGTTCACGTCAAGTTGACAAAATCCAGGCTAGCAGGGCCGGCAGGGGGTTCCCTGAGGTTTCGGGGTACCCAGGACTCTCTGCTTTCAAGGTACCTCTCCTTTCTCACTGTATCAGAATGACTCAGACCAAAGTGGCCCAGACCCAGAACATTCCAGGACCGAGCAGTGGGTGACCCGTGGGTGAAGAACTGAACAGGACGAAAAGTCACCAGACATCTGAGGAAGAGAATGTCAACAGACTGGGCGACATGTGCCACCTCCAGGAGGAGTCAGAGCAGGCAGACCCAGCGTCAAATAGGGACAGCAGAGATACTTAGTGAAACGAGGGGGGAGGGAACATACATAAGAGCCAAAATCAAAAAGAACTAGACATGCACGTGAAATACATAAGCTAGGACATTGAAAAAATAATGAAAACATGGGACCATATTTTGGTGTGTTGTGCTTTTTTTTTCATAAAATATGAAAACACAAAATAATAAACTAGATGTCAAAATTTAATTTCTTTTTTTTTTTAATCTTTTTTGAGACAGAGTTTCATGTAGCCCAGACTGGTGTCCAAGTCACTACACCCGAGGCTGGCTTTGAACCCCTGCCTCCATTTTCCAAGTATGAGATTACAGGTGTGTACCCCCATGCTTGCCTTTAAAAACTTTTTTTTTTCTTTAAAGGACACTGTTTATAGGACCCCAGCACTCATGATCTCACAGCAGCTGCGGTTGCCTGCATACGGCCTGCACAGGATCGAGCATGGAATGGGAAGGGGTTGGGGAGCCCCATCCCTAACTCAGGAGCTTTGGGTAGTTGGTGGCTTCTGGAGGACGGAGAGTCCGTTTACCTTAGGAGTGTGGTCCCTGGTAGGTCTCCCACACTCCAGTGGATGGCCCTACGCTTAGGCTGTGTGGACAGTAGATGTGTAACCTAGTAAAATGAAGGAGACAGGAAGTTGGGAGGGCACAGGGGGGTGGGGGTGTACCTGGATGGAGTTGGGGTGAATATGATTGGAATATACTGGCTGAAATTCTCAAAGAAGTAATAGTATTTTTAAAGATATTGTTTAGACAATAGAAGACCAAATACATACAAAATAGACAGCCACTGATGCAAACTAATACAGGGGAAGGGGCTGCTTAACTGAAAGACTGGACCAGCTCCTAGGAAGTAGACAAGAATGCAAAGTAAATGCGGGCGGTGGTGACGCACGCCTTTGATCCCAGCACTCGGGAGGCAGAGCCAGGCGGATCTCTGTGAGTTCGAGGCCAGCCTGGGCTACAGAGCGAGATCCAGGAATAGGTGCAAAGCTACACAGAGAAACCCTGTCTCAAAAAACCAAAACAGAAGAAGAAAGAGAAGAAGAAGAAGAAGAAGAAGGAGGAGGAGGAGGAGGAGGAGGAGGAAGAGGAGGAGGAGGAGGAGGAGGAGGAGAAGGAGAAGGAGAAGGAGAAGGAGAAGGAGAAGGAGAAGGAGAAGGAGAAGGAGAAGGAGAAGGAGGAGGAGAAATAGAGGGGAAATGTATCTGACATTATGTTCTAAATGTTCCTAGAGGTGAGAACTATAGTAGTGACTAGTACCTGGGACTCTGTCTTCAGTAGAAACCAGACTTTTTTTTTAATGTTTGTGGGGTGGGTGGCACATGTTTCCTCATGCATGTGGAAGTCAGAGGACAACTTCTTCCACCACGTGGGTCCTGGGAATCGAGTTCAGATTGCCGTAAGCGCCTTAGCACGCTGAGCCATGTCACTGGCCCAGAAACTACAGATAGTTTTATGCTATTGTGGTAAATGTCTCCAAAATAAGGTTTATACTCAAAAGAGCTTCAAAATTATGATTGCTATTGGGTTCTGTTGGCACTTGTTATATAATGAATGATAAATAAGTACATGTAGGACTATATTATTGACTACTTTCTTTTTTGGTTGGGTAGAGTAGGGGTTTGAGACAGAAACTTACTATGTAGTCTAGGCTAGCCTTTCTATGTATTCTAGGCTAGACTCTCTATGTGGCCCAGTCTAATCTTGAACTTGTAACCCTCAGCCCAGCCTCCCAAGTAACCAGAATTACAGGCTCCCAGCCTTAGTACCACTTCCTTAAGAGCTATATAATTCCCTTAGTAATCTTACGTGTTATGTATGCACTTGACGTTTTTCTGAGAAAAGATTCGTAAGTTTCGTGCTATCACCCCAAGGGTCCATGGTGCACATGCGCCTCAGAACGCACGCCCAGAGGATCTAAAATACAGAGGGCACAGCCTGCCTCCACCTCCTCCTCATTTGCTACGTTGTCCTGCAGACACAAATATGCCTTTCTCTTTCTGGTGGACGCTTACATGGCACCATGGTGTCATATTTCCTTGGGTCCTCGGTGCCTCCAGCAGGACTTGGCACCCACAGAGCCAAGGCTCCAGAGGATCTACTGTGTCTGTGAAGCTTGGGTCCCACTGGGTGAGACAGACAGTGGAGTCAAAGGCAGCAGTAGACGCATTCATCTGCTAGTTCGCCATTCCCTCTCCAAAGAACAAGGGCTACACAAAGCCCTGATGCTGCAGTCAGCTCTGGGGACCACAGGGAGCAGGGAGAATGAGAACTCGGTCATCGTTCCTATCGAGACCCTTTCTTGCCCGTGGGCAGAAGAGATCTGTTCCTAAACGATGACAAATGAATGAGACCACTCGTTCTGGGAAGGGGGGTGATAGAGGAACCGCTCACATCTTTACCTATCAGCTCGCTCTGTAAGGGCGCCAAGAGGATGTAAGTGTGGTGCCACAAAATGTAGAAAAGAATGCTTTTCCCTTTCATTGCTGAACAGAGCCTTGTTACATATCCCAGGCTGGCCTCAAATCCAGAGATCTGCCTGCTTCTGCCTCCACGATGCCAAGGCTGTTTTCATTTTGTTATGAAATGGGGTTTATATGTCTCCCAGGCTGGCTTCTAACTCACTCATAGCCAAGGATGACCTTGAATTTCTCCTTCTGAGTGCTGGGATTTGATGTGTCACCACTCTGAGTTTATGCAGAGCTAGAGATCAGAACCCATGACTTCGTGCATGCTGGGCAAGTTCTCTACCAATTGAGCTACATCCCCAGCTTATCTTCTAAAGAAGGAAGTCTATGAGGTTCTCCCAAAGACAGTTTACCTTGATGTAGTTATTGGTCTGGCCTAGCAAGACTTGAGAAGAGGGGGACCCTCCATCGTCCCAGGTGTTTCAGGGGTGGACTCCTGGAGTCATGGAATGAACTCTGCCCTTGCTGGAGTTCTTTCTCTGCTTCAAACTCTATGATGTCATCAACTGGCCACAATGGCCAAGGGTCCCTAGATACCTTGGGGATCCTTTTCCCTCCAAGAGATCAGAACTAGGCAAAAAGGCTGGATGGCCTCCTCACACTGGCATACATGTGCTGAGAGACCAAAGGAGGAGATGGCTGAACCTGTAGGCCAGACCATCTGTCCAATAAGGATGCTGCAGACTCAGAGGGAAGTGGGATGAGCTGAGGTGTGGAACACAGGAAGGAGAACTGGGGGAGCGTTACAAGGTAGCCAGGTCCCCAGCTGAGGAAGACAAAACCTAAGGAGATTTCTTCAGGGGCTAGTAAAGTTGGGAGGCAAGGGATCCTGGAGGCAGAAACAGGAGAACCAATACAAGTTCAAGGCCAGCCTTGACTGTCTCAAAAGACCAAAGGAAGGGCTGGTAAGGTAGCTCGGCCAATGTAAGTGCTTGCCACCAAGCCGAAACCGAGTTCAATCCCAGAACCCACACAGTGAAAGGAGAGAACTAATTCCAGAAAGTTACCCACCAACCTACACATATACACATGCCCACATGCATCTGTGCATATGTGCACACACACACATGTACACACACAAAAAAAAATAATAAAAATGTGAGAACTTAAAAATCAAAGGGCCAGGCGGTGGTGGCACACGCCTTTAATCCCAGCACTCGGGGAGGCAGAGGCAGGCGGATCTCTGCTAGTTCAAGGCCAGCTTAGTCTATAAGGTGAGTTCTACGACAGCCAGGACTGTTACACAGAGAAACCCTGTCTTGAAAAACCAAACCAAGGGCTGGAGAGATGGCTCAGAGGTTAGAAGCACTGGCTGTTCTTCCAGAGGTCATGAGTTCAAATCCCAGCATCCACATGGTGGCTCACAGCCATCTGTAAAGAGATCAGGTGCCCTCTTCTGGCCTGCAGGGATACATGCAGGCAGAACACTGTATATGTAATAAATAAATCTTAAAAAAACAAAACAAAACAACAACAACAGAACAAAACCAAAAGAAGGAGCTGGAGAGGTAACCCAGCAGCCAAGAGCACTAGTTGCTCTTGCATAGGACAAAGGTTTCATTCCCAGCACTCACACAGCAGCTCACAACCATCCGATGCTCCCTTCTGGCCTTGTGGGTACCAGGCACACACATGATACACAAACATACATGCATGCAAAACATTCATACACATAATAACAACTTTTTTTAAGGGGTAAGAAAAATAGGGGGAAGAGGAAGAGATTTCCCCAAAGAGACATTGTATCTAAATACAAACATAAATTTAACAAACCCTGTACCACTTC
The DNA here is from genome assembly GCF_049852395.1 of Peromyscus maniculatus bairdii. Taxonomy (NCBI): domain Eukaryota; kingdom Metazoa; phylum Chordata; class Mammalia; order Rodentia; family Cricetidae; genus Peromyscus; species Peromyscus maniculatus. Next base: position 26,062,561 of record NC_134872.1, on the reverse strand, counting down.
CCCAGAGAGACACAGCTTTAAAACACAGAAAAGGTTAACGGTGCCATCTAGGACCAGTTCACGGGGCCAGCGTCATACATGTTTACTGAGTTTTTCTGAAAATGTTGGGGGGGTGGGTTAGCTGCCTCATCTGGTCCCGGCCCCAGTGGGTCTCTCACGCTGTCTGCTGGCACATGCTGTTTCAGCACGTGAGAACCCCCAGTACCAGGGGCATCCTTTTAGGAAGAGGCAGCCAGCAACTTTTTGGAGTTGAACCAATGTGTTAAACACATCAAACCAACCCGGACTGTGCGATCTTCCCCTCATGTTGTTTCCTGTGATAACGACGACCTGTCATTCCCTCCCCCCACCCCCCCCCACCCCCCCGCCGCCCCACTCCACCCACCCCCACCCCGCCCCCTGCATACACACCAGAAGACTTCTCAGAAAGTTTGACTTTAAAAAGCATATCCCTCCCCAGTAAGTATTTAATCAGAATGGCACAGTCCTGGTTCACTATGATAATAAAAAAAAGATGTCTGGCAATAAGTTTACATTCTACCAAAGCAGAAATAAGAAATTCAGCCGGGCGGTGGTGGTGGTGGTGGTGGTGGTGGTGCACGCCTTTAATCCCAGCACTTGGGAGGCAGAGGCAGGCGGATCTCTGTGAGTTCGAGGCCAGCCTGGGTTACAGAGTGAGTTCCAGGAAAGGCGCAAAGCTACACAGAGACACCCTGTCTCGGAAAAAAAAAAAAGAAAAGAAAGAAAGAAAAAGAGAGAGAGAGAGAGAGAGAGAGAGAGAGAGAGAGAGAGAGAGAGAAGAAAGAAAGAAAGAAAGAAAGAAAGAAAGAAAGAAAGAAAGAAAGAAAGAAAGAAAGAAAGAAAGAAAGAAAGAAAGAAAGAAAGGAAAAGGAAGTTCACAGTCACGTGATAAGATAGCCGATGCAGAGCTGGGTCAGGGACACACATCAACTCCATATAGTTCTGCGTGATGGGGTTAGGAGAGACAGGTGGACAGGAGGACCCTGCTTCAGAGAGAAAGAGCAGCAGAGGAGGAGAACGGATTCTGGGAGCTGCCGAGATAGGAAAGTGCTTGCCTCCAAACATCAGGACATGAGCTCCACCCATAGATCAAGATACCTGGTGTGGCGGTGTGCCTGTAATTCTAATGTCGGGAGGTGGAGACAGGAGGATGCCTGGGACTTATTGGACAGCCAGCCTAGCCTAAACAGTGGGCCCCAGATCCCACTTGAAGGACCCTGTGTCCAGGGAAATGTATGGCCTTTCTGAGGGTGACACCGAGGATGTCCTCTGGCCTCCATACACATGTACACACACCCACACACGCATACACACATGTGCATGCACACCCCCACACAAATACACGTGTACACACCTACACATGAACACACGCATGACTTCCATCTGACTCCAGGTCAAGAGCAAGCACTCTAGGGTCACACAGTCACTGCTCTGTCGCCGGAAGTACTTCAATCACGTGAAATTGGGAGAATCTGTTCCATGTGGTCCCTTTTGTTTGTCTGGACTAACCTTCTGACTCGACAGCTCCCTCATTCTCCTGACAGGACATGAAGATACCAACGAGCCTCTCAGAAGAAAGGTCAGTACCTCACACCAAGTTTCCCGGAAAGCCAAGTGTCTTTATTCTCAGACTGTGTTTCATGGACCTAACAACGGTCCTCGAAACAAACATGGACAGCAGTGACTGCCACCCACTGCATCACGGGAAATGGAAAACAGCACCTTGAGTGGTGTCCCACCCCTCAATCCAATCCACATCTGGGGAATGACACCCCAGGGTGCTCACGGAGCACCTGAATCTGGTAAGATTCCTCCTGGCTCCAGGGCCCTGGGCTCCTCTGCATGCAGAGATGAATGTGCATCTCGTTCTCGCGGTGCCTGTAAAGCCAACATGACAAGTGAGGCCGTGTTAAGCTAGCTCTCCTAGTTCACGAAGCATCTTTCTCCCTCGCGAGGGTTCATCCGTAGGTCTCGGGCCCAGTCTCCTGCCAGAGGCAGCATCAGGCCGGTGAGGAAGTAAGCCGCCAGCCACCTGGGCAGGTTCTGAGTCCAGCAGCCGAGAGACCTGAAGCTATCGAACGCTGACAGCTCAACTGAAGAATCTTGGCCCAGATCCTTTGATTTCAAAAGTCAGCCCATCTTTGGCCAAAGTACGGCAAATGGAGGTGTCGCTGAGTGTCGCCAAGAAGCCAGCACCAGGACGCGAAGGATGCCGAGAACTCCGGTTCCCTTTCGGCCCTGGAGAGGGGAGGGTCAGCCAGGAGGTCACATCTGGTGGCCCCTGGGCAGGCCCACCTAGTTTTCCTTCCTCTGCTGCTGTAACCTCTTGGCCACAGCTGTGATCAGAGCGGCTCCCTTCCCGCTGCCGTCCTCCGACAACATGAACGTCACGTCACACCGAGGGGCCAGCTCTCGCACTGTCTCCTGCAGTATCCGGGAGAAGCTGGGACAAAGAGGAAGACTCGTCGGTGCTTGCAGTGGGGCTGGCAGACCCACTACTGTGGTCAAGTTCCCTCCCCCCTGACCTCCGGGTGAAGCTCCCCCTCTCATCCATCAAGTGTGGTGTTAGCTGTCGGGTTTCCGCAGGAACTCCTCAGCCGGCTAAGGGACTCTCATTCCTAGTTCTGAGAGCTTTTATTGGGAAGGGGTGGGGGACTCCATCAAACTGTTTGTCAGCACCTTTTTGTGGTTGCTTGGTTGTTTTTTTTTTGTTTTTCAAGACAGGTTTTCTCTGTGTAGCCCTGGCTGTCCTGGAACTCGTTCTGTAGACCAGGCTGGCCTTGAACTCAGAGGTCCAGGTGTGCACCACTGCCACGTGGCATCAGCACCTTTTAAAAGGATTGTATGCTTTCTTTCTGCCTTTGGTCAAGTCTTAGTTCAGGAAAGGGATCTGGAGCTTGTGAGATGGCTCAGATCTGCTTGCCACCAGGCCTGAGGACCCAAGTTCAATACCCAGGCCCCTGTGGTGCGTGGAGAGAACCGACTCCTGTGCATCCACATATGCGCATACATACACACACACACATACATACACACACATACAAACACACACATACATACAAACACACACACACATACATACACACACATACAAACACACAAAAACACACACACATACATACACACACACACACACAAACGCACACACACACACACACATACACACAAACATACACACATACATACAAAATAAATGTAAAATTATTCTAAAGTCTCTCTTTGTAGAAACCAAACCCCAAACGTGTGTCACCAAGGGACAAAGAGAGAAGCTGTGAGCCAGCGATTAGCACCACGGGAATTTTATAATCTTGTTCTTACATCTCCTTGGCACCAAAATAAAGTGGGAAACATTGAACAAAAATAATAGCTTTTGCCAGGCGGTGGTGGCGCACACCTTTAATCCCAGCACTCGGGAGGCAGAGGCAGGCGGATCTCTGATCTACAGATCTACAGTACAGATCTCTGATCTCTGGTCTACAGAGCTCATTGCAGGACAGCCAGAGCTACACAGAGAAACCCTGTCTCAAAAAACAAAAACAAACAAACAAAAGAGTAACATCTTTTTATTAGTGCAGCTATAGGTGACATTTTGTTGTTGTTTGTCCTCATTCTACAGAAAAAAAAGAGCCAAAGCAGACACAAAACTGGCCCTGTGCCAGCTGGCTTCTACATGGTGGAGCCAGGAGTCAACCCTGTGTGTGTGTGTGTGCCTGGGCTTTTCATTTTTTCTGTCCACTGACTGAACTGAGAAATTCTGGCCAGCTCAAACCTGGCTGGAGCTCCGTCCATGCTCTCTGCCTGGCCCTATGTACTATAATCACAGCCTGTACTTCTGCAGTGCTGGGTGGTGCCCGTTCAATCTTTATGACACCCTAAGAGGCAGAGGTCACTGCTGGTGACCTGGTGCAGATAAGGACCCTGGCTGGGCTTTGAAGGCTGACTCCTAGCCTCATGTGGACAAACAGGAAGCAGAAGCACCAGCCCTCGCTTCAGCCTCTATAGCAGTGGATTCTACCATGCCCGGGTATCATCCCCATGGGGCCACATCTTTCCGCCGTGAAGATGAAGAGTTTGTGCGGGTCCAGCCCCGGCCACCAGCGTGCCCGCCCTCTGTGCCGGTTCCCACGCCCATCACAGGCACTCACTGCGGGTGCAGCTTGTACAGCGTCCCGTCCACACCCACGGTGACCTTGAAGTGCTCGAGCCCCTGGTCTTGTCTCCTCTTCTCCACGATGGCGGCCATGCCTGCGCCGCAGAGCTGAGCAGCCCTCCGAGACACGGCCCCGCACACCTCCTTCACCACGATGCTGTCTTCACAGGTGCTGTCCAGGCCCAGCTGCTGCAGGATCCTCCTGACCTGCAGCAGGGCCAGCCGGTCACTGTGGACAAGCAGGTCAGAGCATTAGCAGCGGCTTCCTGCACCTGGGCCTGCCTCAGGTGATCCGGAGTCTTCTGGAATGGGTCTTAGCCAGACGGATGCTGTCAGTGACTGAGGGTGTGGGATGTCAGGGACGCTAGGAAGTCCCATTACCTTTAAAGAGCAACATTCAAGCGCCCTTGTGTTAGGCTTGCTCTTGCCCATCTCACTAGGAGCTAATGTTAGGGTCGGCAACCAACAGACCAGATGTTTTCCAGGAGTCTGAGGTTCAGAGCACAAGAGGTGTCCTCTTAGATAGGAACCTCACAGCCACTTAGTGGTCCTCTCTTCCCATTCTGGAGGTCAATTTCCTTCTAATTGTTTCTTGCTATGTAGCCTCTGACTGCCCTGGCATTTACTATATAGCTCAGTCTGGCCTGAAATTCATGGTAACCTTCCTGCCTCTACTTCCTGAGTGCTGGGATTAAAGGTATGCGCTGTCAACCCAGCTGACTATATGCTCTTTGAAGAGGAAACTATGGCCTGGCGGCGGTGGTGGCGCACGCCTTTAATCCCAGCACTTGGGAGGCAGAGACAGGCAGATCTCTGTGAGTTCAAGGCCAGCCTGGTCTATAGAGGGAGTTCCAAGACAGCCAGGGTTACATAGAGAAACCCTGTCTCGAAAAACAACAACAAAAAGATGAAACTGTTTTCAGCAGCCACCTGGATAGTGCTGGGGATATTCAACGACCAAGTGACTAAATGAATCTATGGCACACACCGATGCCTTAAACAGTGGGAACGCTTCACCCAGGGACCCAATTGTTAACACAGACAGAATAAAAGACGCCAGTAGTCAGCCCTAATCGGGACATCTAGATCACATCCCATCCTCCCGAGGTCTAGATGTCATCTCAGAAGAGGAGGCAGAAATTTTAAGAAGCAGAGGTAGTGCATGACTGCTCCATCAAAACTGTTTTCCGGACAAGACAGGATAGCTCCTCTCCCCTCCTCCTCTTCCCCTCCTTTCCCTCCTCCTCTCCCTCCTCCTCCCCCTTCCCCTTCTCCTCCTCCTCTTCCCCCTCCTTCTTGTCCTCCTCCTTCTCCTCCACTAGCTCCTCCTTCCTCTCCTCCTCCACTTCCTCCTCTTCTGTACATTCTGCTGCTGGTGGTGGTGGTGGTGGTGGTGGTGGTGGTGGTGGTGGTGGTGGTGGTGGTGGTGGTGGTGGAAATGGAAAGTACCTTTTGTTTTTTTGGATAGGGTCTCATGTAGCCCAGGCTGTCCTAGAACTCATTTTATAACCAAAGATGCCCTTACACTTGTCTTTCTTTGCCTCTCAAGGGCTGGGATTCCAAGCACGCACCACCAGACCTGGCGTATGCTGCGCTGGTGATTGAACCATGCACGTTGTGCGTGCCAGGCAGGCACTTTAACAAAGCCACATGCCCAGCCTCGGAAGCCACTTTCCCAAAAGCAATGGACCCTGGGGGAGCGCTCCTTCTGTCAAATGTAAGTAAATAATTCATAAGCTGCAAATGACTGTGTGCAAAAAAGAGTAATTATGGTGTTGCTCAGAATAAGAAAATTTCATAAATTATAAGCTTGGCATCGCATACTAAAGGGAACTTTAGTAAATTACAGTATAGTAACAGGGACATTTCATGCAGCCATTCAAAACGATTATTACCCTAATGAGCTGATAAAGGGATGTTCTCTTTCAAGAAATAGTCTAATTAATGCTGACAGCATAAGATTCTCATAATAAGCATCAGTGAGTGGTGACAGTATGGGAAAAAAAAAAAAACCAAACAGACAGACCAAAATTCAACACTGAATCTGATCAGGCGTCCAGGGTAACTGTAAGATTTCCAGAAAAATGTAAGAGACAAAGGACAGTACTGAGTGCTATAATCATCAAAATCTGGAATACAGAAACTCGTAGGATAAGATAACGCTTCCTCCACTACTAAGCAGTTAAGGAAAATAAGGAAGGGAAGGACGCCCATAGAGTAAAATAGACTTTAGACATGCCAACCAAATAGAAAGGCCCCATTTGGCTACTAATGCATGCCAAACAACTGCACTGCTATTTGTTTTTGGTTTTGTTTGGCAATTTGGTAACAGAAGTCTAAGAAGACATTTTGGTTTTTTTTTTTTTTTTTCTGTCTTTTTTTTTTTTTCAGAGCTGAGGATCAAACCCAGGGCCTTGCGCTTGCTAGGCAGGAGCTCTACCACTGAGCTAAATCCCCATCCCCAATTTTGGGGTTTTGTTTGTTTGTTTTTGTTTTTTTCTAGACAGGGTTTCTCTGTGTAGCCCTGGCTGTCCTGGAACTCACTCTGTAGACCAGGCTGGTCTCAAACTCACAGAAATTTACCTGCCTCTGCCTCCCGAGTATTGGAATCAAAGGCCTGTGCCACCACCGCCCAGCTTAAGAAGCTATTTTGAGATTAAGGTTTAACATTAGCTTCTTGGGGTGGGATAATGGTACTGGGTTATGGTGTTGTAAGAGCTCCTCTTTTAGAAATGCATCTGAAATATTTATGATGGAGCTGGCATGGGTGTGGGCTCTGTAATTAACCTAGCCAGGGGCTGGGCCAGTAGGAGTGTGCGACAAAGCAGCTTTGGTGATGAGTTGACCTTTGTCGGGGGCAGTGACGGGAACACTGGTCCATTTCACCATTATTCTACTTTCGTAGATGTTTCCATTTTTTCCATAATACAAAGGGAAAGAGAAAACCAAAGCCAGGCATGGTAGCACACACTTGGAACCCCACCCAGCACTTGGGAGGCAGAGGCAGAGCTCAGCTGCACTACAGCTGTGAGGCCACCTGTATCAGACCCTCTCTAAAAGACAAACACATGAAACACAGAGTAAGTGAGATTTTCCATGATCTAACACTGAATAAATAATATGCAACTTCCATGTACAATGATGGCATGTATCAAAGATGTTTGCATGTATGAAGGAATTTAAGAGGGGACATCATTCACAAAACCCAAAATAGCTGTGTCTGGTAACAAGCATATGAGTGATTGTCTTTGTTACAGGCACGTCATCTTTTCAGGAGTAGAGCAGGGTTAACTTTTACCTAACTTAATTCCTGTGCCACCCTTCTGCAACCTCAGTAGAGAACCCAGTCCTTTCAATTAAGTGACCCGAGGCTAATCTCCACCCCAGGCAGCATGCCGTCTCTGGGCTGGAATCCGACGCAGGTGGGGAGTGCAGTGGACTGATGGAACTCCACGACCACTGGAGCCTTCCTGCACGCTCTCTCTTTCTCTCTCCAGGGTTTCATGTACTCTAGAATGGCCTCAAACTCACTATGCCACCAACGATGACTCTGAATTTCTCATCCTTCTGCCCCCACTGTAATGAGATTACAGCTGTGAACTGCTTTATGAAGATGCTGGGGATCAAACCCAGGGTATCACACATGCTAGACAAGCACTCTCCCAACTGAGCTACACCCCAGTCTTCCTTTCCTTTTCCAATCTCAAATCTCCCCAGCCCTGGGGGAAGACAGCCATCCCCTTCCCCAAGGCAAGCATCCCACATTAAGCGAGTCAGTTTGATCATACATTACCTTTCGATCTGGGACAGGAATTTGGTTTCAAAGATACCCCTGGTCCGGAGTCTCTCTGAAATCTGCCCTCGGAAGAGGAGCCCCTGCCGGGTGAGGTCAATCAGGATCTGCCTCACAATCTCCCCCAGGTACATCCCACTGGTCATTTTCTCATATCTGTTTGGGGGAGAGGGGAGAAGACCGATGAGGGCAGAAAGGTGGTTTCTGAGGACGCAGGTCTGGGTGTGGAAAGCACACGGGCACCTGAAGTTCCCGGGTCAGAGTGGCCCAGGGAGGCCCTTTCTGCGGTTGTCAAATAAATGTAATACAGAGAGAAGGTAGGCTCCAGAGCCACCGGGGAGGCAAGCCCAGCGTCCCACATCCCAGTCACATGGTGTGAGCCCCTCCTGGGAGCTTCGTCTGTAAACCAGGAGTAAGGCAGGGTTCTAAGGGCTGCAGGAGGCAGGCGTCACCCAGTGCCAACTTTCCCAGGCCTCTTGGTGCCTGCCAGCCTGTGCTGTTGGAGATCACCTCTGCTATGCTTATTTCATTCGGGGTTTGGTTTTGCGTGAGACACGGGGACATCAACTTTGCCTTTGAAGACATCTGTCCACCAGAGATCACACGCTACCAACACTCAAGAAGCGCTTAAGAAAAAAATTCCACCTTTTCTCTTTTCCACCACACTCCGTAAGGACACACAAGAGAAGGAAGGGGCCCAGGAAGCCGCCAGTGCCCTGAAGTCTCAGTCCACGGGAGTGTGATCCCACAACGCTCCTAACTGGGCTGGGGAGCCCGACTCCCACCACCACAGAGGCGAATGGAAAAAACACAATGGCACTGGGACCTGCGTGCCAGCCTCATACCCACAACTGTTCTAGGAACCAGCAGAGAACTGCAAAATATCACAAGGCAACTTGGTCAGGTCCAAAGGACAAATGGCTAACTGTGGTACCTAGCAGCACACTAAAGTACACGCTGGCCTCCTGGCTTCTCTCAGCTCTTCTCACCATGCCCCCTGCCCCAAACGTCTCCAGCACGTGGGCTTCCCTTCCCCCAGCTTCTCATCCTGTACAACCCTGCTATTCTGGCCATGTGCTTTCTTGGTCCTCTGCTCCCGGCTCTTGGTCCCCTCTCTCGGCCCTCTCTCCTTGCTCCTCTCTCCTCTCATGGCTCTGTTCAGACTATTGACCATGTCTACTACTTTCTCTCCCTGCTCTGAACCCTTCCAGCTGCCTCTGGCTGGACTCTCCCTCATATCTACAACCACACCTTGGAGCAGTCATGTCCTCACTACATTCAAAATTCCAGTTCCACTCTATTAAGCCATCAGTCCAGAAATACGAGCCCCGGCAGACAGACACAGAACTAAGTCCCAGACACTACCTCTGGGAAGAGCCGCAAACCGGCATTCAGAGCTAGGGTCTTCAACCCCTTTCTAATGTGGTGCTGAGGTCTGAGCTCAGGCTCTGTGCTGAACTACACCAAACTCTGCCACTGCGCTGCATCCTTAGCCTGAGGGCCCTTTGTTTAGAACACCCAGAGTTAGAACAGCTCACCCGCCACCCAGCCACAGAAATTGCCAAAGCAGGGTGAGGGACCGCCAATACCCATCCTGTCCTTGCTCAAGCCTCTTCCTAGACAATGTTCTCAGCTCAACAGTCCCCAAAGTGTCCTTGAACCCCTCGTCAGCACATTTCCAACCTGCTAAGCCTCTATTTGTTTATCAGCCATCATAATAAATCTGTTTCCTCTCGGTTTACACATGATAATGCCAAGCTTGACTGGGACAGAGACCATATGAGTCACAAAACCTACAACACTCTCTGGCCCTTGACAGAAAAGCTTCCCACCCTGTTCCAGGGGAAGGGCCCAGGCTCACAAACCAGAGACTAGTCACCAGCACTGCCCAGGTCTAGCCTCTGTTCCCCACTGCAGCCAGGATGCAGGTGGAAATCTACTCAGGTGTTTAGAAGCCGTTCATTATCTTTTCAGTAGTTACCATTTGAAATGTACCTCACCAAGGCATGGGATCCATGATAAGATGTGATACCATGTTGAGAGCCAGTCCTCTGTCCACCCCCTAGAGCTCACTGACCTTAAAAGGCTAAAGACCTTGACCTTCTAAATTGGACCTAGTAAAGCCCATCTGAGGGCCTTCTAGGTCACCATACCCCTGCTCTGTGACACCCAGGCACCCCTGCAAGCAGACGTTCTGACAGCTTCCGGCTGGCTTCCTGAGCCCCACTAGCCTTCACGGTGCCTAATGGTGACCAGGACAGTGACCTCTCCTTCCCTGTTAGAAACATCAAGATGGCCTTCTTTTTCCCGAGACAGGGTCTCTCTGTGTAGTTTTGGTGCCTGCCCTGGATCTTGCTCTGTAGACCAGGCTGGAAGATAGCCTTCTTTTATTCCAGGATGACCCTGCACTAACATCTGCTACAGAGGTGTCATAGACATAGACAAAATTATCAGGTTGATGCCACAAGAACAGAACTGCTCCCTGGGTTTGGCGAAACTGTTCCCCTCACCCGTGACAGACACACCACCGCCCGCCCTTCTCACCTCTGCTTGCCAGAGTTCAAGGAGCCCTCATCCACCTCCTTGTCATACTGGGTGCAGATGTCGTCTAGGCAGCCATTATCTCCAAATCCTCCCCACTCAGTGTTGATGCACATCCGCCCTTCGTCCCCCTCCACCAGCTCAATGTTCCTCATCTCCTCCATATAGCACACGTTGCTCCCAGTCCCTGGAAGGAATCACGGAGGGACTTTAGACCTCCTCAAAGATGACAATAGAGTTATCTAAGAGAGGCAGGTGAGTGCCATAAATAAGTTGGGGTCTGAGGCAGAGCTGGACAGGATTCCAGCTGTGTATTCAGCTGGCCAGTCTTAAGCAAGTACTCTATGGAGTTGTTATAAAGAAGAAAATAAGGCATTTGTATATTTTCTCCACAAGTTAAGTAGCCAATGAATGACACTTGCCACCTTCAGCATCCCTATCATCATCATATTCCCCATCACCACCATCAGCAACATAGTCCTCATCATCATCATTATCATCCCTCAATCATCAGCAGGATCAGCATCAGCATCATCCCATCATTAGCAGTATCATCATCATCATCATCATCACCACCACCACCACCATCATATTCCCCATCACCACCATCACCATAATTAGCATCATTAGTATCTCTAGCCACATCATCATCCCTATCATTCCTATCATCATCATCATCATCATCATCCCCATCATCATCATCATAATCCTCACAGCAGTAGCATTTGAATCATCATGACGCCCATCTTGCCTATCATCATCAATATCATCATCATCATCATCCCTATCATCATCATCATTATCAATATTATCATCATCCTCATTGTGTCTATCATCATCATGCCCAGCAGTAGCAGCCCCATAGCATACAAAGCTTCCAAGGAGCCACAGACTTAGTAGTTCGGCACTGACAAGAGCCATGAGGAATAGTCCAACCTTGGACAAGAGGACTTTTGGTATTGGGGAGCCATTCTTTCCCCCTTGCCCATGATCTGGCCCCAGAACTCCCACACAGCAGTCTAGGTACCTATCACATTCACTCACACAGGCCTCATCTGTGGAGCCTCCTGGATCTGACCAAATGTAGAGTTTCCTCTACAGATGAGGAAACTCGTGTGAATCAGAATACTTGGCCTGCTCACGCTCACGTGCAGGTGGGGGTCTGAGGGAGAACACTGAACACATACCCACTGATCTCCATTTGCCTGTCTTTCCTCTTGCTCTTATGCAGTGAGCCCAGACAAGCCCCAGAACTACATCTCCAGGTTCTGTCACCACTCATCTGTGCCTGTCACCTGGAAGGCCGTTCATGCTCATCTTCAGTCTTTAAAGCCCTCCTGTCCCCTTAGCCTCTCCAAGAAACTTCTCCCTCCAGAAGCCACTCTTGAATTTGGACCACTGCCAGACTACTTTTAAAAGCATCTAAAGGTCCTGTATCACCTCAGACCACTCCCTTCCTCCATCTAAGTTTCCTTTCAAGTCTTGCCCTTCACACACACCCAAAGAGCCAGAAGGGTCCAGGCAATGGCGAGGTGTGTAGTGGAGCCAGAGTCAGAAGCCAGCTCTGCGGCCCCAGACCACTGTGCCCCACAATGGCCTCCTTCCTTCAAGACACTTGGCCCCAGAACCACAAGTTGAAAGAAGAAGGAGTCTAAGGAAGGGGGTATGGTGATATGGTGTTCCCCAAAATATTGTGCACCCTAGTAAACTTATCTGGGGTCAGAGAACAGAACAGCCATAATACTAAACATAAAGGATAGGCAGTGGTAGCACATGCCTTTAATCCTAGCATTCCAGAGGCAGAAATCCGCCTGGATCTCTATGAGTTCAAGGCCACACTGGAAACAGCCAGGCATGGTGACTCACGCCTTTAATCCCAGGAAGAGAGGGGCTGGAGAGATGGCTCAGCGGTTAGGAGCACTGGCTGCTCTTCCAGAGGTCCTGAGTTCAATTCCCAGCACCCACATGGTGGCTCACAACCATCTGTAATGAGATCTGGTGCCCTCTTCTGGCCTGCAGGCAAAACACGCAGCCAAAACACTGTATACACAATAAATAAATAAATATTTAAAAAAAAAAAAAAAAAAATCCCAGGAAGAGAGCCTTTAATCCCAGGGAGTGATGGCAGAAAGCAGAAAGGTATATAAGGCATGAGGACCAGGAACTAGAGCTGGTTAGGCTTTTAGCAGCACAGTTCAGCTGAGATCCATTTGGATGAGAACTCAGAGGCCTCCAGTCTGAGGAAACAGGGTCAGCTGAGGAACTGGCAGGGTGAGGTGGCTGTGGCTTGTTCTGCTTCTCTGATTTTCCAGCATTCACCCCCATACCTGGCTCCAGGTTTGATTTTATTAATAAGACCCTTTAAGATCCTGCTACAAGGGGGGACACAGTGATGAGGGGAGACTATAAAGATGACACATTATATACGAGTATGAAAATGTCCACAACATGACAGAAGAAAACTTCTTTGCATATCTTCTCCATCCTCGATGGAAAGAATGCCCATGGCTTAGAGCCTTGGTGAGGAAGACATTAAGAGATTTGGAATTAGCCGGCCTAGAACCTCAGACTGCATCCACCTCTAGAGCAGCCTCTGGCAGCAGAGCAGTGACCCCGACCACCCGTCACGAGAATCAGACGGGACCTGGCCAGTGGGCCATGCTTGACCCTTACCTGCAATCAAGCCAATCTCACAATTGGGATCTTCATAGCCGCATGTCATCATGGTCCCCACCGTGTCGTTCACGATGGCCACTATGTCCAGGTCAAACTCCTGCAGAGGAAGCAAGGGTCTGCCCTGAAAGCAGTTCCATGTGCAAGGGGCACCTCGGGCCAAGGCAGACCGAGGCCTGTGCCACAGGGCCTGGGCACGGCATGGCAGAGCAGGGGAAGGGCCCAGGGAAGAGGGCAAGGTCCCACGTGCGCCTCCCCTCCCCACAGCCTACGTTTCTCCTCTTGATGGCTTCTCTGAGCATGTCCACCACGTCCTCCCCTTCACAGTCGGTGGCCTTGAAGCCTTTGGTCCACCCTACTAGAGTCCCCTGAAACAAAGAAGGGGACAGTCACCTGAACAGCCGTTCTGAGGATCACAGCAGCTCCAACAGACACGAGGGACTGAATCTGATCACAGGGGACGTGCGTGCTCTTCGCCTGCTTCCACCTCTACTGTCCCAACATGGCCCAGACAAGGGCTCCAGCCAAATGGGCTCTCCACAGCTCTGCACGGTCTTCAAGAGTCAGGTGTGTCCTTGCCACACTGCTACACAGAATCAGAGTCTGGAGTCAGAGCCGTCCCAGTTCTAAGGTGGCCTATGACAGCCTGAGGGGTCCTCAGAGGCCGAGTTATAAAATGTCAGTCCTGTCCGTCAAAGCGTTGTTAGACAAGGGGAAGCGCCACCTTGTCCCCTCAGCAGTATTGTGAAGATTTACTGTCTTATCCTTCGTTATCAGTGTTAATACAAACCAGAACAACCACACTGTCGGGAAACATGGCGCATTGGAGAACTGTGTTCATCCACACTTTTAAATGAAAGCCATTAAAACACAGGTAGAGACTTAGTCCACTTTTATCTTTAAAATAACAGAAATACTCAGCCTAAAAAAGGGTCGGGAACAATACATGCCCAAGGGGTGACCGACTATCTTTGGATCCAAGACTATGAGTGCATGTTTATTTTTCTATGTTTTCTAAAAATCAGTACACTTAATGTTCATGGTAGTATTTTAATGTTTAGAAGCTGTTACCCTGGTCTGGGACTTATCTAGCCCAGCTCTGCAGCATAGAAAGCTGGGGGTGGGAGCAACTGGCAGAGCTGGGGTGCTGGACCAGGAAGGGTGGCCCATGGGACCCCTGGCTAGACACCGTCTCACCTGAGGCCTTCGCCCATCAAGCCTGTCCTCAGGACACACTCGCACTGGAACACTTCTTTGTTATGAAGTTGCACCCACATAAAAACAATATATAAACTTTCGCCTTTCTTTTCCCCTGTGACCATTGGTAGCTTTGCTCCCAGCTGCCTGCCCTCTTCATCAGCCTCCTCTTGGGGTCAGGACAGTCATGAAATGTCAGTGCCTTGGATCAGAGGTGCTGCTGTGTTTGGGGCCCATCCACCATTCAGAATCACTAACAGCCACACAGCTCTTTCTCACACAGTCGATTCATTCTTTTTGGCTTTTTTGTTTGTTTGGTTGGTTGGTTGGTTGGCTGGTTGTTTGGTTGGTTAGTTGGTTGATTAGTTGGTTGGTTGTTTTTTTATGCTTTGTTTGGGGTTTTCTTGTTTTGTCTTGTTTTTTGAGACAAGGTCTCACTATGTAGCTCTGGTTGTCCTGATACTCACTATGTAGCTCAGGCTGGCCTCAACCTCACAGAGATCCCACCTGCCTCTGCCTCTCAAGGGCTAGGATTAAAGGCGTGTGCTACTACGCCCAGCTAGTCTATTCATTCTTTGTTTGTTTGTTTGTTTGTTTGTTTTTTCAAGACAGGGTTTGTTGCTGGAGGGCTTCTCTCCAGGTTCCCCAAGCCCCGCAGTCCCACAATCCACTTATAAAATAATCACTCAGACGCTTATATCACTTATAAACTGTATGGCCGTGGCAGGCTTCTTGCTAACTGTTCTTTTATCTTAAATTAACCCATTTTTATAAATCTATACCTTGCCACGTGGCTGATGGCTTACCAGAGTCTCTACATGCTGCTTGTCCTGGCGGTGGCTGCAGTGTCTCTTCCTCAGCCTTCCGCTTCCCAGAATTCTCCTCTCTCCTTGTCCCACCTACTTTCTGTCTGGCAACCTACTTCCTGCCTGGTCACTGGCCATCAGTGTTTTATTTATATAGAATGATATCCACAGCAAGGGTTTCTCTGTATAGTTTTGGTGCCTGTCCTGGATCTCACTCTGTAGACCAGGCTGGCCTCAAACTCACAGAGATCCTCCTGCCTCTGCCTCCCAAGTGCTGGGACTAAAGGCATGCGCCACCACCACCTGGCTGTCTATTCATTCTTAATGGCAGCAATAACATGAATGCATTAGACTTGTTTAAAAAAAAAAACTAAACTAAAATGTTACTGATAAGAATAAATCCCTAACTTCCCTTCCCCCAAGAGTTATTGCTACTGCAAGCCCAATGAAAATCCCTCCAAACCCTTTTCTCTCTGCTACATGTACTTTGAAATAAGCAAATTTATATTTTGTGTAAATTACTACCATTTGTTTTCCTTGCCTAGTGACACACTGGAGATCTTCCCAGATCACATAATGTGGATCCACTATACACTTTCACTGAGCAAAATAGTCAAGTATAAGTACACAGAAATTTGAAAACCCACAGACACGCCTACAGAGTAAGCAGAATTTCTGCCCTTATTTTATAAAGGTTTATTTATTTTTTAAGTCTGTGTGAGTGAGTGTGTATGTGAGTGAGTGTGTGTGAGTGTGTGTGTACACATGTGTATAAATGTGCAAGCACCTGTGTGAGTTTTTGTGCACCACCACCGTGTGTGTGCAGGTATCAAAGGGAGGAGAGGGTGTCAGATGCCCTGGGACTAGAGTTACAGACTGTCGTGAGCCACCATGTGGGTGCTGGGAACTGAACCTGAGTCCTTTGCCAGAACAACACCCTTAACTGCTGACTCAGCTCTCCAGCCCCTCACCTCGTTTATAAAACGAGGAAAGCAAACCAGAGAGGCTAAAGAACTTACCCAAGGTCACATCGCCAACAAACGAGAAGCCTGACAATACATCCCAGAGTCCGTGCTCTGAACTGCTGCCCTGCCCCCGCCCTCCACCCCACCCCACTCCAAGTCAGGTAAAGTTCCTGGAGAGCACAGAGCAGTGTCTGGCACAGAACTAGGGCTGTGGATGCTTCTGGTGTACGTACTACATCTCATTTAATCCAACCTCCTCCTCTTCCTCCTCCCCTACTCCTGTTCCTCATCATCATCATCATCGTCGTTGGTGAAGGGCAGGACGTCATGTAACCCAGGCTGACACTGAACTCCCTCCCCGCACAGCCAAAGTTGGCCTTCAACTCTTGATCCTCCTGCCTCCGTCTCCCAAGTGCTGGCATTACAAGCACGTGCCGCCGTTGACAGCTTGAGAAACGCATTTCTTAGGTTACCTGAGCTGTCTTTCGTTGGACAATAAAACCCTACAACTTCAGTGTCTCCCTGTCCCCTTGTGCTGTTCAGAAGCACACAAAAAATTTGTCCAGTTGTACTAATGACCTTCCCTGGTCATTACCTTCTCAACCCTCTCCATAAAATGATTGGACCCCTCTTTTCAAATACCGTCACATGGCTCTCCCTTATTGCAAACTAGGCCACACCTGAGAGGGCTCCTCCCTAGACCCAACCAACTTGTGGATGAAAAATACTCAGAAAGGGGCTAGAGATGGCTCAGCAGTTAAGAGCACTGGCTTCTCGCTCTTGCAAAAGGACCCAGGTTCGGTTCCCAGCACCCACCTGGTGGCTCACAACCACCTCGTAACTCCTGTTCCGGGGGATCTGATGTCTTCCTTTGGCCTCCATAGGCACTGCACACATGTGTTAAGTGTTCAGAAAACGGAACTGGGTCTGTCCTGATGTACCCGGACTCTTATCATTCTCCCCTAATGGCCAGCTCAGCATTTACATGGTGGGAAGTGATCTAGAGATGACATCACATATCCAGGAGGGTCTGTGCAAACACTATGCCATTCTGTAGAATGAACTTGAGCAACAGTGGATTGTGTACCTGTAGGGAGTGCTGCACCCCATCCCCTGCAGAGGAACGGACCATTAACTCTTTGGTGAATTTCAAAGCTCCGAATAAGGAGGAATGAAATGGGGTAAGCAGAAAAACCTTTACATGGTTAAAGGTTCCACAAGATGCATTCCCAGCCATGTGAACAGTGGCCTGGTGGTGTGGCTCAGTCAGTAGAGTGCCTGCCTAGTATACACACAGCCCTGGGTTCAATCCCCAGGACCATGGTGTACTGAGTATGGTGGTGCATGCCTGTAATCCCAGGACTCAGAAGACAGAAGCAGGATAATCAGAAGTTCAAGGTCATCCTTGGCTACATAGGGACTCTGAGGCCTGCCTGGGATACATGAGACCCTGTCTCAAAAACAAAACCTAATGTGAGCACAGACAAGAAGAACCTTGACATCGCCTCAGAGGACGGCAGCTCTAGGTGGGCTGCGTGCCTGGCAGGGCCATCTTACCTTGTCAATGCACGTCTGTCTGCAGGGAAAGGAGAAGGTGAAGCCCAGAGGCAGCCGGGCCCCCTTGAGGCCCATGTAGTCCAGGAAGTCGGCGATGCACTGCACGATGTGGTCGAAGAGCTACAGGCAGAGAGTGGCGTTCGTGCAAGGCGGGCCCTGGTGGGTGTGGCAGCCGGCCCCAAGGTGGGCGTGGCAACCGGCCCCAGGTGGGCGTGGCAACCGGCCCCCAGGTGGGCGTGGCAGCCGGCCCCCAGGCCCAACACTCACCTCCTCACCAGTGCCCTGCATGATCTCCAGGGGGATGGCAAAGATCTTGTTGTACATTCGCACCGACCTCCGCCCGCTTCTGATCTTCACCAGGAGAACTCGGAAGTTAGTTCCCCCCAGATCCAGGGCAAGAAACTTCCCTTTCTCTGCGGGGGAGAAAATGGAGGCTGCACCCCACCCACACATGCTGAGCGGGGACCCCTGTGGGGCACCTGGAGGAAGGATAGAAGGCCAAGCCCAGCAGAAGGGAAGCCTCTACTCCTGGACTCCTAGACCAAAGGACCTTCAGGCCCCAGCAGGCGCCTTGAACCAGCCTTAGGCCAGAGCATTTTCTTAGCTCTCCTTTCCCCAAGACCCATGCACCACCCATACCACCCACTGTTTCTGAGAAACAGCCTGGGCCTCTTTCCATGGCTACTGAAGAAGGAGGTGTGGTAGAATGTTATTTTAAGATGTGTTGCATTTGTTTATGCTGTGGAATACTTGTTTAGTGATGCAAAGATGTGTTGCATTCTTTTATGTTGCATTTGTGTAACTCTGTGAAGCTGTGGTACTTTGCCTGTCTAAACCACCTGATTGGTCTAATAAAGAACTGAATGGCCAATAGCTGGGCAGGAGAAAGGATAGGCGGGGCTTCATACAGAGAGAATAAATAGGAAGAAAGAAGAGTGAGCAAGAGAAAAAAGGAGAGGAGGATGCCAGGGGCCAGCCACCCAGCCACCCAGCCACCCAGCCAGCCATGGAATAAGAAGGAAAAAAATATATACAGAAATAGAGAAAGGTAAAAGCCCAGAGGCAAAAGGTAGATGGGATAATTTAAGTTAAGAAAAGTTAATTTAGCTGAGTGGTGGTGGTGGCTCATGCCTTTAATCCCAGCCCTCGGGAGGCAGAGTCAGGTGGATCTCTGTGAGTTCAAGGCCAGCCTGGTCTACAGAGTGAGATTCAGGACAGGCTCCAAAACTATATGGAGAAACCCTGTCTCAAAAAACCAAAAAAAAAAGAAACAAAGAAAGAAACAAAGAAAGAGAAGAAAAATTAATTTAAGTATATGAACACATACTTCCAAAATAAATAAAAGAAAAAAATGTTTTTAAAGGAAAACACCAAAGGCCCCTATCCCAGCAGAGGCTCCCGAGAGTCCCAGAATCGAGGCAGCCGCAGAGGACAGACTCCACTGCTCAGCGGTTTCCTCAGCTGAGCACAGAGGAGCAGCAGGACCTGGAGTTGGAGAAGTCAGGGCAGAAACCAGTGAGCAGCAAAGCCAGAGTCCAAACCAGCCAGCGGAGGCCGGGAAGACCCACACAGCGGAGCGTCCAGAGGGAGGAGGTTCAGGTGCAGCTTAGAGACTGCTGCAGGCTCACAGCATGAGGTCCATTCCTGTTCTCACCTGACTGGGAACACACACACACACACACAACACACACTCATACCACACCATACACATACACAACACACACTCATACCACACCATACACACACACAACATACACACACACACACACAACACACACCACACAAACACACACACACAAACACACACAACACACACACAACACACACACACACACACACATACACACACACACACGCACCACACAAACACACACACAAACACACACAAACACACACAACACACACACAACACACACACACACACAACACATACACATACCACACACACACACATATCATATACACACACACTACACACACCACACACACACACCACACACACACACATACACACACATACACAACACACACACAACACACACAACACACACACAACACACACACAACACACACACATACACCACACAACACACCACACACACACAAACACACACCACACAACACACCACACACAACACACACACAACACACACAAAACACACACACAAAACACACATACCACACACACAACACACACATACCACACACACCACACACACACACCACAATACACACATACCACACACACACCACACAACACACACCACACACACACACACACACACACACACACACACGGTTTAACCAAGTCTTGCAGCTCCAGAACTAACCTCTACCGACTGCCCCCTCTTCTCGCCCAAGGCTCTAACACGCACTGCGCTTGCGGAGTGTAGCCAGGAGCTCTGCACGGCCCTGTAGAGCAGGTGACTGCGCCAACCTACCTGTGCCATCAGGCATGCCATAGACATAGGTGGGGAGCATCTTCACCGTGGCCAGGGCGTGAGTCTCTTTCTTCAGCCCGTACTCTAGTTCAGTCCGCATCTTGTCCCGCACACCCACGAGCTGCTCCCGGGTCAGCTGGAACAGAGCCAGCACCTTGTCGATCTGCTTGCGCTGGGCCTGCACCCGACAGGCCACTGCGGTCACCATGGCGGCCCCCTTGGTGCTGCCGCTCTCTGACAGGAGGAAGCGGACGTCGCAGTTGGGGACCAGTCTCCTCACCACCTTGTGCAGGCGTTTGGGGTACCTGAAGGTAGAGGTGACCGTCAAGTGTTGCCCCGTCACGAAAGCTGGGTCCGGCCAGGGGGAGCAGACACAGGGCTAGTGGGCGATGGGTCCTGGGGGTCCTGCTTGTTGGGCAGTGTGGGGACGGACTGTGACAATGGGGGTAGTAGAAAGGACATTCTGGAAGCTAAGGGCATGTGCACGAGCAGTGTGGTGACAGATGTCACCTCTGCCCCAAGGGGAAGGACTTCCTTGCTCAGCCCTTCCTAGGGCGCACGCTCCCGGCTTCCAAAGCTGCCTCCGTTAGCTAGAGGGTCTTTCACTCTGGATCCACCCCCGCAAGAAATTTTCATTTCCCCACGTCTTCCTAACGTCTGCCATCACTGATTTCCTCCTCAATAACTAGGTTTTCCTGACTTCCCAGTCTTACCACTTGGTAAGTATTACCTAAATGGTGGAGAGAAAGATGACTAGATAGATGATAGAAGGAAAGGTAGCCGGCTGGAGAGATGGCTCAGCGGCTAAGAGCACCAGCTGTTCTCCCAGAGGTCCTGAGTTCAATTCCCAGCACCCACATGGTGGCTCACAACCATGAGATCCAGCGCTGTCTTCCGGTCTGCAGGCATACATGCAGACAGAACGCTGTACACATAATAAATAAATAAATCTTAAAAAAAAAAAATAAAAGAAGGAACAGTAGCTAGGTAATTAGGAAAATAAATAGACACACAGATAAGCAGACAGGCCGATGGGCATATGGCATATGGACACGAGAGCGATGAATAGTGAATGGACACACTGACGGATGTATACATGAATAGATAGAAAGATGAGTGCCCTTTCCAATCAGGCAATTGCTTAGTGGACTTTTTTTTTTTTTTTTGAGATGAGTCTTGCTGTATAGCTCAGGCTGCCTCAAGCTTGCTCTCTTCCTAACTCCTTACAGTAGAGTTCTCCATTGCTCCGAAGCCGCCACTGCCGGTCAACCCCTCCGAGTTCTGCAATTACGGATATGCACACCACATCCAGCTCACCTCTTTAAGAGTGACTCCCCAAAGCACCCAGCCAGCAGTGTAAATGCAGCCTCTGCTCACTCGTCTTCCCCTTGAAATCTTAGAACTAGTAAGAGGGGCTTGATTCTAGCTGCCCAGATGGGCAACACTGTCCTGAGGGAACACCAGGACTCGGCACCAGCGGAGACCCAGTGGTGGGGCACGGGCTGGAGGGTGGCACTCACTGAGGGTGGATTTTGTAGACGGTTCCGTCCATGCCCACTGTGGTGCGGAGCCGGGCCAGCTTCTTATTCTCTCGGAGGCGTGTCAAGATGGCTGCCAGCGCAGCCGCACAGAGATTGGCCGAGCGGAAGGAGACGATGGTGCACACGTGCTGGACTGCGATGCAGTCTGACTCGGAGGGGTCCAGGCCCAAATTCACCAGGATCTCTCTCGTATTGGCCAGGCCTTCTTTATACCTAGCCAGGGGAGAGGAAAGAGAGGCCCACACTGCTCCATGCCGTGGGCATGCATCCTCCTGGGATGTGGGTTCTCAGGGGTTGTGTGTGCGATCTCACAATAACATAGGAGAGCCAGTAATAACACCAGCACTGAAAACAACAGCTACCACTTACTAAGCACTTGACTCTAATTCCCCAAGAGATCTGTGACCCTAAAAATATTGCTAGTCTCTATTCAAGGGAAGAAGAAGGCAGGGGAAAAAAATGTGGCGAGAGGGTAGCTTCCTGATAGTGCAGCCCCTGGCTAAGGAAACCCACGAGAGTGTGACACTGAGCCACGCAGAAGCGTCCAGCTTGTCTGAAGCCATGCCCAGGACTGGAACTCCCTGCTGAGGAGGAAGAAGGTCTGGTTCCCACTGCTGTTCTGTCTCCTGAGCACATGGCGCTGTGGCCACCAACCCCAGCCCTCCACAGAAGCAGGGCAGGAGGAACACCCCACCCAGCAGCTTACTTCTCCATGGCAGCCACGTGCTGTGTTTCGATCTTGCCCTTTGTATGGAGAGCGGAGGATTTTGCACCCCCAAACAGGAGGCCGACTTTGGCCATCTTCAGTAAGATGAGCCTAACCAGCTCCCCCATGTACAGGCCACTGACCATCTTCTCGAACCTGCAATGGGATGAGCGGGTCAGTGGAGGCGACGCCTCAAGCTAAGCAGCATTAGTTCCCTGGCCGTGGGGAGCTGTTCCCGCTTTGGCCATGAGGAACCACAAGGTCGCTGACCTCCGCTACTTTCCTAAGCTCATTCGACCATGGAATGACAAGCCAGAGTTGATGCTTCCGACTCTCACACTGAGCTTTTGTCTCAGAGAACCTGGTGCTGAGATTTCAACCTGGAGTATCCTCTGGAGGCTGATTTGTCAAAGGCTTGGTCCTTGGCCTCTATGGCACTGGCAGGAGGTGGTGATACCCTAATGATGTGGGCCTCATTAAAGGTCACTCACCACTAGGGGCATGTCCTTGAAGGGGAGAGAGGGACCCCAGCCCTCTCTCTTCCCCTCTGTCGGTGTCACACCCATCGATGAGGTAAATTTCCCCATGTATGGTTTCTCCACCGCATACTTCCACCATAACATGCTCCCTGGCCACAGGTCCAAAAGCAGTGGGACCAGCTGGTCATGGGCCAGAAGCTCCAAAACTGTGAGCCAGGCGAACCTTCACAAGCTGCCTAACTCAGGCATTAGTTACAGTAACGGGAAGCTGACTGACTGACTGACTGTCAAGCTTGGAGAGCCCCAGAGAAGGTCCACCATGACATGGATGGAAGACCCCAGAAAGCAGCCCCTCCCCTCTGCTCCGACTCTCTGTACCAGACAACTGTTAATTGTTTCCTATATAATTTTTCAGTCTTCAAATACAGGAAGATACAAAATCCAGGACCATC